>NW_027327464.1:300000-595602 GCF_047675955.1 Chlorocebus sabaeus
GCTAAGACTGTTCATGTAGAATATAAAGTGATATTTAGAAGCCCATAGAGGGCTATGGTGAAAAAGGGAATATCCTAGTTATAACCTGAAAAGAAGCTTTCTGAGAACCTGCTTTGTGTTCTGTTAATTCATCTCACACAGTTGCAGCTTTCCCCTTAAGAAGCCGTTCATTAAGGCTGTTCTTGTGGAATTTGAAAAGTGATATTTGGAAGACCATAGAGGGCTATGGTGAAAAAGGAAATATCCTACGATAAAAACCGAAAAGAAGCTTTCCGAGAAATGGCATTGTGTTCTCTTAATTCATCTCACGGAGTTGTAGCTTTCCCCTCAAGAAGCCGATCACTAAGACTATTCTTGTGGAATTTGCAAGGTGATATCTGGAAGCCCATAGAAGGCTATGGTGAGAAAGGAAATATCTTCCTTTAAAAACTGGAAAGAGGCTTTCTGAGAAACTGCTTTGTGTTCTGTTAATTCATCTCACAGAGTTACAGCTTTCCCCTCAAGAAGACTTTCGCTAAGACAGTTCTTGTTGTATTAGCAAAGTGATATTTGGAAGCCGATAGAGGTCTATGGTGCAAAAGGAAATATCCTAAGATAAGAACTGAAAAGAAGCTTTCTGCGAAAGTGCTTTGTGTTTTGTTGATTCATTTCACAGAGTTACAGCTTTCTCCTCAAGAAGCCTTTTGCCAAGGCTGTTCTTGTGGCATTTGCAAAGTGGTGTTTGGAAGCCCATCAAGGGTTAGGGTGAAAAAGGAAATTTCTTCAGTTAAAAACTGAAAAGAATCTTTCTGAGAAACTGCTATGTGTTCTGTTTAGTCATCTCACAGAGTTACAGCTTTCCCCTCAAGAAGTCTTTCCCTAAGATTCTTCTTGTGGAATTTGGAAAGTGATATTTGGAAGCCTGTAGAGGTCTTTGGTGAAAAACAAAACATCTTCCTTTAAAACCTGGAAAGAAGCTTTCTGAGAAACTGCTTTGTGTCCTGTTAATTCATTTCACACAGTTACAGCTTTCCCCTCAAGAAGCCTTTCGCTAAGAATGCTTTATGGAATTTGTAAGGTGATATTTGGAAGCCAATAGAGAGCTATGGTGAAAAAGGAAATATCTTCAGTTGAAAACTGGAAAGAAGATTTCTGAGAAAATGCTTTTTGTTCTGTTAATTCATCTCACAGTGTTACAGCTTTCCCCTCAGCAAGCCTTTCGCTAAGTCTGTTCTTGTGTAATTTACAAAGAGATATTTGGAAGCCCATAGGGGGCTTTGGTGAAAAAAATATTTCTTCTGTTAAAAACTAGAAAGAAGATTTCTGAGAAAGTGCTTTGTGTTCTGTTAATTCATCTCACAGAGTTACACCTTTCCCCTCAAGAATCCTTTCGCTAAGACTGTTCTTGTGGAATTTGCAAAGTGATATTTGAATGCCCATAGAGGTCTATGATGAAAAAGGAAATATCTTCAGTTAAAAACTGGAAAGAAGCTTTCTGCGAAACTGCTTTGTGTTCTTTTAATTCATCTCACAGAGTTACAGCTTTCTCTACAAGAAGCCTTTCGCTATGACTGTTCTTGATCAATTTGGGAAGTGATATTTAGAAGCCCATAGAGGGCTATGGTGAAAAAGGAAATATCTTAAGATAAAAACTGAAAAGAAGCTTTCTGAGAAACTACTTTGTGTTCTGTTAGTTCATCTAACAGAGTTACACCTTGCCCCTCAAGAAGCCGTTCACTAAGACTGTTCTTGTGAAATTTGCCTTGTGTTCTGTTAATTCATCTCTCAGAGTTACAGCTTTCCACTCAAGGAGCCGTTCACTAAGACTGTTCTTGTGAAAATTGGAAAGTGATATTAGGAAGCCCATAGAGGGCTATTGTGGAAAAGGAAATAGTTTCCGTTAAAAACTGGAAAGAAGCTTTATGAGAAACTGACTTGTGTTCTGTTAATTCATCTCACAGAGTTACAGCTTTCCCCTGAAGAATCCTTTCGCTAAGGCTCTTCTTGGGTTATTTGCAAAGTGATATTTGGAAGCCCATAGTGGGCTATGGTGAAAAAGGAAATATCTTCAGTGAAAAAAGGGAAAGAAACTTTCTGAGAAGAAACTTTCTGAGCAGAAACACACTGCTTTGTGTTCTGTTTATTCATCATACTGTGTTAGACCTTTCCACTCAAGAAGCCTTTGGCAAAGACTGTTCTTTTGGAATTTGCAAAGTGATATTTGGAAGACCATAATGTGCCACGGTGAAAAAGAAATTATCTTCAGTTGAAAACTGGAAAGAAGCTTTCTGAGAGACTGCTTTGTGTTGTGTTAATTCATCTCCCAAAGTTACAGCATTCCCCTCAAGAAGCCTTTCGCTAAGACTGTTCTTGTGGTATTTGAAAGGTGATATTTGGAATCCATAGAGGGCTATGTTGAAAAAGGAACTATCTTCCATTAACAACTGTAAAGAAGCTTTCTGAGAAACTGCTTTGTGTTCTGTTAATTCATGTCACAGTGTTCCAACTTTCGCCTCAAAAGCCTTTCGCTAAGGCTGTTCTTGTGTAATTTGCTAAGTGATATTTGGAAGCTCCTAAGGGCTACGGTGAAAATGGCAATATCCTAAGCTAAAAACCGAGAAGAATCTGTCTGAGAAATTGCTTTGTGTTCTGTTAGTTCATCTCACAGAGTTAAAGCTTTCCCCTCAAGAGGCCGTTGACTAAGTCTGCTCTTGTGAAATTTGCAATGTTATATTTGGGAGACCATAGAGTGCTATGGTGAAAAAGGAAATATCTCCCGTTAAAAACTGGAAAGAAGCTTTTTGAGAAACTCCTTTGTGTTCTGTTAATTCATCTCACAGAGTTACAACTTTTCCCTCAAGAAGCCTTTCGCTAAGACGCTTCTTGTGGAATTTGCAAGGTGATATTTGATAGCCCATAGAGGGCTATGGTGAAAATGGAAATATCCTAAGAAAAAAACCGAAAAGAAGCTTTCTCAGAAACTGCTTTGTTTTCTGTTAGTTCATCTCACAGAGTTAGAGATTTACCCTCAAGCATCCGTTCACTAAGACTGTTCTAGTGAAACTTGCAAAGTGATATTTGGAAGCCCATAGAGGGTTATGGTGAAAAAGGAAATATCTTCAGTTGAAAACTGGAAAGAAGCTTTCTGAGAAACTGCCTTGTGTTCTGTTAATTAATCTCACAGAGCTACAGCTTTCCCCTCAAGAACTCTTTCTCTAAGACTGTTCTTGTGGAATTTGAAAAGTGATATTTGGAATCCCATAGAGAGCCATGGTGAAAAAGGAAATATCCTAAGATAAAAAGTGAAATGAAGCTTTCTGAGAAACTTCTTTGTGTTCTGTTAATTCACCTCACAGAGTTACAGCTTTCCCCTCAAGAAGCCTTTCGCTAAGACTGTTCTTGTGGAATATGCAAACTGATATTTCGAAACCCTTAGATGGCAATGGTGAAAATGGAAGTTTCCCAAGGCAAAAACAGTAAAGAAGCTTTCTGAGAAACTGCTTTGTATACTGTTAGTTAACTCACAAATTTACAGCTTCTCCCTCAAGTACCTTTCGCTAGGGCTGTTCTTGTGGAATTTGCAAAGTGATTTTTTAAGCCTATAGAGGGCTACGGTGAAAAAGGAAATATCTTCAGTTAAAAACTGGAAAGAAGCTTTCTGAGAAACTGCTTTGTATTCTGTTACTTCACCTCACAGAGTTACAGCTTTCCCCTCAAGAAGCCTTTCGCTAGGACTGTTCTTGTGGAATTTGCAAAGTGATATTTGGAAGCCCGTAGAGGGATAAGTTAAAAAAGGAAATATTTTCCGTTAAACACTGGATGGAATCTTTCTGAAAAACTACTTTGTGGTCTGTTAATTCATCTCACAGAGTTACAGCTTTCTCCTCAAGAAACCATTCGCTAAGACTGTTCTTGTGGAATTTGCAAGGTGAAATTTGGAAGTCCTTAGAGGGCTATGGTGAAAAAGGAAAAATCTTCCGTTAACAACTCTAAAGAAGCTTTCTGAGAAACTGCTTTGTGATCTGTTAATTCATCTCAGAGTTACAGCGTTCCCCTCAAGACGTCTTTCGCTAAGGCTGTTCTTGTGGAATTTGCTAAGTGATATTTGGAAGCTCGTAAGGGCTATGGTGAACATGGAAATATCTTCAGTTAACTGTTTGAAAGAAGCTTTCTGAGAAACTGCTTTCTGTTCTGTTAATTCATCTAACAGAGTTACAGCTTTCAACTGAAGAAGCCTTTCACTAAGTCTATTCTTGTGGAATTTGCAAAGTGATATTTCGAAGCCCATAGAGTGCTACGATGCAAATGGCAATATCCTAAGATAAAAACCAAAAAGAAGCTGTCTGAGAAAATGCTTTGTGTTCTGTTAGTTCATCTCACAGAGTTACAGCTTTCCCCTCAAGAGGCCGTTGACTAAGACTGTTCTTGTGAAATTTGCAAAGTTATTTTGGGAGACCATAGAGAGCTATGGTGAAAAAGGAAATATCTTCCGTTAAAAACTGGAAAGAAGCTTTCTGAGAAACTGCCTTGTGTTCTGTTAATGAATCTCACTGAGTTACAGCTTTCCCCTCAAGAACCCTTTCGCTAAGACTGTTCTTGTGTGATTTGCAAAGTGATATTTGGAAGTCCATAGAGGGCTGTGGTGAAAAAGGAAATATCTTCTCTTACAAACTGGAAAGAAGCTTTATGAGAAGCTTCTTTGTGTTCTGTTTATTCATCTCACAGAGTTACAACTTTCCCCTCAAGAAGCCTTTCGCTAAGACTGTTCTTTTGGAATTCGAAAAGTGATATTTGGAAGCCCATAGAGGTCTATAGTGAAAATGGAAGTATCCTAAGATAAAAACCGAAAAGAAGCTTTCTGAGAAACTGCTTTGTGTTCTGTTATTTCATCTCACAGACTTACAGCTTTCCCCTCAAGAAGCCGTTCAGTAAGACTGTTCTTGTGAAATTTCCAAAGTGATATTTGGAAGCCCTTAGAGGGCTATTGTGAAAAAGGAAATATCTTCCATTAAAAACTGGAAATAAGCTTCCTGAGAAACAGCCGTGTGTTATGTGAATACATCTCACCAAGTTACAGCTTTCCTTTCAAGAAGCCCTTCGCTGAGACTGTTCTTGTGGAATTTGCAAAGTGATATTTGGAAGCCCATACAGGGCTATGGTGAAAAAGGAAATATCTGCAGTTAAAAACTGGAAAGAAGGTTTCTGAGAGACTGCTTTGTGTTCTGCTAATTCATCTCACAGAGTTACAGCTTTCCCCTCAAGAGGCCTTTCGCTAAGGCTGTTCTTGTGGAATGTGCAAAATGATAATTGGAAGCCCATAGAGGGTTACGGTGAAAAAGGAAACTTCTTCCATTAAAAACTGGAAAGAATCTTTCGGAGGAACTGTTTTGTGTTCTGTTAATTCATCTCACAGAGTTACAGCTTACTCCTCAAGAAGCCTTTCGTTAAGACTGTTCTTGTGGAATTTCCAAAGTGATAATTGGAAGCCCATAGAGGGCTATGGAGAAAAAGGAAATATCTTCCAAAAAAACAGGTAAGAAGATTTCTGAGAAACTACTTTATGTTTTGTTAATTCAGTCACAGACTTACAGCTTTCCCTTCAAGAAGCCTTTCGCTAAGACTGTTCTCGTGGAATTTGCAAAGTGATATGTGGCAGTCCATAGAGAGCTATGGTGAAAAAGGAAATATCCTAAGATAAAAACTGAAATGAAGCTTTCTGAGAAACTGCTGTGTGGTCTGTTAATTCATCTCAGAGAGTTACAGCTTTCTCCTCAAGAAGCCTTTCGCTAAGACTGTTCTTGTGGAAAATGCAAAGTGCTATTTTGAAACCCTTAGATGGCTATGGTGTAAATGGAAGTATCCTAAGACAAAAACCGTAAAGAAGCTTTCTGAGAGACTGCTTTGTATTCTGTTAGTAAACTCACATATTTACAGCTTTCCCCTCCATAAACCGTTCACTAAGACTGTTCTTGTGGAGTTTGCAAAGTGATATTTGGAAGCCCATAGAGGGCTATTGTGAAAAAGGAAATATCTTCAGTTAAAAACTGGAAAAAAGCTTTCTGAGAAACTGCCCTGTGTTCTGTTAATACATCTCACCAAGTTACAGCTTTCCCCTCAAGAAGCCTTTCCCTAAGACTGTTCTTGTGGTGTTTGCAAAGTGATATTTGGAATCAAAAGAAGGCTATGGTTAAAAAGGAAAAATCTTCAGTTAAAAACTGGAAAGGAGCTTTCTGAGAAACTGCTTTGTGTTCTGTTAATTCATCTCACAGGGTTACAGCTTTCCCCTGAAGAAGCCTTTCGCTAAGAGTGTTCTTGTGGAATTTGCAATGTGATATTTGGAAGCCCATAGAGGGCTATGGTTAAATAGGAAGTATCTTCAGTTAAAACTGGAAAGAAGATTTCTGAGAAACTGCTTTGTGTTCTGTTAATTCATCTCACAGAGTTACAGCTTTCCCCTCAAGAAGTCTTTCAGTAATTCTGTTCTTGTGGAATTTCCAAAGTGGTATTTGGAAGCCCTCAGAAGGCTATGGTGAAAAAATGAATATCCTAATATAAAAATTGAAAGGAAGCTTTTTGACAAACTGCTTTGTGTTCTGTTAATTCATCTCAGAGATTTACAGCTTTCCCCTCAAGAAACCTTTCGCTAAGACTGTTCTTGTGGAATTTGCAAAGTGATATTTGTAAGCCCATAGAGGGCTATGTCGAAAAAGGAAATATACTAAGATAAAAACCGAAAAGAAGCTGTCTGAGAAACTGCATTATGTTCTCTTAATTCATCTCACAGAGTTACAGCTTTCCCCTCAAGAAGTCGTTCACTAAGACTGTTCTCGTGAAATTTGCTAAGTGATATTTGGAAGCCCATAGAGGGCTATGGTGAAAAAGGAAATATCTTCCGTTAAAAACCAGAGGCAAATAAAGCCACAAAGATGGGGCAAAAGCAGGGCAGAAAAGCTGGAATTTCAAAAAATAAGAGTGCATCCCTTCTGGCAAAGGAGCGCAGCTCATCGCCATCAACGTATCAAAGCTGGATGGAGAATGACTTTGACGAGATGATAGAAGAAGGCTTCAGTCCATCGAACTTCTCAGAGCTAAAGGAGGAATTACGTACCCAGCGCAAAGAAACTAAAAGTCTTGAAAAAAAAGTGGAAGAATTGATGGCTAGAATAATTAATGCAGAGAAGGTCATAAACGAAATGAAAGAGATGAAAACCATGACACGAGATATACGTGAGAAATGCACAAGCTTCAGTAACCGACTCGATCAACTGGAAGAGTATCAGCGATTAAGGATCAAATGAACGAAATGAAGCGAGAAGAGAAACCAAAAGAAAAAAGAAGAAAAAGAAATGAACAAAGCCTGCAAGAAGTATGGGATTATGTAAAAAGACCAAATCTACGTCTGATTGGGGTGCCTGAAAATGAGGGGGATAATGGAACCAAGTTGGAAAACACTCTTCAGTATATCATCCAGGAGAACTTCCCCAACCTAGTAGGGCAGGCCAACATTCAAATCCAGGAAATACAGAGAACACCACAAAGATACTCCTCGAGAAGAGCAACTCCAAGTCACATAATTGCCAGATTCACCAAAGTTCAAATGAAGAAAAAAAAATCTTAAGGGCAGCCAGAGATAAAGGTCGGGTTACCCACAAAGGGAAGCCCATCAGACTAACAGCAGATCTCTTGGCAGAAACTCTACAAGGCAGAAGAGAGTGGGGGCCAATATTCAACATTCTTAAAGAAAAGAATTTTCAACCCAGAATTTCATATCCAGCCAAACTAAGTTTCATAAGTGAAGGAGAAATAAAATCCTTTACAGATAAGCAAATGCTTAGAGATTTTGTCACCACTAGGCCTGCCTTACAAGAGACCCTGAAGGAAGCACTAAACATGGAAAGGAACAACCGGTACCAGCCATTGCAAAAACATGCCAAAATGTAAAGACCATCAAGGCTAGGAAGAAACTGCATCAACTAACGAGCAAAATAACCAGTTAATATCATAATGGTAGGATCAAGTTCACACATAACAATCTTAACCTTAAATGTAAATGGACTAAATGCTCCAATTAAAAGACACAGACTGGCAAACTGGATAAAGAGTCAAGACCCATCAGTCTGCTGTATTCAGGAGACCCATCTCACATGCAGAGACATACATAGGCTCAAAATAAAGGGATGGAGGAAGATTTACCAAGCAAATGGAGAACAAAAAAAAGCAGGGGTTGCAATACTAGTCTCTGATAAAACAGACTTTAAACCATCAAAGATCAAAAGAGACAAAGAAGGCCATTACATAATGGTAAAGGGATCAATTCAACAGGAAGAGCTAACTATCCTAAATATATATGCACCCAATACAGGAGCACCCAGATTCATAAAGCAAGTCCTTAGAGCCTTACAAAGAGACTTAGACTCCCATACAATAATAATGGGAGACTTCAACACTCCACTGTCAACATTAGACAGATCAACGAGACAGAAAATTACCAAGGATATCCAGGAATTGAACTCATCTCTGCAGCAAGCAGAACTAATAGACATCTATAAAACTCTCCACCCCAAGTCAACAGAATATACATTCTTCTCAGCACCACATCGCACTTATTCCAAAATTGACCACATAGTTGGAAGTAAAGCACTCCTCAGTAAATGTACAAGAACAGAAATTGTAACAAACTGTCTCCCAGACCACACTGCAATCAAACTAGAACTCAGGACTAAGAAACTCAATCAAAACCGCTCAACTACATGGAAACTGAACAACCTGCTCCTGAATGACTACTGGGTACATGACAAAATGAAGGCAGAAATAAAGATGTTCTTTGAAACCAATGAGAACAAAGATACAACATACCAGAATCTCTGGGACACATTTAAAGCAGTGTGTAGAGGGAAATTTATAGCACTAAATGCCCACAAGAGAAAGCAGGAAAGATCTAAAATTGACACTCTAACATCACAATTAAAAGAACTAGAGAAGCAAGAGCAAACTCATTCAAAAGCTAGCAGAAGGCAAGAAATAACTAAGATCAGAGCAGAACTGAAGGAGATAGAGACACAAAAAACCCTCCAAAAAATCAATGAATCCAGGAGTTGGTTTTTTGAAAAGATCAACAAAATTGACAGACCGCTAGCAAGACTAATAAAGAAGAAAAGGGAGGAGAATCAAATAGACGCAATAAAAAGTGATAAAGGGGATATCACCACCGACCCCACAGAAATACAAACTACCATCAGAGAATACTATAAACACCTCTACGCAAATAAACTAGAAAATCTAGAAGAAATGGATAATTTCCTGGACACTTACACTCTTCCAAGACTAAACCAGGAAGAAGTTGAATCCCTGAATAAATCAATAGCAGGCTCTGAAATTGAGGCAATAATTAATAGCCTACCAACGAAAAAAGGTCCAGGATCAGATGGATTCACAGCTGAATTCTACCAGAGGTACAAGGAAGAGCTGGTACCATTCCTTCTGAAACTATTCCAATCAATAGAAAAACAGGGAATCCTCCCTAACTCATCTTATGAGGCCAACATCATCCTGATACCAAAGCCTGGCAGAGACACAACAAAAAAAGAGAATTTTAGACCAATATCCCTGATGAACATCGATGCAAAAATCCTCAGTAAAATACTGGCAAACCGTATGCAACAGCACATCAAAAAGCTTATCCACCATGATCAAGTGGGCTTCATCCCTGGGATGCAAGGCTGGTTCAACATTCGCAAATCAATAAACATAATCCAGCATATAAACAGAACCAAAGACAAGAACCACATGATTATCTCAATCGATGCAGAAAAGGCTTTTGACAAAATTCAACAGCCCTTCATGCTAAAAACGCTCAATAAATTAGGTATCGATGGAAAGTACCTCAAAATAATAAGAGCTATTTATGACAAACCCACAGCCAATATTATACTGAATGGGCAAAACCTGGAAAAATTCCCTTTGAAAACTGGCACAAGACAGGGATGCCCTCTCTCACTACTCCTATTCAACATAGTGTTGGAAGTCCTGGCTAGGGCAATCAGGCAAGAGAAAGAAATCAAGGGGATTCAGTTAGGAAAAGAAGAAATCAAATTGTCCCTCTTTGCAGATGACATGTTTGTATATTTAGAAAATCCCATTGTCTCAGACCGAAATCTCCTTAAGCTGATAAGCAACTTCAGCAAAGTCTCAGGATACAAAATTAATGTGCAAAAATCCCAAGCATTCCTATACACCAGTAACAGACAAACAGAGAGCCAAATCATGAATGAACTTCCATTCACAATTGCTTCAAAGAGAATAAAACACCTAGGAATCCAACTTACAAGGGATGTAAAGGACCTTTTCAAGGAGAACTACAAACCACTGCTCAATGAAATAAAAGAGGACACAAACAAATGGAAGAACATACCATGCTCATGGATAGGAAGAATCAATATTGTGAAAATGGCCATACTGCCCAAGGTTATTTATAGATTCAATGCCATCCCCATCAAGCTACCAATGAGTTTCTTCACAGAATTGGAAAAAACTGCTTTAAAGTTTATATGGAACCAAAAAAGAGCCCGCATTTCCAAGACAATCCTATGTCAAAAGAACAAAGCTGGAGGCATCACGCTACCTGACTTCAAACTATACTACAAGGCTACAGTCACCAAAACAGCATGGTACTGGTACCAAAACAGAGATATAGACCAATGGAACAGAACAGAGTCCTCAGAAATAATACCACACATCTACAGCCATCTGATCTTTGACAAACCTGAGAGAAACAAGAAATGGGGAAAGGATTCCCTATTTAATAAATGGTGCTGGGAAAATTGGCTAGCCATATGCAGAAAGCTGAAACTGGATCCTTTCCTTACTCCTTATACGAAAATTAATTCAAGATGGATTAGAGACTTAAATGTTAGACCTAATACCATAAAAACCCTAGAGGAAAACCTAGGTAGTACCACTCAGGACATAGGCATGGGCAAAGACTTCATGTCTATAACACCAAAAGCAACGGCAGCAAAAGCCAAAATTGACAAATGGGATCTCATTAAACTAAAGAGCTTCTGCACAGCAAAAGAAACTACCATCAGAGTGAACAGGCAACCTACAGAATGGGAGAAAATTTTTGCAATCTACTCATCTGACAAAGGCTAATATCCAGAACCTACAAAGACCTCAAACAAATTTACAAGAAAAAAACAAACAACCCCATCAAAAAGTGGGCAAAGGATATGAACAGACATTTCTCAAAAGAAGACATTCATACAGCCAACAGACACATGAAAAAATGCTCATCATCACTGGCCATCAGAGAAATGCAAATCAAAACCACACTGAGATACCATCTCACACCAGTTAGAATGGCAATCATTCAAAAGTCAGGAAACAACAGGTGCTGGAGAGGATGTGGAGAAATAGGAACACTTTTACACTGTTGGTGGGATTGTAAACTAGTTCAATCATTATGGAAAACAGTATGGCGATTCCTCAAGGATCTAGAACTAGACGTACCATATGACCCAGCCATCCCATTACTGGGTATATACACAAAAGATTATAAATCATGCTGCTATAAAGACACATGCACACGTATGTTTATTGTGGCACTATTCACAATAGCAAAGACTTGGAATCAACCCAAATGTCCATCAGTGACAGACTGGATTAAGAAAATGTGGCACATATACACCATGGAATACTATGCAGCCAAAAAAAGGATGAGTTTGTGTCCTTTGTAGGGACATGGATGCAGCTGGAAACCATCATTCTTAGCAAACTATCACAAGAACAGAAAACCAAACACCGCATGTTCTCACTCATAGGTGGGAACTGAACAATGAGATCACTTGGACTCGGGAAGGGGAACATCACACACCGGGGCCTATCATGGGGAGGGGGGAGGCGGGAGGGATTGCATTGGGAGTTATACCTGATGTAAATGACGAGTTGATGGGTGCTGACGAATTGATGGGTGCAGCACAGCAACAGGGCACAAGTATACATATGTAACAAACCTGCACGTTATGCACATGTACCCTAGAACTTAAAATATATATATATATATTAAAAAAAAAAATAGAAACAACCAACCACATCTCTCCTTCCCACTAGAGGCTTCCAGGCTGAAACAGGTTGATACAGGCAGAGGAGGAGAAGATATGCAACTAAGTCACATTTTGAGATCTGTTTAATAATAATTCTAATTTCATGTTCTCACTTATTTGTGAGATTTAAAAATGAAAACAATTGAATTCATGGAGATAGAGAGTAGAAGCATGGTTACCAGAGGCTGGGAAGGGTAGTGGGGGTTTGAGGCAAAGCTGGAGATGGTTAATGGGTACAAAAAAACAGAAAGAATAAATAGGATCTAGTATTTGATAGCACAACAAGGCAACTATAATCAGTAATAATTTAACTGTGCATTTTAAAATAACTAAAAGAGTCTAATTGGATTGCTTGTAACACAAAGGATAAATGCTTGAGAGAATGGATACCCCATTTTACGTGATGTGATTATTATTCATTGCATGCCTGAATCAGAACATCTCATGCACCCCATAAATACATACATCTACTATATACCCACAAAATTGAAATAAATAATTTGAAAAAATAAAAAATAAAAAATAAAAAATAGAAAATAATCTTCCACTTATTTTTTAGGAAAAGCACATAACTAAATTGTTACAAAAGGATTGACCAAACAATCCTTTGAACGGTTTGAGTCAGCAGTTGTGGCAGGAATGCGGTTGGGGGAAATGGGGAGAAGTGAGTGAAGATAAAAGGAATTGGACAAGTGTTGATGTTGGTGAAATGAATGATGAGTACCTAGAGGTAATCCACTATTGTATGCATTTGGAATTTATCATAAAAATATTTTTGAAAGAACATATTCACTACTGAAAATTCAAACAAGGGGAATAAATTAAAACCACTTATCATCCTATAATTTCAAACATTAAAAAGATTTATTATTTTATGAGAAAATTATAGCATTATTATATAAATATGGTATATTAATTTTTAAATAGCATTATACCTGAGCATTTTGCTAAGTTATTGTAATGTATCAAATATATATTTTACTTATTTTTATAAAAGTGAGACATAAAGTAAGCCTAAAAGTGATATTCTAGAATAATAAGTACTAGAAATATAAAATAATTCTATATAAAATGATTAAATATAAATATGAAAAGAATTATAATTTAATTGCACCAGGAAAAATCATAATTGATTTAAAAAACTTGTAAAGTAAAATAGAATTCAAAAAGCTTTAATTGTATTTGTATTTGACACTGTTATACTTAGTTTTTTAGCACGATATAATTATGAAAAATATTGAAAGCAATGTTATTACCTGTGGAAGACATCCGAGTTCTGGAGACATTGGCGACGAATCTGTATAGGTTTGCAGCACCCTCCGTTCTTGCTTCCTCAGAAGGAATTCCACTAAGGGGCATAAGGCAGAAAGTGAAACAGAGGTAATTCTCAGAGCAGGAGTGAAGGTTTATTAAAAGACTTTAAAACAGAAACGAAAAGAAGGGAAGTACAACCTGGAAGAGGGCCAAGTGGGATACTTGAGAAGCCAAGTGCACAGCTTGACTTCTTGACTTGGGGTTTTATACATTGGCATACTTCTGGGATCTTGCCTTACTTCTCCTCACTACTGAGATCTCATTGGGAAGTTGCTGATCAGTTTCAGGTGTTTTCAATTAGAAGCCTGCCTTTCCTTGACACCAGGTATGACCAATTACTACTTTAGAGAAACAGTTGACAACCCCTTGACCATCACCTGAGAGTTTCCCAACACATTTGGTGTGTGGAAGAGGGGAGCCCTCTCCTGCCCTGCTCATAATTGACTAGCTTTCTACTGCAAAAATATTTCTTGAATATTCTTTATGTACTAAGTAATAAGAATTCTGATATTTCATGAGTGATTGTTACACAAAATTATATAAATAAAAAAGAAATTAAGCATGTAATATTAAAAAAAAAAGTGAAAAGAAGCTTTCTGAGAAACTGCTCTGTGTTCTGTTAATTCATCTCAGAGAGTTACAGCTTTCCCCTCAAGAAGCCTTTCGCTAAGACAGTTCTTGTGGAATTTGCAAAGTGATATTTAGAAGGCCATAGAGGGCTATGGTGAAAAAGGAAATATACTAAGATAAAAACCGAAAAGAAGATTTCTGAGAAACTGCTTTGTGTTCTGATAGTTCATCGCACAGAGTTACAGCTTTCCCCTCAAGAAGCCATTCACTAAGACTGTTCTTGTGAAATTTGGAAAGTAATATTTGGAAGCCCATAGAGGGCTATGGTGAAAAAGGAAATAACTTTCCTTAAAAACTGGAAAGAAGCTTTCCCCTCAAGAAGCTTTCCCCTCAAGAAGCCTTTCGCTAAGACTGTTCTTGTGGAATTTGCAAAGTGATATTTGGAAGCCCATAGAGGGCTACGGTGAAAAAGGAAATATCTTCCGTTAAAACCTGAAAAGAAGGATTCTGAGAACCTGCTTTGTGTTCTGTTAATTCATCTGACAGAGTTACAGATTTCCCGTCAAGAAGCCTTTCCCTAAGAGTGTTCTGGTGAAATTTGCAAACTGACATTTGGAAGCCCATAGAGGGCTATGGAGAAAAAGGAAATATCCTAAGATAAAAACTGAAAAGAAGCTTTCTGAGAAACTGCTTTGTGTTCTGTTAATTCATCTCACAGGGTTATAGCTTTCACCTCAAGAAGCCTTTCGCTGAGACTGTCCTTGTGGAGTTTTCAAAGTGATATTTGGAAGCCCATAGAGGGCTATGGTGGAAAAGGAAATATCCTAAGATAAAAACTGAAAAGAAGCCTTCCAAAAAACTGCATTGTGTTCTGTTAATTCATCTCACAGAGATACAGCTTTCTCCTGAAGAAGCTTTTCGCTAAGACTGTTCTTCTGGAATTTGAAAGTGATATTTGGAAGCCCATAGAGGGCTACGGTGAAAAAGGAAATAACTTCCGTTAAAAACAGGAAAGAAGCTTTCTGAGAAACTGCTTTGTGTTCTGTTAATTCATCTCACAGAGTTACAGCTTTGCCCTCAAGAAGCCTTTCGCTAAGACTGTTCTTGTGGAATTTGCAAAGTGATATTTGGAAGCCCATAGAGGGCTACGGTGAAAAAGGAAATAACTTCCGTTAAAAACAGGAAAGAAGCTTTCTGAGAAACTGTTTTGTGTTCTGTTAATTCATCTCACAGAGTTACAGCTTTGCCCTCAAGAAGCCTTTCGCTAAGACTGTTCTTGTGGAATTTGCAAAGTGATATTTGGAAGCCCATAGAGGGCTATGGTGAAAAAGGAAATATCTTCGGTTAAAAAGTGGAAAGAATCTTTCTCAGAAACTACTTTGTGTTCTGTTAATTCATCTCACAATGTTACAAATTTCTCGTCAAGAAACCTTTAGCTAAGGCTGATCTTGTGGAATTTGAAAAGTAATATTTGGAAGCCCATAGGGGGCTATGGTGAAAAAAGGAGATATCCTAAGATAAAAACTGAAAAGAAGCTTTCTGAGAAACTGCGTTGTGTTCTGTCAGTTTCTCTCACAGAGATACAGTTTTCCCCTAAAGAAGACTTTCACGATGGCGGTTCTTTTGGAATTTGAAAAGTTACATTTGGAAGCCCATGGAGGGCTACGGTGAAAAAGGAAATATCTTCAGTTAAAAACTGGAAAGAAGATTTCTGAGAAACTACTTTGTGTTCTGTTAATTCATCTCACAGAGTTACAGCTTTCCCCTCAAGAAGCCTTTCGCTAAGAGTGTTCTTGTGGAATTTGCAAAGGGATATTTGGAAGACCTTAGAAGGTAATGGTGAAAAAGGAAATATACTAAGATAAAAACTGAAAAGAAACTTTCTGAGAAACTGCTTTGTGTTCTCTTAATTGATCTCAGAGAGGTACAACTTTCCCCTGAAGAAGTCTTTCTCTAAGACTGATCTTGTGAAAATTGCAAAATGATGTTTGGAAGCTCATAGGGGCTATGGTGAAAAAGGAAATATACTAAGATAAAAACCGAAAAGAAACTTTCTGAGAAATTGCTTAGTGTTCTGTTAGTTCATCTCACAGAGTTACTGCTTTCCCCTCAGGAAGCCGTTCACTAAGACTGTTCTTGTGAAATTTGGAAAGTAATATTTGGAAGCCCATAGAGGGCTATGGTGAAAAAGAAAATATCTTCCATAAAAAGCTGTAAAGAATCTTTCTGAGAAACTGCCTTGTGTTCTGTTAATTCATGTCACAGAGTTACAGCTTTCCACTCTAAAAGCCTTTCCCTAAGACTGTTCTGTGGAATTTGCAAAGAGATATTTGGAAGCCCATAGAGAGCTATGGTGAAAAAGGAATTATCTTCCTTTAAAAGCTGGAAAGAAGCTTTCTGAGAGACAGCTTTGTGTTCCATTAATTAATCTCACAGAGTTACATCTTTCCCCTCAAGAAGCCTTTCGCTAAGACTGTTCTTGTGAAATTTGCAAAGTGATATTTCGAAAACCGTAGAGGGCTATGGTGAAAATGGAAATATCCTAAGATAAAAAACGAAAAGAAGCTTGCTGAGAAACTGCTTTGTATTCTGTTAATTCATCTCACAGTGTTAAAAATTTCTCCTCAAGAAACTTTTAGCTAAGTCTGATCTTGTTGAATTTGAAAAGTGATATTTGGAAGCCCATAGGGGGCTATGGTGAAAAAGGAATTATCTCCGTTAAAATCTGGAAAGAAGATTTCTGAGAAACTACTTTGTGTTCTGTTAATTCATCTCAGAGACTTACAGCTTTCCCCTCATGAAGCCTTTTCCTAAGGCTGTTCTTGTGGAATTTGCAAAGTGATATTTGTAAGCCCACAGAGGGCTATGGTGGAAAAGGAGATATCCTAAGATAAAAACTGAAAAGAAGCTTTCTGAGAAACTGCTTTGTGTTCTGTCAATTTATCTCACAGAGTTACAGCTTTCACCTCAAGAAGAATATCGCGAAGGCGGTTCTTGTGGAATTTGCAAAGTGACATTCGGAAGCCCATGGAGGGCTATGGTGAAAAAGGAAATATCTTCAGTTAAAAACTGGAAAGAAGCTTTCTGAGAAACTGCTTTGTGTTCTGTTAATTCATCTCAGAGAGGTACATCTTTCCCCTCAGGAAGTCTTTCTCTAAGACTGTTCTTGTGGAAATTGCAAAGTGATGTTTGGAAGCTCATAGGGGCTATGGTGAAAAAGGAAATATACTAAGATAAAAACCGAAAAGAAACTTTCTGAGAAACTGCTTAGTGTTCTGTTAGTTCATCTCACAGAGTTACAGCTTTCCCCTCAAGACGCCGTTCACTAAGACTGTTCTTGTGAAATTTGGAAAGTAATATTTGGAAGCACATAGAAGGCTATGGTGAAAAAGAAAAAGAAAATATCTTCCATTAAAAACTGTAAAGAATCTTTCTGAGAAACTGCCTTGTGTTCTGTTAATTCATGTCACAGAGTTACAGCTTTCCAGTCAAGAAGCCGTTCCCTAAGACTGTTCTTGTGGAATTTCCAAAGTGATACATGGAAGCCCATAGACGGCTATGGTGAAAAAAGGAAATATCTACCTTAAAAAGCTGGAAAGATGCTTTCTGAGAGACAGCTTTGTGTTCCATTAATTCGTCTCACAGAGTTACAGCATTCCCCTCAAGAAGCCTTTCACTAACACTGTTCTTGTGGAATTTCCAAAGTGACATTTGGAAGCCCATAAAGGGCCATGGTGAAAAAGGAAATATCTTCAGTTAAAAACTGGAAAGAATCTTTCTGAGAGACTGCTTTGTATTCTCTTAATTCATCTCTCACAATTGCATCTTTCCCCTCAAGAAGCCTTTCGCTATGACTGCTCTTTTGGAATTTGCATAGTGATATTTGGAAGCCCATAGAGGGCTATGGTGAAAAAAGAAATATCTTCCGTTAAAAACTGGCAAGAAGCTTTCTGAGAAACTGCTTTGTGTTCTGTTAATTCATCTCACAGTGTTACAGCTTTCCCCTCAGGAAGCCTATAGTTAAATCTGTTCTTGTAGAATTTGCCAAGCGATATTTGGAAGCCCATAGAGGTCTATGGTGAAAAAGGAAATATCCTAAGATAAAAACTGAAAAGAAGCCTTCTAACAAACTGCATTGTGTTCTGTTAATTCATCTCACAGAGTTACAGCTTTCTCCTTAAGAAGCTTTTCGCTAAGACTGTTCTTGTGGAATTTGCAAAGTGATATTTGGAAGCCCAAAGAGGGCTATGGTGAAAAAGGAAATATCCTAAGATAGAAACTGAAAATAAACTTTCTGAGAAACTGCTTTGTGTTCTGTTAATTCATCTCACAGAGTTACAGCTTTCCCGTCAAGAAGCCTTTCGCTAAGACGGTTCTTGTGGAATTTGCAAAGTGATATTTCGAAGACCATAGAGGGCTATGGTGAAAATGGAAATATCCTAAGATAAAAAGTGAAAAGAAGCTTTCCGAGAAACTGCTTTGTGTTCTGTTAATTCATCTCACAGTGTTACAAATTTCTCCTCAAGAAACCTTTAGCTAAGGCTGATCTTGTGGAATTTGAAAAGTGATATTTGGAAACCCATAGGAGGCTATTGTGAAAAAAGAAGTATCTTCCGTTAAAATCTGGAAAGAAGATTTCTAAGAGACTGCTTTGTGCTCTGTTAATTCATCTCACACAGTTACAGCTTTCCCCTCAAGAAACCGTTCACTGAGACAGTTCTTGTGGAATTTGCAAAGTGATATTGGAAGACCATAGATGGTTATGGCGAAAAAGTAAATATCCTAAGAAAAAAACCGAAAAGGAGCTTTCTCAGAAACTGCATTGTGTTCTCTTAATTCATCTCACAGAATTTTAACTTTCCCCTCAAGAAGCCTATCAGTAAGACTGTTCCTGTGGAATTTTCAAAGTCATATTTGGAAGCCAATAGTGGGCTATGGTGAAAAAGGAAATATCTTCTGTTAAAAACTGGAAAGAAGCTCTCTGAGAAACTGCTTTGTGTTCTCTCAATTCAGCTCACAGAGTTACATCTTTCTCCTCAAGAAGCCTTTCCCAAGGACTGTTCTTGTGGAACTGGCAAAGTGATATTTGGAAGCGCATAGAAGGCGATGGTGAAAAAGGAAATATCCTAAGATAAAAACGGAAAAGAAGCTTTCTGAGAATCTGCTTTGTGTTCTTTTAATTCATTTCACAGAGTTACAGCTTTCCCCTCAAGATGCCTTTCCCTGAGACTGTTCTTGAGGAATTTGCAAAGAGATATTTGGAAGCCCAAAGAGGGCTATGGTTAAAAACGAAATATCCTAAGATAAAAACTAAAAAGAAGCTTTCGGAGGAACTGCTTTATGTTCTGTTAATTCATCTCAGAGATTTACAGCTTTCCGTTCAAGAAGCCTTTCGCAAAGACTGTTCTTTTGGAATTGGCAAAGTGATATTTGAAAGGCCATAGAGAGCTATGATGCTCTCTAAGATAAAATATCCTAAGATAAAATATCCTAAGATATCCTAAGATAAAATATCCTAAGATAAAACTGAAATATCCTAAGATAAAAACTGAAAAGAAGCTTTCTGAGAACTGCTTTATGTTCTGTTAATTCATCTCAGAGATTTACAGCTTTCCGTTCAAGAAGCCTTTCGCAAAGACTGTTCTTTTGGAATTGGCAAAGTGATATTTGGAAGGCCATAGAGAGGTATGGTTCATATGGAAATATCCTAAGATAAAAACCGAAAAGAAGCTTTCTGAGAAACTGCTTTGTGTTCTGTTAATTCATCTCAGAGAGTTACAGCTTTCTCCTCGAGAAGCCCTTCGCTAAGACTGTTCTTGTGAAATTTGCAAACTGATATATGGAAGCCCATAGAAGGCTATGGTAATAAAGGAAATAACTTCGGTTAAAAACTGGAAAGAAGCTTTCTGAGAAACTACTTTGTGTTCTGTTAATTCATCTCACATTGTTAAATCTTTCCCTTCAAGAAGCCTTCCCCTAAGACTGTTCTTGTGGAATTTGCTAAGTGATATTTGGAAGCCATTAGAGAGCTATGGTGAAAAAGAAAATATCGTAACATAAAAACCGAAAAGATGCTTTCTGAAAAACTGCACTGTGTTATATTAATTCCTCTCACAGAGTTATAGATTTCCCCTCAAGAAGCCGTTCACTAACACTGTACTTGTGTAATTTGCAAAGTCATATTTCGAAGCCCATAGAGGGATATGGTGAAAAAGGAAATCTCTTCCGTTAAAAACTGGAAAGAAGCTTTCTGAGTAACTGCTTTGTTGTCTGTTAATTAATCTAACAGAGCTACAGCTGTCCCCTCAAGAAGCCTTTCGCTAAGACTGTTCTTGTGGAAGTTGCAAAGTGATATTTGGAAGCCCATGGAGGGCTATGGTGAAAAAGGAAATATCTTCCGTTAAAACTGGAAACAAGCTTTCTGACAACCTGCTTTGTGTTCTGTTAATTCAACTCACAGAGTTACAGCTTTCCCCTAAAAAGCCTGTCTCAAGAAGCCCTTCGCTAAGGCTGTTCTTGTGAAATTTGCAAAGTGATATTTGGAAGCCCATAGAGGGATATGGTGAAAAAGGAAATATCTTCCGATATAAACTGGAAAGAAGTTTTCTGAGAAACTGCTTTGTGTTCTATTAATTCATCTCACGGAGCCACAGCTTACCCCTCAAGAAGGCTTTCCCTAAGACGGTTCTTATGGAATTTGCAAAGTGATATTCGGAAACCCATAGAGGGTTATGCTGAAGAAGGAAATATCTTCCATAAAACCTGGAAAGAAGATTTCTGAGAAACTGCTGTGGGTTCTGTTAATTCATCTCACAGAGTTACAGCTTTCCCTTCAAGAAGCATTTCGCTAAGACTGTTCTTGTGGAATTTGCAAAGTGATATTCGGAAGCCCATAAAGGGCTATGGTGGAAAAGGAAATATCTTCCGTTAAAAACTGGAAAGAAGCTTTCTTAGAAACTGCTTTGTGTTCCGTTAGTTCATCTCACAGAGTTACAGCTTTCCTCTCAAGAAGCTGTTCAGTAAGTCTGTTCTTGTGATATATGCAAAGTGATATTTGGAAGCCCATAGAGGGCTATGGTGAAAAAAGAAATATCTTCCGTTAAAAAGTGGAAAGAAGCTTTCTGAAAAACAGTTTTGTGTCTGTTAATTCATATTACAGATTTAAGCTTTCTCCTCCGAAAGCCTTTCGGTAAGACTGTTCTTGTGGAACTTGAAATGTGATATTTGGAAAACCATAGAGGGCTATGTTGAAAAAGGAAATATCTTCCGTTAAAAACTTGGAAGAAGATTTCTGAGAAACTGCTTGTTTTTTTTTTTGTTTTTTTTTTTTTTGTTAATTGATCCCAGAGAGTTACAGCTTTCCCCTCAAGAAGTCTTTCCCTAAGACTGTTTCTGGAATTTGCAAAGTGATATTTTGAAGCCCATAGAGGGCTATGCTGACAAAGGAAATATCCTAAGATAAAAACTGAAAAGAAGCTTTCTAAGAAACTGCTTTGTGTTCCGTTAATTCATCTCACAGAGTTACAGCTTTCTGCTCAAGAAGCCTTTCGCTAAGACTGTTCTTGTATAATTTCCAAAGTGATATTTGGAAGGCCATAGGGGGGCTATGGTGAAAATGGAAATATCGTAAGATAAAAACCCAAAAGAAGTTTTCTTAGAAACTGCTTTGTGTTCTGTTAATTCATCTCAGAGGGTTGCAGCTTTCTCCTCAAGAAGCCTTTCGCTACGACTGTTCTTGTGAAATTTGCAAAGTGATGTTTGGAATCCCATAGAGGGCTAAGGTGAAAAAAGAAATAACTTTCGTTAAAAACTGGGAAGAAGATTTCTGAGAAACTGCTTTGTGTTCTGTTAGTTCAACTCAGAGTGTTACAGCTTTCCCCTCAAGAAGCTGTTCACTAAGTCTGTTTTTGTTAAATGAGCAAAGTGATATTTGGAAGCCCATAGAGGGCTATGGTGAAAAAGGAAATATCCTAGGATAAAAACTGAAAATAAGCTTTCTGAGAAACTGCTTTGTGTTCTGTTAATTTAACTCACAGAGTTACAGTTTCCCCTCAGGAAGCCTTTCTCAGGAAGCCTTTCGCTAAGACTGTTCTTGTGGAATTTGCAAAGTGATATTTGGAAGCCCATAGAGGGCTATGGTGAAAAAGGAAATATCTTCCGTTAAAAACTGGAAAGAATCTTTCTGAGAAACTGCTTTGTGTTCTGTTAATTCATCTCACAGAGTTACAGCTTTCTCTGCAAGAAACCGTTCACTATGGCTGTTCTTGTGGAGTTTGCAAAGTTATATTTGGAAGCCCATAGAGGGCTATGTTGAAAAAGGAAATATGCTAAGATAAAAACTGAAAAGAAGGTATCTGAGAAACTGCTATGTGTTCTGTTAATGATCTCACAGAGTTACAGCTTTCCCTTCAAGAAGCCTTTCGCTAAGTCTGTTCTTGTGGAATTTGCAAAGGGATATTGGGAAGCCCATAGAGGGCTACGGAGAATAAGGAAATATCCTAAGACAACAACTGAAAAAAAGCTTTCAGAGAAACTGCTTTGTGTTCTTTTAATTCATCTCACAGAGTTACAGCTTTTCCCTCAAGAAGCCTTTCGCTAAGACTGTTCTTGTGGAATTTGCAAAGAGATATTTGGAAGCCCATACAGGGCTCTGGTGAAAAAGGAAATATCTTCCGTTAAAAACTGAAAAGAAACTTTCTGAGAAACTGCTTTGTTTTCTGTTAATTCATCTCACAGAGTTACAGCTTTCCCCTAAACAAGCCGTTCACTGAGACTGTTCTTGTGGAATTTGCAAAGTGATATTGGAAGCCCATAGAGGATTATCGCGAGAAAGGTAATTTCCTAAGATAAAAACCGAAAAGAAGCTTTCTGAGAAGCTGCATTGTGTTCTCTTAATTCATGTCACAGAGTTATAGCTTTCGCCAAAAGAAGCCATTCACTAAGACTGTTCCTGTGGAATTTGCAAGGTGATATTTGGAAGCCGTTAGAAGTCTATGCAGAAAAAGGAAATATCTTCCGTTAAAAACTGGTTAGAAGCTTTCTGAGAAACTGCTTTGTGTTCTGTTAATTCATCTCTCAGAGTTACAGCTTTCCCCTGAAGAAGCCTTTCGCTAACATTGTTCTTGTGGAATTTGCAAAGTGATATTTGGAAGCCCATTAGGGCTATGGTGAAAAAGAAATTGTCCTAAGACAAAAACTGTAAAGAAGCTTTCTGAGAAGCTGCTTTGTCTGTTAATTCATCTCACACAGTTACAGCTTTCCCGTCAAGAAGCCGTTCACTGAGACTTTTCTTGTGGAATTTGCAAAGTGATATTGGAAGGCGATAGAGGGTTATGGCGAAAAGGGAAATATCCTAAGATAAAAACCGAAAAGAAGCTTTCTGAGAAACTTCTTTGTGTTCTGTTAAAATATCTTACAGAGTTACAGTTTTCCCCTCATGAAACCTTTCGCTGAGACTGTTCTTGTGGGATTGGCAAAGTGATACTTGGAAGCCCACAGAGGGCTCTGGTGAAAAAGGAAATCTCTTCCGTTAACAACCGTAAAGAAGCTTTCTGAGAAACTGCTTTGTGTTCTGTTAATTCGTCTCACAGTGTTACAGCTGTCCCCTCAAGAAGCCTTTCGCTAAGACTGTTCTGGTGGAATATTTCAAGTGATATTTGGAAGCCCATAGGGGGCTATGTTGAAAAACGAAATATCTTCGTTTACAAACTGGAAAGAAGCTTTCTGAGAAACTGCTTTGTGTTCTGTTAAATCATCTTTCAGAGTTACAGTTTCCCCTCATGAAGCCTTTCGCTAAGACTTTTCTTGTGGGATTTGCAAAGTGATATTTGGTAGTCCATAGAGGTCTATGGTGAAAAAGGAAATATCTTCCGTTAAAAACTGGAAAGAAACGTTCTGAGAGACTGCTTTGTTTCCCGTTAATTGATCACACAGTGTTACAGCTTTCCCCTCAAGAAGCCTTTCGCAAAGACTGTTCTTGTAGAATTAGCAAAGTGATATTGTGAAGCAAATTGAGGGCTATGTTGAAAAAGGAACTGTCTTCCGTTAAAAACTGGAAAGAAGCTTTCTGAGAAACTGCTTTGTGTTCTGTTAATTCATCTCACAGAGTTATAGCTTTCACAGCAAGAAGCCTATAGGTAAGACTGTTCTTGTGGAATTTGCAAAGTGATATTTGGAAACCCGTAGAGGGTTATTGTGAAAAAGGAAATATACTAAGATAGAAACTGAAAAGAAGCTTTCTGAGAAACTGCCTTGTGTTCTGTTAATTGATCTCACAGAGTTACAGCTTTCCCCTCAAGAAGCTTTTCGCTAAGGCTGTTCTTGTGGAATTTTCAAGGTGATATTTGGAAGCCTATAGAGGGCTATGGTAAAGAAGGAAATATCTTCAGTTAAAAACTGGAAAGAAGCTTTCTGAGAAACTCTTTTGCGTTGTGTTAATTCACCTCTCAGAGTTGCAGCTTTGCCCTGGAGATGCCTTTCGCTAAGACTGCTCTTGTGAAATTTGCAAACTGATATTTAGAAGCCCTTAGAGGGCTATGGAATAAGGAAATATCCTAAGATAAACCCTGAAAAGAAGCTTTCTGAGAAACTGCTTTGTGTTCTGCTAAGTCATCTCACAGAGTTACAGCTTTCCCCTCAAGAGGTCTTTCGCTAAGACTCTTCTTGTGGAATTTGCAAAGTGATATTTGGGAGCCCATAGTGGGCTATGGTGAAAAACGAAACAACTTCAGTTAAAAAGTGGAAAGAAGCTTTCTGAGAAAATGCTTTGTGTTCTATTAATTCATCTCACAGAATTTCGGCTCTCCCCTCAAGAAGTCTTTCCGTGAGACAGTTCTTGTGGAATTTACAAAGTAATATTTGGAAGCCCATAGAGGGCTATGGTAAAAAAGGTAATATCTTCAGTTGAAAACTGGAAAGAAGATTTATGACAAACTGCTTTGTGTTCTGTTAATTCATCTCACAGAATTACAGCTCTCCCCTCAAGAAGTCTTTCGCTAAGACTGTTCTTGTGTAATTTGCAAAGTGATATTTGGAAGCCCATAGGGGTCTATGGTGAAAAAGGAAATATCCTAAGATAGAAACTGAAAAGGAACTTTCTGAGAAACGGCCATGTGTTGTGTTAATTCATCTCACAGAGTTACAGCTTTCCCCTCAAGAAGCCTTTCGCTAAGACTGTTCTTGTGGAATTGGGAAAGTTATATTTCAAAGACCATAGAGGGCAATGGTGAAAATGGAATTATTCTGAGATAAAAACCGAAAAGAAGCTTTCTGAGCAACTGCTTTGTGTTCTGTTAATTCATCCCACAGTGTTACAAACTTCTCCTCAAGAAACCTTTAACTAAGGCTGATCTTGTGGAATTTGAAAAGTGATATTAGGAAGCCCATAGGGGGCTATGTTGAAAAAGGAAATATCTTCTGTTAAAAAGTGGAAAGAAGTTTTCTGAGAAACTGCTTTGTGTTCTGTTAATTTATCTTACAGAGTTAAAGCTTTCCCCTCAAGAAAACTTTCTCTAAGGCTGTTCTTGTGCAATTTGCAAAGTGATATTTGGAAGCCCATAGAGGGCTATGGTGATAAAGGAAATATCTTCAGTTAAAAACTGGAAAGAAGACTTCTGAAAAACTGCTTTGTGATCTGTTAATTCATCTCACAGAGTTACAGCTTTCCTCTCAAGACGCCTTTCGGGAATACTGTTCTTGTGGAATTTGCAAACTGATATTTGGACGCCCATAGAGGGCTATGGTGAAAAAGGAAATATCCTCAGTTAAAAACTGGAAACAAGCTTTCTGAGAAACTGCTTTGTGTTCTGTTATTTCACATCACGGAGTTACAGCTTTCCCTTCAAGAAGTCTTTCGCTAAGACACTTCTTGTGGAATTTGCAAAGTGATATTTGGAAGCCATTAGAGGGCTATAGTGAAAAAGGAAATATCCTCAGTTAAAAAGTTGAAAAAAGATTTCTGAGAAACTGCTTTGTGTTTTGTTAATTCATCTCACAGAGTTACAGCTTTCCACTCAAGAAGCCTTTCGCTAAGACTGTTCCTCTGGAATATGCAAAGTGTTATTTTGGAGCCCATAGGGGGTACGGTGAAAAGGAAATATCTTCAGTTTAAAACTGGAAAGAAGCTTTTTGAGAATCTGCCTTGTGTTCCTTAAATTCATCTCACAGAGTAACAGCTTTCCCCTCTAGAAGTCTTTCGTTAAGACTGTTCTTGTGGAATTTGCAAAGTGATATTGGGAAGCCCATAGAAGGCTATGGTGAAAAAGGAAAAATCTTCCGTTAAAACTCTGAAGAAGCATTCTGTGAAACTGCCGTGTGTTCTGATAATGAATCTCACCGAGTTACAGCTTTCCCCTCAAGAAGCCTTTCGCAAAGTCTGTTCTTGTGGGATTTTCTAAGTGATATTTGGAAGCCCATAGAGGGCTGTGGGGAAAACGGAAATATCTTCGGCTGAAAACTGCAAAGAAGCTTTCTGAGAAACAGCTCTGTGTTCTGTTAATTCATTTCAGAGAGTTACAGCTTTCCGCTCCAGAAGCCTTTCGCTAAGACTGCTCTTTTGGAATTTGCAAAGTGATATTTGGAAGCCCTTAGAGGGATATGGTGAAAAAGGAAATATCTTCCATTAAAAACTGGAAAGAAGCTTTATGAGAAACTGCTTTGTGTTCTGTTAATTCATCTCACAGAGTTACAGGATTCCCCTCCAGAAGACTTTCGCTAGGACTGTTCTTGTGGAATTTGCAAAATGATGTTTGGAAGCCCAAAGAGAGCTATTGTGAAAAAGGAAATATCCTAAGATAAAAACGGAAAAGAAGCTTTCTGAGGAACTGCTTTGTGTTCTCTTAATTCGTATCCCAGAGTTACAAATTTTTCCTCAAGAAGCCATTCGCTAAGACTGTTCTTGTGCAATTTGCAAAGTGATATTTGGAAGCCCATAGAGGGTCATGATGAAAAAGGAAACATCTTCAGTTAAAAACTGGAAAGAAACATTCTGAGAAACTGCTTTGTGTTCTGGTAATTCATCTCACAGACTTACAGCTTTCTTCTCAAGAAGCTTTTCGGTAAGTCTGTTTTGTGGAATTTGCAAAGTGATATTTGGAAGCCCATAGTGGGCTATGGAGAAAAAGGAAATATCTTCCGTTAAAAACTGGGAAGAAGATTTCTGAGACACTGCTTTGTGTTCTGTTAATTTATCTAACAGAGTTACAGCATTCCCCTAGAGAAGTCATTCGCTAAGATTGTTTTTGTGGAATTTGCAAAGTGATATTTGGAAGCCCCTAGAGGGCTTCGGTGAAAAAGGAAATATCTTCAGTTAAAAACTGGAAAGAAGATTTCTGAGAAACTGTCTTGTGTTCTGATAATTCATCTCACAGGATTACAGCTTTCCTTTCAAGAAGCCTTCCGATAAGACTGTTCTTGTGGGATTTGCAAAGTGATATTTGGAAGCCCAAATATGGCTATGGTGAAAAAGGAAATTTCTTCAGTTAAAAACTGGAAAGAAGCTTTCTGAGAAACTGCTTTGTGTTCTGTTAATTCAACTCACTGAGTTACAGTTTTCCCCTCCAGAAGCCTTTCCGTAAACTGTTCTTCTGGAATTTGCAAACTGATATTCGAAAGCCCACCGAGGGCTATAGTGAAAAACAAAATATCTTCCGTTAAAAACTGGAAAGAAGCTTTCTGAGAAACTGCCGTGTCTTCTATTAATACATCTCACACAGTTCCAGCTTTGCTCTCAAGAAGACCTTCGCTACGACTGTTCTTGAGGAATTTGCAAAGTGATATTTGGAAGCCCATAGAGGGATATGTTGAAAAAGGAAATATCTTTCGTTAAAAACTGAAAAGAAGCTTTCTTAGAAACTGCTATGTGTTCTGTTAATTCATCTCAACGAGTTACAACTTTCCCCTCAAGAAGCCTTCAGCTATGTCTCCTCTTGTGTAATTTGCAAAATGATATTTGGAAGCCCATAGAGGTCTACTGTGAAAATGGAAATATCCTCAGATAAAAACCGAAAAGAAGCTTTCTGAGAAACTGATTTGTGTTCTGTTAATTCATATGACAGAGTTACAGATTTTCCCTAAAGAAGCCTTTAGCTAAGACTGTTCCTGTGGAATTTGCAAAGTGATATTTGGAAGCCCCTAGAGGGCTATGGTGAAAAAGGAAATATCCTATGATAAAAACTGAAAAGAAGCTTTCTGAGAAACTGCTTTGTGTTCTGTTAATTCAACTCACAGAGTTACAGCTTTCCCCTCAAGAAACCTTTCGCTAAGACTCTTCTTTTGGAATTTGCAAAGTGATATTTGAAAGCCCATAGACGGCTAAGCTGAAAAAGGAAATATCTTCCGTTAAAAACTGGAAAGAAGATTTCTGAGAAACTGCTTTGTGTTCTGTTAATGCATCTCACAGAGTTACAGCTCTCCCATCCAGAAACCTTTCGCTAACACTGTTATTGTGGAATTTGCAAAGTGATATTTGGAAGCAAGGAGAGAGCTATGGTGAAAAAGGAAATATCCTAAGATAAAAACTGAAAAGAAGTTTTCTGAGAAACTGCTTTGTGTTCTGTTAATTCATCTCACAGAGGTACAGCTTTCCCCTCCAGAAGCCTTTCGCTAAGACTGTTCTTGTGGAATTTGCAAAGTGATATTTGGAAGCCCAGAGAGGGCTATGGTGAACAAGGAAATATCCTAAGATAAAAACTGAAAAGAAGTGTTCTGAGAAACTGCTTTGTGTTCTGTTAATTCATCTCACAGAGGTACAGCTTTCCCCTGCAGAAGCCTTTTGCTAAGACTGTTCTTGTGGAATTTGCAAAGTGATATTTGGAAGCCCAGAGAGGGCTATGGTGAAAAAGGAAATATCCTCAGTTAAAAACTGGAAAGAAGGTTTCTGAGAAACTGCCGTGTGTTCTCTTAATACATCTCACCGAGTTACAGCTTTCCCCTCAAGAAGCCTTTCTGTAAGACTGTTCTTGTGGAATTTGGAAAGTGAAATTTGGAAGCCCATTGCGGGCTATGATGAAAAAGGAAATTTATTCCGTTAAAAACCGAAAAGAAGCTTTCTGAGAAACTGCTTTGTGTTTTGTTAGTTCATCTCACAGAATTACAGCTTTGCTCTCCAGAAGCCTTTCGCTAAGACTGTTCTTGTGGAATTTGCAAAGTGATCTTAGAAGCCCGTAGAGGGCTATGGTGAAAAAGGAAATATCTTCCATTAAAAACAGGAAAGAAGCTTTCTGAGAGACTTCTTTGTGTTCTGTTAATTCCTCTCACAGACTACAGCTTTCACCTCAAGAAGCCTTTCCTTAAGACTGTTCTTGTGGAATTTTCAAAGTGATATTTGGAAGCTCCTAGAAGTCTATGGTGAAAAAGGAAATATCCTAAGATAAAAACTGAAAAGATGCTTTCTGAAAAACTGCATTGTGTTTTCTTAATTGATCTCACGGAGTTATAGATTTCCCCTCCAGAAGCCTTTCGCTAAGATTGTTCTTGTGGAATTTGCAACTTGATATTTGGAAGCCCGCAGAGTGCTATGGTGAAAAAGGAAATATCTTCCGTTAAAAACTGGAAAGAAGACTTCCGAGAAACTCCTTTGTGTTCTGCTAATACATCTCACAAAGTTACAGCTTTCCCCTCAAGAAGCCGATCACTAAGACTGTTCTTGTGGAATTTGCAACGTGATATTTGGAAGCCCGCAGAGGGCTATGGTGAAAAAGGAACTATCTTCTCTTAAAAACTGGAAATAAGCTTTCTGAGAAACCGCCATGTGTTCTCTTAATGCACCTCACCGAGTTACAGGTTTCCCCTCAAGAAGACATTGGCTAGGACTGTTCTTGTGGGATTTGCAAAGTGATATTTGGAAGTCCATAGAGCGCTATGTTGAAAAAGGAAATTTCTTCCGTTAAAAACTGGAAAGAAGATTTCTGAGAAATTGCTATTTGTTCTGTTAATTCATCTCACAGAGTTACAGCTTCACCTCCAGAAGCCTTTCGCTAAGACTGTTCTTGTGGAATTTGCAAAGTCATATTTGGAAGCCAATAGAAGTCTATTTTGAAAAAGGAATTATCCTAAGATAGAAACTGAAAATAAGCTTTCTGAGAAACTGCTTTGTGTTCTGTCAATTCAACTCACAGAGTTAAAGCTTTCCCCTCAAGAAGCCTTTTGCTGTGGCTGTTGTTGTGAAATTTTCAAAGTGATATTTGGAAGCCCGTAGAGGGCTATGGTGAAAAAGGAAATATCTTCCGTTAAAAACTGGAAAGAATCTTTCTGAGAATCTGCCGTGTGTTATGTTAATACATCTCACCGAGTTACAGCTTTCCCCACAATAAGCCTTTCACTAAGACTGTTCCTGTGGGATTTGCAAAGTGATATTTGGAAGCCCATAGAGGGCTACGGTGAAAATGGAATTATCTTCAGTTAACAACTGGAAAGAAGCTTCTGAGAAACTGCTTTGTGTTCTGTTAATTCATTTCACAGAGTTACAGCTTTCCCTCAAGAAGCCTCTCACTAAGACTCTTCTTGTGGAACTTGCAAAGTGATCTTTGGAAGCCCATAGAGGGCTATGGTGAAAAAGGAAATATCTTCCGTTAAAAACTGGAAAGAAGTTTTATGAGAATCTGCCGTGTGTTATGTTAATACATTCACCGAGTTACAGCTTTACTCACAAGAAGCCTTTCACTAAGACTGTTCCTGTGGGATTTGCAAAGTGATATTTGGAAGCCCATAGAGGGCTACGGTGAAAATAGAAATATCTTCAGTTAACAACAGGAAAGAAGGTTCTGAGAAACTGCTTTGTGTTCTGTTAATTCATCTCCAACAGTTACAGCTTTCCCCTCAAGAAGCTTTTCGGTACGACGGCTGTTGTGGAATTTGCAGAGTGATATTTAGAAGCCCACAGAGGGCTATGGTGAAAAAGGAAATAGACTAAGATAAAAACTGAAAACAAGCTTTTTGAGAAGCTGCTTTGTGTTCTGTTAATTCATCTCACAGTGTTCCAGCTTTCCCCTAAAGAAGCCTTTCGCTAAGACTGTTCTTGTGGAATTTTCAAAGAGATATTTGGAAGCCCTTAGAGGGCTATGGTAAAAAAGGATATACCTTCAGTTAAAAACTGGAAAGAAGCTTTCTGAGAAACTGCTTAGTGTTCTGTTAATTCATCTCACCAAGTTACAGTTCTCCCTTCAAGAAGCCTTTCGCTAAGACTGTTCTTGTGGAATTGGCAAAGTGATATTTCGAAGACCTTAGAGGGCTACGGTGAAAAAGGAAATATCTTCCGTTAAAAACTGGAAAGAAGCTTTCTGAGAAACTGCTTTGTGTTCTGTTAATTCATCTCACAGAGTTATAGCTTTCCCCTCAAAAAGCCTTTCGCTAAGGTTGTTGTTGTGGAATTTGCAAAGTGATATTTGGAATCCCAAAGAGGGCTATGGTGAAAATGCAAATATCCTAAGATAAAAACCGAAAAGAACCTTTCTGAGAAACTGCTTTCTGTTCTGGTAGTTCATCTCACAGAGTTACAACATTCTGCTCAAGGAGCCGTTCACTAAGACTGTTCTTGTGGAATTTGACAAGTGACATTTGGAAGCCCTTAGAGGGCTATGGTGAAAAAGTAAATATCCTAAGATAAAAACTGAAAAGAAACTTTCTGAGAAACTGCTTTGTTTTCTGTTAATTCAACTCACACGGTTACAGCTTTACCCTCAAGAAGCCTTTCGTTAAGGCTGCTGTTGTGGTATTTGCAAAGTGATATTTGGAAGCCCATAGAGGGCTACGGTGAAAAAGGAAATATCTTCAGTTAAAAACTGAAAAGAAGCTTTCTGAGAAACTGCTGTGTGTTCTGTCAATTCATCTCAAAGAATTAGAGCTTTCCCCTGAAAACACCTTCCGCTAAGACTGTTCTTGTGGAATTTGCAAAGTGATAATTGGAAGCCCATAGATGGCTATGGTAAAAAAGGAAATATCCTAAGATAAAAACCGAGAAGAAGCTTCCTGAGAAACTACTTTGTGTTCTTTTAGTTAATCTCACAGTGTTACCGCTTTCCCCTCAAGAAGCCATTCAGTAAGACTGTTCTTGTGAAATTTTCAAAGTGATATTTGGAAGCCCATAGTGGGCTATGGTGAAAAAGGAAATACCTTCCCTTAAAAACTAGAAAGAATCACTCTGAGAAACTGCCACGTGTTCTGTTAATATATCTCACCGAGTTACAGCATTCTCCACAAGAAGCCTTTCGCTAAGACTGTTCCTGTGGGATTTGCATAGTAATATTTGGAAGCCCATAGAGGGCTATGGTGAAAAAGGAAATATCCTAAGAAAAAAACTGGAAAGAAGATTTCTGAGAAACTGCTTTGTGTTCTGTTAATTCATCTCACAGAGTTACAGCTTTCCCCTCAAGAAGCCGTTCACTAAGACTGTTCTTGTGGAATTTGCAAAGTGATATTTGGAAGCCCAGAGAGGGCTACGGTGAAAAGGGAAATATCTTCCGTTAAAAACTGGAAAGAGATTTCTGAGAAACTGCTTTGTGTTCTGTTAATTCATCGCACAGAGTTACAGCTTTCCCCTCCAGAAGTCTTTGGCTAAGACTATTCTTGTGGAATTGGCAAAGTGATATTTCGAAGCCCTTAGAGGGCTATGGTGAAAAAGGAAATACCTTCCGTTAAAACCTGAAAAGAAGCTTTCTGAGAAACTGTTCTGTGTTCTGTTAATTCATCTCACTGAGTTACAGCTTTCCCCTCAAGAAGCCTTTTGCTAAGGCTGTTCTTGTGGAATTTTCAAAGTGATATTCGGAAGACCATAGAGGGCTACGGTGAAAAAGGAAATATCCTAAGTTAAAAACTGAAAAGAAGCATTCTGAGAAACTGCTTTGTGTTCTGATAATTCATCTAACAGAGTTACAGCCTTCCCTTCAAGAAGCCGTTCGCTAAGGCTGTTCTTGTGGAATTTGCAAACTGATATTTGGAAGCCCTTAGAGGGCTATGGTGAGAAAGGAAATATCTTCCGTTAAAATCTGGAAAGAAACTTTCTTTGAAACTGCTGTGTGTTCTGTTAATTCATCTCTCAGAGTTACTGCTTTCCCCTCAAGAAGCCTTTCGCTGAGCCTATTGTTGTGGAATTTGCAAAGTTATATTTGGAAGCCCATAGAGGGCTGTGGTGAAAAAGGAAATATCTTCCGTTAAAAACGGAAGGAAGCATTCTGAGAAACTACTTTGTGTTCTCTTAATTCATCTCACAGACTTACTGCTTTCCCCTCAAGAAGCCTTTCGCTAAGACTGTTCTTGTGGAATTTGCGAACTGATATTTTGAAACCCATAGAGGTCTACGGTGAGAAAGGAAATATCCTAAGTTAAAAACTGAAAAGAAGCATTCTGATCTACTGCTTTGTGTTCTTTAATTCATCTCACAGAGTTACAGCTTTCCCCTCAAGAACCATTTCGCTAAGGCTGTTCTTGTGGAATTTGCAAAGTGATATTTGGAAGCCCATAGAGGGCTATGGTGAAAAAGGAAATATCTTCCGTTAAAAACTGGAAATAAGCTGTCTGAGAAACTGCTTTGTGTTCTGTTAATTCATCTCATAGAGTTACAGCTTTGCCCTCAAGAAGCCTTTCGCTAAGACTGTTTTTGTGGGATTTGTAAAGTGATACTTGTAAGACCTTAGAGGGCTATGGTGAAAAAGGAAATATCTTCCGTTAAAAACGGGAAAGAAGCTTTCTGAGAAACTGCTTTGTGTTCTGTTAATTCATCTCACAGAGTTACAGCTTTCCCCTCAAGAAGCCTTTCGCTAAGACTGTTCCTGTGGAATTGGAAAAGTGATATTTGGAAGCCCATAGAGGGATATGGTGAAAAAGGAGTATCTTCCGTTATAAACTGGAAAGAAGCTTTCTTTGAAACTACTTTGTGTTCTGTTAATTCATCTCAATGAGTTACAGGTTTCCTCTAAAGAAGCGTTTCGCTAAGACTGCTCTTGGGGATTTGCAAAGTGATATTTGGAAGCCCATAGAGGGCTATGGTGAAAAAGAAAATATCTTCCGTTAAAAACTGGAAAGAAGCTTTCTGAGAAACTGCTTTGTCTTCTCTTAGTTCATTTCACAGATTTACAGCGTTCCCCTCAAGAAACCTTTCGCTAAGACTGTTCTTTTGGAATTTACAAAGTGATATTTGGAAGCCCAGAAAAGGCTACGATGAAAAAGGAAATATCCTAAGTTAAAAGCTGAAAAGAAGCATTCTGAGAAACTGCTTTGTGCTCTGTTAATCCTTGTCACAGAGTTACAGCGTTGCCTTCAAGAAGCCTTTCGCTAAGTCTGTTCTTGTGGAATTGGCAAAGTGATATTTCGAAACCCATAGAGGGCTATGGTGAAAATGGAATTATCTTCAGTTAAAAACTGGAAAGAAGCTTTCTGAGAAACTGCTTTGTGTTCTGTTAGTTCATCTCACAGAGTAACATATTTCCCCTCAAGAAGCCTTACACCATCACTGTCCTTGTGAAATTTGCAAAGTGGTATTTGGAAGCCTATAGAGGGCTATGGTGAAAAAGGAAATATCTTCGGTTAAAAACTGGAAAGAAGCTTTCTGAGAAACTGCTTTGTGTTCTGTTAATTGATCTCACAGAGTTACAGTTTTCGTTTCAAGAAGCCTTTTGCTAAGGCTGTTCTTGTCGTCTTTGGAAAGAGATATTTGGAAGCCCATGGAGTGCTTCGGTGAAAAAGGAAATATCTTTCGTAAAAAATTGGAAAGAAGCTTTCTGAGAAACTGCTTTGTGTTCTGTTAATTCATCTCACAGAGTTACAGCTTTCCCTTCAAGAAGCCTTTCGCTAAGACTGTAATTGTGGAATTTGCAAAGTGATATTTGGAAGCCCACAGAGGGCAATGGCGAAAAAGGAAATATCTTCTGTTAAACACTGGAAAGAAGAATTCTGAGAAACTGCTTTATGTTTTGTCAATTCATCTCACAGAGTTACTGCTTTCCCCTCAAGAGGCCTATCTCTAAGACTTTTCTTGTGCAATTTGCAAAGTGATATTTGTAAGACCATAGAGGGCTATGGTGAAAAAGGAATTATCTTCCGTTAAACACTGGAAGGAAGCTTTCTGAGAAACTGCTTTGTGTTCTTTTAATTTAACTCACAGAGTTACAGCTTTCCCCTCAAGAAGCGTTTTGCTAAGACTGTATTTGTGGAATTTGCAGAGATATATGGAAGCCCATAGAGGGCTGTGGTGAAAAAGGAAATACCTTTCATAAAAAACTGGAAAGAAGCTTTCTTAGAAACTGCTTTGTGTTCTCTTAATTCATCTCACAGACTTACAGCTTTCCCCTCAAGAAGCCTTTCGCTAAGGCTGTTCTTGTGGAATATGCAAAGTGATATTCGGAAGCCCTTAGAGTACTATGGTGAAAAAGGGATTATCTCCAGTTAAAAACTGGTAAGATCCTTTCTGAGAAACTGCTTTGTGTTCTGTTAATTCATCTCACAGAATTACAGCTTTACCATCAAGAAGCCTTTCGGTAAGACTGTTCTTGTGGATTTTGCAAAGTGATATTTGGAAGCCCAAAGAGGGCTATTTTGAAAAAGGAAATATCTTAAGTTAAAAACTGGAAAGAAGCTGTCTGAGAAACTGCTTTGTGTTCTGTTAATGCATCTCACAGATTTACAGCTTTCCCCTTAACAAGCCTTTCGCTACGACTGTTTTTGTAGAATTTGCAATGTGATATTTGTAAGCCCATAGAGGGCTACGGTGAAAAAGGAAATATCTTCCGTTAAAAACGGGAAAGATGATTTCTGAGAAACAGCTTTGTGTTCTGTTAATTCATCTCACAGAGTTACAGATTTCCCCTCAAGAAACCTTTCGCTAAGACTGTTCTTGTGGAATTTGCAAAGCGATATTTGGAAGCCCATAGAAGGCTATGGTGAAAAAGGAAATAGCCTCCGTTAAAATCTGGAAAGAAATTTTCTGAGAAACTGCTTTGTGTTCTCTGAATTCATCTCACAGAGTTACAGCCTTCTTTAATGAAGCCTTTCGCTACGGTTGTTCTTGCGGAACTTGCAAAGTGATATTTGGAAGCCCAAAGGGGGCTATGAAGAAAAAGGAAATATCTTCAGTTAAAAACTGGAAAGAAGCTGTCTGGGAAAGAGCTTTGTGTTGTTTTCATTCATCTCACAGAGTTACACCTTTCCCCTCAAGAAGAGTTTCACTAAGACTGTTCTTGTGGAATTGGAAAAGTGATATTTGGAAACCCATAGAGGGCTACGGTGAAAAAGGAATATTTTCAGTTAAAAACTGGCAAGAAGCTGTCTGAGAAACTGCTTTAGGTAGTGTTAATTCACCTCACAGAGTTACAGCTGTCCCCTCAAGAAGCCTTTAGCTAAAACTGTTCTAGTGTAATTTGCAAAGTGATATTTGGAATTCCATAGAGGGCTATGGCGAAAAAGGAAATATCTTCCTTAAAAAGCTGGAAAGAAGCTTTCTGAGAGACACCTTTGTGTTCCATTAATTCATCTCACAGAGTTACAGCTTTCCTCTCAAGAAGCCTTTCGCTAAGACTGTTCTTGTGGAATTTGCAAAGTGATATTTCAAAAACCATAGAGGGCTATGGTGAAAATGGAAATATCCTAAGATAAAAACCGAAAAGAAGCTTTCGGAGAAACGGCTTTGTGTTCTGTTAATTCATTTCACAGTGTTACAAATTTCTCCTCAAGAAACTTATAGCTAAGTCTGATCTTGTTGAATTTGAAAAGTGATACTTGGAAGCCCCTAGGGGGCTATGGTGAAAAAGGAAGTATCTTCCGTTAAAATCTGGAAAGAAGATTTCTGAGAAACTACTTTGTGTTCTGTTATTTCATCTCAGAGACCTACAGCTTTCCCCTCAGGAAGCCTTTCGCTAAGACTGTTCTTGTGGAATTTGCATAGTGATATTTGGAATCCCATAGAGGGCTATGTTTAAAAAGGAAATATCTTCCGTTAAAAACTGGAAAGAATCTTTCTCAGAAACCCCTTTGTGTTCTGTTAATTCATCTCACAGTGTTACAGCTTTCTCCTCAAGAAGCCTTTCACTAAGAATGTTCTCGTGGTATTTGCAAGGTGATATTTGGAATCCCTTAGGGGGCTATGGTGGAAAAGGAAATATCCTAAGATAAAAACTGAAAAGAAGCTTTCTGAGGAAATGCTTTCTGTTCTTTTAATTCATTTCAATGATTTACAGATTTCCGTTCAAGAAGCCTTTCGCAAAGACTCTTTTTTGTAATTGGCAAAGTGATATTTGGAAGCCCATAGGGAGCTATGGTGCAAATGGAAATATTCTAAGATAAAAACCGGAAAGAAATTTTCTGAGAAACTGCTTTGTCTTCTGTTAATTCATCTCACAGAGATACAGCTTTCCCCCCAAGAAGCCTTTCGCTAAGACTGTTCTTGTGGAATTTGTAAAGTGATATTTGGAAGCCCATCGAGGGCTAAGGTGAAAATGGAAATATCCTAAGATGAAAACCGAAAAGAAGCTTTTTGGGAAACTGTTTTGTGTTCTGTTAGTTCATCTCACAGAGTTACAGCTTTCCCCTCAAGAAGCCGTTCACTAAGACAGTTTTTGTGAAATTTACAAACTGATATTTGGAAGCCCATAGAGGGCCATGGTGAAAAAGGAAATATCTTCAGTTAAAAACTGAAAGAAGCTTCCTGAGAAACTGCTTTGTGTTCTGTAAATTCATCTCACAGAGTTACAGCTTTCCCCTCAAGAAGCCTTTCGCTGAGGTTGTTCTTGTGGAATTTGCAACGTGATATTTCTAAGCCCATAGAGGGCTACGGTGAAAAAGGAAATATCTTCCTTTAAAAACTGGAAAGAAGCTTTCTGAGAAACTGTTTTGTGTTCTGTTAATTCATCTCACAGAGTTAGAGCTTTCTCCTCAAGAATTCTTTCGCTAAGACTTTTCTTGGGGAATTTGCAAAGTGATATTTGGAAGCCCACAGAGGGCTAAGGTGAAAAAGGAAATATCTTCCGTTAAAAACTGAAAAGAAGATTTCTGAGAGGCTCCTTTGTGTTCTGTTAATTCATCTCACAGACTTACAGCTTTCCCCTCAAGAAGCCTTTCCCTAAGACTGTTCTTGTGGAATTTGCAACGTGATATTTGGAAGCCCATAGAGAGCTAAGGTGAAAAAGGAAATATCCTAAAATAAAAAAAAAGGAATCTTACTGAGAAACTGTTTTGTGTTCTGTTAATTCATCTCACAAAGTTACAGCTTTTCCTTTAAGAAACTTTTCTCTAAGACTGTTCTTGTGGAATTTACAAAGTGATATTTGGAAGCCCATAGTGGGCTATGGTGAAAAAGGATATATCTTCCGTTAAAAACTGGAAATAATCTTTCTAAGAAACTGCTTTCTGTTTTTTTTAAATTCATCTCAGAGAGTTACAGCTTTTCCTCAAGAAGCCATTCGCTAAGACTGTTGTGTGGAATTTACAACGTGATATTTGGAAACCCTTAGAGGGCTATGGTGAAAAAGGAAATATCCTAAGATAAAAACTGAAAAGAAGCTTTCTGAGAAACTGCTTTGTGTTCTGTTAATTCATCTCACAGAGTTACAGCTTTCCCTTCAAGAAGCCTTTCGCTAAGTCTGTTCTTGTGAATTTGCAAAGTGATAGTTGGAAGCCCGTAAGTGGCCATGTTGAAAAAGGAAATATCTTCAGTTAAAAACTGGAAAGAAGATTTCTGAGAGACTGCTTTGTGTTCTGTTAATTCATCTCACAGAGTTACGGCTCTCCCCTCAAGAATTCCTTCGTGAAGTCTGTTGTTGTTTAACTTGCAAGGTGATATTTGCAAGCCCGTAGAGGGCTATGGTGAAAAAGGAAATATCTTCAGTTTAAAACTGAAAAGAAGCCTTCTGAGAAACTCCTTTTTGTTCCGTTAATTCATCTCAGAGGGTTACAGCTTTCTCCTCAAGAAGCCTTTCGCTAGGATTGTTCTTGTGGAATTTGGAAAGTGATATTTGGACGCACATAGAGTGCTATGGTGAAAAAGGAAATATCTTAAGTTAAAAACTGTAAAGAAGCTTTCTGAGAAAGTATTTTGTGTTCTGTTAATTCATCTCACAGAATTACAGCTTTCTCCACAAGAAGCCTTTCGCTAAGACTGTTCTTGCGGAATTTGCACTGTGATATTTGAAAGCCCAAAGAGGTCTATGGTGAAAAAGGTAATATCTTCAGTTAAAAACTGGAAAGAAGTCTTCTGAGAAAACGCTTTGTGTTCTGTTAATTCATCTCACAGAGTTACAGCTTTCCCCTCATGAAACCTTTCGCTAAGACTTTTCTTGTGGAATTTGCAAAGTGATATTTGGAAGCCCTTGGAGAACTATGGTGAAAAAGGAAATATCCTAAGATAAAAACTGAAAAGAAGCTTTCTGAGGAACTGCTTTCTGTACTGTTAACTCATCTCAGAGATTTACAGCTTTCTGTTCAAGAAGCCTTTCGCAAAGACTGTTCTTTTGGAATTTGCAAAGTGATATTTGGAAGCCCATAGAGAGCTATGGTGAAAATGGAAATATCCTAAGATAAAAGCCGAAAAGAAGCTTTCTGAGAAACTGCTTTGTCTTCTGTTAATTCTCCTCACAGAGTTACAGCTTTCCTCTCAAGAAGTCTTTCTCTAAGACTGTTCTTGTGGAATATGCAAAGTGATATTTGGAAGCCCATAGAGGTCTAAGCTGAAAATGGAATTATGCTAAGATAAAAACTGAAAAGAAGCTTTCTGGAAAATTGCTTTGTGTTCTGTTAGTTCATCTCACAGAGTTACAGCTTTCCCCTCAAGAAGCCGTTCACTAAGACAGTTTTTGTGAAATTTGCAAACTGATATTTGGAAGCCCATAGAGGGCTATGGTGAAGAAGGAAATATCCTAAGATAAAAACTGAAAAGTAGCTTTCTGTGAAACTGCATTGTGTTCTGTTAATTCATCTCACAGAGTTACAGCTTTACGCTCAAGAAGCCTTTCGCGAAGACTGTTGTAGTGGAATTTGCAAAGTGTTATTTGGAAGTCCATAGAGGGCTGTGGTTAAAAAAGAAATATCTTCCGTTAAAAACTGGAAAGAAGCTTTCTGAGAAACTGCTTTGTGTTCTGTTAATTCATCTCACAGAGACACTGCTTTCACCTCAAGAAGCCTTTCGCTAAGACAGTTCTTGTGGAATTTTCATAGTGATAATTTCAAGCCTATATTGGGCTATGGTGAAAAAGGAAATATCCTAAGATAAAAACTGAAAAGAAGCATTCTGAGAAATTACTTTGTGTTCTGTTAATTCATCTCACAGAGTTACAGCTTTCCCCTGAAGAAGCCTTTCGCGAAGACTCTTCTTGTGGAATTTGCAAAGTGATATTTGGAAGCCCGTAGACGGCTATGGTGAAAAAGGAAATATCTTCCGTTAAAAACTCGAAAGAAGCTTTCTGAGAAACTGCTCTGTGTTATGTTAATTCATCTCACAGAGTTACTGCTTTCCCAGCAAGAAGCCATTCTCTAAGATTCTTTTTGTGGATTTTGCAAAGTGATATTGGAAGCCCTTAGAGCTCTATGGTGAAAAAGGAAATATCTTCCGTTAAAAACTGGAAAGAACCTTTCTGAGAAACTGCTTTGTGCTCTGTTAATTCCTCTCACAGAGTTACAGCTTTACGTTCAAGAAGCCTTTCGCGACGACTGTTCTTGTGGAATTTGCAAAGTGATATTTGGAAGTCCCTAGAGGTCTATGGTTAAAAAGGAAATATCTTCCATTAAAAAATGGAAAGAAGCTTTCTGAGAAACTGCTCTGTGTTCTGTTAATTCATCTCACAGAGTCACTGCTTTCACCTCAAGAAGCCTTTCGCTAGGACTGTTCTTTTGGAATTTTCATAGTGATATTTTCAAGCCCATAGAGGGCTAAGGTGAAAAAGGAAATATCCTAAGATAAAAACTGAAAAGAAGCATTCTGAGAAACTACTTTGTGTTCTGTTAATTCATCTCACAGAGTTACAGCTATCCCCTCAAGAAGCCTTTCGCGAAGACTCTTCTTGTGGAATTTGCAAAGTGATATTTGGAAACCCATAGACGTCTATGGTGAAAAAAGAAATATCTTCCGTTAAAAACTGGAAAGAAGCTTTCTGAGAAACTGCTCTGTGTTCTGTTAAATCATCTCACAGAGTTACTACTTTCCCAGCAGGAAGCCATTTTCTAAGATTCTTCTTGTGGATTTTTCAAAGTGATATTGGAAGCCCATAGAGCTCTATGGTGAAAAACTGATCTTGTGGAATTTGCAAAGTGATATTTGGAAGTCCATGGAGGGATATGGTAAAAAAGGATATATCTTCCGGTAAAAACTGGAAAGAAGCTTTCAGAGAAACTGCTTTGTGTTCTGTTAACTCATCTAACAGAGTTACAGCATTCCTTTCAAGAAGCCTTTCGCAAAGTCTGTTCATCTGGAATTTGCAAAGTGATTTTTGGAAGCCCATAGAGGGCTATGGGGAAAAAGGAAAATCTTCCCTTAAAAACTGGAAAGAAGCTTTCTGAGAAACTGCTTTGTGTTCGGTTAATTCACCTCACAGTTACTGCTTTCCCCTCAAGAAGCCTTTCGCTAAGACTCTTCTTGTGGAATTGGCAAAGTGATATTTGGAAGCCCCTAAAGGTCTATGGTGAAAAAGGAAATATCTTCCGTTAAATACTGGAAAGAAGCTTTCTGAGAAGCTGCTTTGTGTTCTGTTAATTCATCTCACAGAGTCACTGCTTTCACCTCAAGAAGCCTTTCGCTAAGACTGTTCTTGTGGAATATTCATAGTGATATTTTCAAGCCCATAGAGGGCTAAGGTGAAAAAGGAAATATCCTAAGATAATAACTGAAAAGAAGCATTCTGAGAAACTACTTTGTGTTCTGTTAATTCATCTCACAGAGTTACAGCTTTCCCCTGAAAAAGCCTTTCGCGAAGACTCTTCTTGTGGAATTTGCAAAGTGATATTTGGAAGCCCATAGAGAGCTATGGTGGAAAAGGAAATATCTTCCGTTAAAAACTGGAAATAAGCTTTCTGAGAAATTGCTTTGTGTTCTGTTAATTCATCTCACAGAGTTACAGCTTGCCCCTCAAGAAGCTTTTCGCTAAGAGTTTTCTTGTGGAATTGGCAAAGTGATATTTGGAAGCCCATGGAGGGTTAAGGTGAAAAAGGAAATATTTTCCATTAAAAACTGGTAAGAAGCTTTCTGAGAAACTGCTTTGTGTTCTGTTAATTCATCTCACAGAGTTACCGCTTTCCCCTCAAGAAGACCTTCGCTAACACTATTCTTGTGGAATTTGCAAAGTGATATTTGGAAGTCCATAGAGGGCTACGGTGAAAAAGGAAATATCTTCCGTTAAAAACTGGAAAGAAGCTTTGGGAGAAACTGCTTTGTGTTCTGTTAATTCATCCGACAGAGTTACAGCTTTCCCTTCAAGATGCGTTTCGCTACATCTATTTTTGTGGAATTTGCGCAGTGATATTTGGAAGCCCTTAGAGGACTATGATGAAAAAGGAAATATCTTCCGTTAAAAACTTTAAAGAAGCTTTCTGAGAAACTGCTTAGTGTTCTGTTAATTCATCTCACCGAGTTACAGCTTTCACTTCGAAGAACCTTTCGCTAAGACTCTTCTTGTGGAATTGGCAAAGTGATATTTGGAAGCCCATAGAGGTCTATGGTGAAAAAGGAAATACCTTCCGTTAAAACCTGAAAAGAAGCTTTCTGACAAACTGTTCTGTGTTCTGTTAATTCATCTCACTGAGTTACAGCTTTCCCCTCAAGAAGCCTTTTGCTAAGGCTGTTCTTGTGGAATTTTCAAAGTGATATTCGGAAGACCATAGAGGGCTACGGTGAAAAAGGAAATATCCTAAGTTAAAAACTGAAAAGAAGCATTCTGAGAAACTGCTTTGTGTTCTGATAATTCATCTAACAGAGTTACAGCCTTCCCTTCAAGAAGCCGTTCGCTAAGGCTGTTCTTGTGGAATTTGCAAACTGATATTTGGAAGCCCTTAGAGGGCTATGGTGAGAAAGGAAATATCTTCCGTTAAAATCTGGAAAGAAACTTTCTTTGAAACTGCTGTGTGTTCTGTTAATTCATCTCTCAGAGTTACTGCTTTCCCCTCAAGAAGCCTTTCGCTGAGCCTATTGTTGTGGAATTTGCAAAGTTATATTTGGAAGCCCATAGAGGGCTGTGGTGAAAAAGGAAATATCTTCCGTTAAAAACGGAAGGAAGCATTCTGAGAAACTACTTTGTGTTCTCTTAATTCATCTCACAGACTTACTGCTTTCCCCTCAAGAAGCCTTTCGCTAAGACTGTTCTTGTGGAATTTGCGAACTGATATTTTGAAACCCATAGAGGTCTACGGTGAGAAAGGAAATATCCTAAGTTAAAAACTGAAAAGAAGCATTCTGATCTACTGCTTTGTGTTCTTTAATTCATCTCACAGAGTTACAGCTTTCCCCTCAAGAACCATTTCGCTAAGGCTGTTCTTGTGGAATTTGCAAAGTGATATTTGGAAGCCCATAGAGGGCTATGGTGAAAAAGGAAATATCTTCCGTTAAAAACTGGAAATAAGCTGTCTGAGAAACTGCTTTGTGTTCTGTTAATTCATCTCATAGAGTTACAGCTTTGCCCTCAAGAAGCCTTTCGCTAAGACTGTTTTTGTGGGATTTGTAAAGTGATACTTGTAAGACCTTAGAGGGCTATGGTGAAAAAGGAAATATCTTCCGTTAAAAACGGGAAAGAAGCTTTCTGAGAAACTGCTTTGTGTTCTGTTAATTCATCTCACAGAGTTACAGCTTTCCCCTCAAGAAGCCTTTCGCTAAGACTGTTCCTGTGGAATTGGAAAAGTGATATTTGGAAGCCCATAGAGGGATATGGTGAAAAAGGAGTATCTTCCGTTATAAACTGGAAAGAAGCTTTCTTTGAAACTACTTTGTGTTCTGTTAATTCATCTCAATGAGTTACAGGTTTCCTCTAAAGAAGCGTTTCGCTAAGACTGCTCTTGGGGATTTGCAAAGTGATATTTGGAAGCCCATAGAGGGCTATGGTGAAAAAGAAAATATCTTCCGTTAAAAACTGGAAAGAAGCTTTCTGAGAAACTGCTTTGTCTTCTCTTAGTTCATTTCACAGATTTACAGCGTTCCCCTCAAGAAACCTTTCGCTAAGACTGTTCTTTTGGAATTTACAAAGTGATATTTGGAAGCCCAGAAAAGGCTACGATGAAAAAGGAAATATCCTAAGTTAAAAGCTGAAAAGAAGCATTCTGAGAAACTGCTTTGTGCTCTGTTAATCCTTGTCACAGAGTTACAGCGTTGCCTTCAAGAAGCCTTTCGCTAAGTCTGTTCTTGTGGAATTGGCAAAGTGATATTTCGAAACCCATAGAGGGCTATGGTGAAAATGGAATTATCTTCAGTTAAAAACTGGAAAGAAGCTTTCTGAGAAACTGCTTTGTGTTCTGTTAGTTCATCTCACAGAGTAACATATTTCCCCTCAAGAAGCCTTACACCATCACTGTCCTTGTGAAATTTGCAAAGTGGTATTTGGAAGCCTATAGAGGGCTATGGTGAAAAAGGAAATATCTTCGGTTAAAAACTGGAAAGAAGCTTTCTGAGAAACTGCTTTGTGTTCTGTTAATTGATCTCACAGAGTTACAGTTTTCGTTTCAAGAAGCCTTTTGCTAAGGCTGTTCTTGTCGTCTTTGGAAAGAGATATTTGGAAGCCCATGGAGTGCTTCGGTGAAAAAGGAAATATCTTTCGTAAAAAATTGGAAAGAAGCTTTCTGAGAAACTGCTTTGTGTTCTGTTAATTCATCTCACAGAGTTACAGCTTTCCCTTCAAGAAGCCTTTCGCTAAGACTGTAATTGTGGAATTTGCAAAGTGATATTTGGAAGCCCACAGAGGGCAATGGCGAAAAAGGAAATATCTTCTGTTAAACACTGGAAAGAAGAATTCTGAGAAACTGCTTTATGTTTTGTCAATTCATCTCACAGAGTTACTGCTTTCCCCTCAAGAGGCCTATCTCTAAGACTTTTCTTGTGCAATTTGCAAAGTGATATTTGTAAGACCATAGAGGGCTATGGTGAAAAAGGAATTATCTTCCGTTAAACACTGGAAGGAAGCTTTCTGAGAAACTGCTTTGTGTTCTTTTAATTTAACTCACAGAGTTACAGCTTTCCCCTCAAGAAGCGTTTTGCTAAGACTGTATTTGTGGAATTTGCAGAGATATATGGAAGCCCATAGAGGGCTGTGGTGAAAAAGGAAATACCTTTCATAAAAAACTGGAAAGAAGCTTTCTTAGAAACTGCTTTGTGTTCTCTTAATTCATCTCACAGACTTACAGCTTTCCCCTCAAGAAGCCTTTCGCTAAGGCTGTTCTTGTGGAATATGCAAAGTGATATTTGGAAGCCCTTAGAGTACTATGGTGAAAAAGGGATTATCTCCAGTTAAAAACTGGTAAGATCCTTTCTGAGAAACTGCTTTGTGTTCTGTTAATTCATCTCACAGAATTACAGCTTTACCATCAAGAAGCCTTTCGGTAAGACTGTTCTTGTGGATTTTGCAAAGTGATATTTGGAAGCCCAAAGAGGGCTATTTTGAAAAAGGAAATATCTTAAGTTAAAAACTGGAAAGAAGCTGTCTGAGAAACTGCTTTGTGTTCTGTTAATGCATCTCACAGATTTACAGCTTTCCCCTTAACAAGCCTTTCGCTACGACTGTTTTTGTAGAATTTGCAATGTGATATTTGTAAGCCCATAGAGGGCTACGGTGAAAAAGGAAATATCTTCCGTTAAAAACGGGAAAGATGATTTCTGAGAAACAGCTTTGTGTTCTGTTAATTCATCTCACAGAGTTACAGATTTCCCCTCAAGAAACCTTTCGCTAAGACTGTTCTTGTGGAATTTGCAAAGCGATATTTGGAAGCCCATAGAAGGCTATGGTGAAAAAGGAAATAGCCTCCGTTAAAATCTGGAAAGAAATTTTCTGAGAAACTGCTTTGTGTTCTCTGAATTCATCTCACAGAGTTACAGCCTTCTTTAATGAAGCCTTTCGCTACGGTTGTTCTTGCGGAACTTGCAAAGTGATATTTGGAAGCCCAAAGGGGGCTATGAAGAAAAAGGAAATATCTTCAGTTAAAAACTGGAAAGAAGCTGTCTGGGAAAGAGCTTTGTGTTGTTTTCATTCATCTCACAGAGTTACACCTTTCCCCTCAAGAAGAGTTTCACTAAGACTGTTCTTGTGGAATTGGAAAAGTGATATTTGGAAACCCATAGAGGGCTACGGTGAAAAAGGAATATTTTCAGTTAAAAACTGGCAAGAAGCTGTCTGAGAAACTGCTTTAGGTAGTGTTAATTCACCTCACAGAGTTACAGCTGTCCCCTCAAGAAGCCTTTAGCTAAAACTGTTCTAGTGTAATTTGCAAAGTGATATTTGGAATTCCATAGAGGGCTATGGCGAAAAAGGAAATATCTTCCTTAAAAAGCTGGAAAGAAGCTTTCTGAGAGACACCTTTGTGTTCCATTAATTCATCTCACAGAGTTACAGCTTTCCTCTCAAGAAGCCTTTCGCTAAGACTGTTCTTGTGGAATTTGCAAAGTGATATTTCAAAAACCATAGAGGGCTATGGTGAAAATGGAAATATCCTAAGATAAAAACCGAAAAGAAGCTTTCGGAGAAACGGCTTTGTGTTCTGTTAATTCATTTCACAGTGTTACAAATTTCTCCTCAAGAAACTTATAGCTAAGTCTGATCTTGTTGAATTTGAAAAGTGATACTTGGAAGCCCCTAGGGGGCTATGGTGAAAAAGGAAGTATCTTCCGTTAAAATCTGGAAAGAAGATTTCTGAGAAACTACTTTGTGTTCTGTTATTTCATCTCAGAGACCTACAGCTTTCCCCTCAGGAAGCCTTTCGCTAAGACTGTTCTTGTGGAATTTGCATAGTGATATTTGGAATCCCATAGAGGGCTATGTTTAAAAAGGAAATATCTTCCGTTAAAAACTGGAAAGAATCTTTCTCAGAAACCCCTTTGTGTTCTGTTAATTCATCTCACAGTGTTACAGCTTTCTCCTCAAGAAGCCTTTCACTAAGAATGTTCTCGTGGTATTTGCAAGGTGATATTTGGAATCCCTTAGGGGGCTATGGTGGAAAAGGAAATATCCTAAGATAAAAACTGAAAAGAAGCTTTCTGAGGAAATGCTTTCTGTTCTTTTAATTCATTTCAATGATTTACAGATTTCCGTTCAAGAAGCCTTTCGCAAAGACTCTTTTTTGTAATTGGCAAAGTGATATTTGGAAGCCCATAGGGAGCTATGGTGCAAATGGAAATATTCTAAGATAAAAACCGGAAAGAAATTTTCTGAGAAACTGCTTTGTCTTCTGTTAATTCATCTCACAGAGATACAGCTTTCCCCCCAAGAAGCCTTTCGCTAAGACTGTTCTTGTGGAATTTGTAAAGTGATATTTGGAAGCCCATCGAGGGCTAAGGTGAAAATGGAAATATCCTAAGATGAAAACCGAAAAGAAGCTTTTTGGGAAACTGTTTTGTGTTCTGTTAGTTCATCTCACAGAGTTACAGCTTTCCCCTCAAGAAGCCGTTCACTAAGACAGTTTTTGTGAAATTTACAAACTGATATTTGGAAGCCCATAGAGGGCCATGGTGAAAAAGGAAATATCTTCAGTTAAAAACTGAAAGAAGCTTCCTGAGAAACTGCTTTGTGTTCTGTAAATTCATCTCACAGAGTTACAGCTTTCCCCTCAAGAAGCCTTTCGCTGAGGTTGTTCTTGTGGAATTTGCAACGTGATATTTCTAAGCCCATAGAGGGCTACGGTGAAAAAGGAAATATCTTCCTTTAAAAACTGGAAAGAAGCTTTCTGAGAAACTGTTTTGTGTTCTGTTAATTCATCTCACAGAGTTAGAGCTTTCTCCTCAAGAATTCTTTCGCTAAGACTTTTCTTGGGGAATTTGCAAAGTGATATTTGGAAGCCCACAGAGGGCTAAGGTGAAAAAGGAAATATCTTCCGTTAAAAACTGAAAAGAAGATTTCTGAGAGGCTCCTTTGTGTTCTGTTAATTCATCTCACAGACTTACAGCTTTCCCCTCAAGAAGCCTTTCCCTAAGACTGTTCTTGTGGAATTTGCAACGTGATATTTGGAAGCCCATAGAGAGCTAAGGTGAAAAAGGAAATATCCTAAAATAAAAAAAAAGGAATCTTACTGAGAAACTGTTTTGTGTTCTGTTAATTCATCTCACAAAGTTACAGCTTTTCCTTTAAGAAACTTTTCTCTAAGACTGTTCTTGTGGAATTTACAAAGTGATATTTGGAAGCCCATAGTGGGCTATGGTGAAAAAGGATATATCTTCCGTTAAAAACTGGAAATAATCTTTCTAAGAAACTGCTTTCTGTTTTTTTTAAATTCATCTCAGAGAGTTACAGCTTTTCCTCAAGAAGCCATTCGCTAAGACTGTTGTGTGGAATTTACAACGTGATATTTGGAAACCCTTAGAGGGCTATGGTGAAAAAGGAAATATCCTAAGATAAAAACTGAAAAGAAGCTTTCTGAGAAACTGCTTTGTGTTCTGTTAATTCATCTCACAGAGTTACAGCTTTCCCTTCAAGAAGCCTTTCGCTAAGTCTGTTCTTGTGAATTTGCAAAGTGATAGTTGGAAGCCCGTAAGTGGCCATGTTGAAAAAGGAAATATCTTCAGTTAAAAACTGGAAAGAAGATTTCTGAGAGACTGCTTTGTGTTCTGTTAATTCATCTCACAGAGTTACGGCTCTCCCCTCAAGAATTCCTTCGTGAAGTCTGTTGTTGTTTAACTTGCAAGGTGATATTTGCAAGCCCGTAGAGGGCTATGGTGAAAAAGGAAATATCTTCAGTTTAAAACTGAAAAGAAGCCTTCTGAGAAACTCCTTTTTGTTCCGTTAATTCATCTCAGAGGGTTACAGCTTTCTCCTCAAGAAGCCTTTCGCTAGGATTGTTCTTGTGGAATTTGGAAAGTGATATTTGGACGCACATAGAGTGCTATGGTGAAAAAGGAAATATCTTAAGTTAAAAACTGTAAAGAAGCTTTCTGAGAAAGTATTTTGTGTTCTGTTAATTCATCTCACAGAATTACAGCTTTCTCCACAAGAAGCCTTTCGCTAAGACTGTTCTTGCGGAATTTGCACTGTGATATTTGAAAGCCCAAAGAGGTCTATGGTGAAAAAGGTAATATCTTCAGTTAAAAACTGGAAAGAAGTCTTCTGAGAAAACGCTTTGTGTTCTGTTAATTCATCTCACAGAGTTACAGCTTCCCCTCATGAAACCTTTCGCTAAGACTTTTCTTGTGGAATTTGCAAAGTGATATTTGGAAGCCCTTGGAGAACTATGGTGAAAAAGGAAATATCCTAAGATAAAAACTGAAAAGAAGCTTTCTGAGGAACTGCTTTCTGTACTGTTAACTCATCTCAGAGATTTACAGCTTTCTGTTCAAGAAGCCTTTCGCAAAGACTGTTCTTTTGGAATTTGCAAAGTGATATTTGGAAGCCCATAGAGAGCTATGGTGAAAATGGAAATATCCTAAGATAAAAGCCGAAAAGAAGCTTTCTGAGAAACTGCTTTGTCTTCTGTTAATTCTCCTCACAGAGTTACAGCTTTCCTCTCAAGAAGCCTTTCTCTAAGACTGTTCTTGTGGAATATGCAAAGTGATATTTGGAAGCCCATAGAGGTCTAAGCTGAAAATGGAATTATGCTAAGATAAAAACTGAAAAGAAGCTTTCTGGAAAATTGCTTTGTGTTCTGTTAGTTCATCTCACAGAGTTACAGCTTTCCCCTCAAGAAGCCGTTCACTAAGACAGTTTTTGTGAAATTTGCAAACTGATATTTGGAAGCCCATAGAGGGCTATGGTGAAGAAGGAAATATCCTAAGATAAAAACTGAAAAGTAGCTTTCTGTGAAACTGCATTGTGTTCTGTTAATTCATCTCACAGAGTTACAGCTTTACGCTCAAGAAGCCTTTCGCGAAGACTGTTGTAGTGGAATTTGCAAAGTGTTATTTGGAAGTCCATAGAGGGCTGTGGTTAAAAAAGAAATATCTTCCGTTAAAAACTGGAAAGAAGCTTTCTGAGAAACTGCTTTGTGTTCTGTTAATTCATCTCACAGAGACACTGCTTTCACCTCAAGAAGCCTTTCGCTAAGACAGTTCTTGTGGAATTTTCATAGTGATAATTCAAGCCTATATTGGGCTATGGTGAAAAAGGAAATATCCTAAGATAAAAACTGAAAAGAAGCATTCTGAGAAATTACTTTGTGTTCTGTTAATTCATCTCACAGAGTTACAGCTTTCCCCTGAAGAAGCCTTTCGCGAAGACTCTTCTTGTGGAATTTGCAAAGTGATATTTGGAAGCCCGTAGACGGCTATGGTGAAAAAGGAAATATCTTCCGTTAAAAACTCGAAAGAAGCTTTCTGAGAAACTGCTCTGTGTTATGTTAATTCATCTCACAGAGTTACTGCTTTCCCAGCAAGAAGCCATTCTCTAAGATTCTTTTTGTGGATTTTGCAAAGTGATATTGGAAGCCCTTAGAGCTCTATGGTGAAAAAGGAAATATCTTCCGTTAAAAACTGGAAAGAACCTTTCTGAGAAACTGCTTTGTGCTCTGTTAATTCCTCTCACAGAGTTACAGCTTTACGTTCAAGAAGCCTTTCACGACGACTGTTCTTGTGGAATTTGCAAAGTGATATTTGGAAGTCCCTAGAGGTCTATGGTTAAAAAGGAAATATCTTCCATTAAAAAATGGAAAGAAGCTTTCTGAGAAACTGCTCTGTGTTCTGTTAATTCATCTCACAGAGTCACTGCTTTCACCTCAAGAAGCCTTTCGCTAGGACTGTTCTTGTGGAATATTCATAGTGATATTTTCAAGCCCATAGAGGGCTAAGGTGAAAAAGGAAATATCCTAAGATAAAAACTGAAAAGAAGCATTCTGAGAAACTACTTTGTGTTCTGTTAATTCATCTCACAGAGTTACAGCTATCCCCTCAAGAAGCCTTTCGCGAAGACTCTTCTTGTGGAATTTGCAAAGTGATATTTGGAAACCCATAGACGTCTATGGTGAAAAAAGAAATATCTTCCGTTAAAAACTGGAAAGAAGCTTTCTGAGAAACTGCTCTGTGTTCTGTTAAATCATCTCACAGAGTTACTACTTTCCCAGCAGGAAGCCATTTTCTAAGATTCTTCTTGTGGATTTTTCAAAGTGATATTGGAAGCCCATAGAGCTCTATGGTGAAAAAACTGATCTTGTGGAATTTGCAAAGTGATATTTGGAAGTCCATGGAGGGATATGGTAAAAAAGGATATATCTTCCGGTAAAAACTGGAAAGAAGCTTTCAGAGAAACTGCTTTGTGTTCTGTTAACTCATCTAACAGAGTTACAGCATTCCTTTCAAGAAGCCTTTCGCAAAGTCTGTTCATCTGGAATTTGCAAAGTGATTTTTGGAAGCCCATAGAGGGCTATGGGGAAAAAGGAAAATCTTCCCTTAAAAACTGGAAAGAAGCTTTCTGAGAAACTGCTTTGTGTTCGGTTAATTCACCTCACAGTTACTGCTTTCCCCTCAAGAAGCCTTTCGCTAAGACTCTTCTTGTGGAATTGGCAAAGTGATATTTGGAAGCCCCTAAAGGTCTATGGTGAAAAAGGAAATATCTTCCGTTAAATACTGGAAAGAAGCTTTCTGAGAAGCTGCTTTGTGTTCTGTTAATTCATCTCACAGAGTCACTGCTTTCACCTCAAGAAGCCTTTCGCTAAGACTGTTCTTGTGGAATATTCATAGTGATATTTTTCAAGCCCATAGAGGGCTAAGGTGAAAAAGGAAATATCCTAAGATAAAAACTGAAAAGAAGCATTCTGAGAAACTACTTTGTGTTCTGTTAATTCATCTCACAGAGTTACAGCTTTCCCCTGAAAAAGCCTTTCGCGAAGACTCTTCTTGTGGAATTTGCAAAGTGATATTTGGAAGCCCATAGAGAGCTATGGTGGAAAAGGAAATATCTTCCGTTAAAAACTGGAAATAAGCTTTCTGAGAAATTGCTTTGTGTTCTGTTAATTCATCTCACAGAGTTACAGCTTGCCCCTCAAGAAGCTTTTCGCTAAGACTTTTCTTGTGGAATTGGCAAAGTGATATTTGGAAGCCCATGGAGGGTTAAGGTGAAAAAGGAAATATTTTCCATTAAAAACTGGTAAGAAGCTTTCTGAGAAACTGCTTTGTGTTCTGTTAATTCATCTCACAGAGTTACCGCTTTCCCCTCAAGAAGACCTTCGCTAACACTATTCTTGTGGAATTTGCAAGTGATATTTGGAAGTCCATAGAGGGCTACGGTGAAAAAGGAAATATCTTCCGTTAAAAACTGGAAGAAGCTTTGGGAGAAACTGCTTTGTGTTCTGTTAATTCATCCGACAGAGTTACAGCTTTCCCTTCAAGATGCGTTTCGCTACATCTATTTTTGTGGAATTTGCGCAGTGATATTTGGAAGCCCTTAGAGGACTATGATGAAAAAGGAAATATCTTCCGTTAAAAACTTTAAAGAAGCTTTCTGAGAAACTGCTTAGTGTTCTGTTAATTCATCTCACCGAGTTACAGCTTTCACTTCGAAGAACCTTTCGCTAAGACTCTTCTTGTGGAATTGGCAAAGTGATATTTGGAAGCCCATAGAGGTCTATGGTGAAAAAGGAAATACCTTCCGTTAAAACCTGAAAAGAAGCTTTCTGAGAAACTGTTCTGTGTTCTGTTAATTCATCTCACTGAGTTACAGCTTTCCCCTCAAGAAGCCTTTTGCTAAGGCTGTTCTTGTGGAATTTTCAAAGTGATATTCGGAAGACCATAGAGGGCTACGGTGAAAAAGGAAATATCCTAAGTTAAAAACTGAAAAGAAGCATTCTGAGAAACTGCTTTGTGTTCTGATAATTCATCTAACAGAGTTACAGCCTTCCCTTCAAGAAGCCGTTCGCTAAGGCTGTTCTTGTGGAATTTGCAAACTGATATTTGGAAGCCCTTAGAGGGCTATGGTGAGAAAGGAAATATCTTCCGTTAAAATCTGGAAAGAAACTTTCTTTGAAACTGCTGTGTGTTCTGTTAATTCATCTCTCAGAGTTACTGCTTTCCCCTCAAGAAGCCTTTCGCTGAGCCTATTGTTGTGGAATTTGCAAAGTTATATTTGGAAGCCCATAGAGGGCTGTGGTGAAAAAGGAAATATCTTCCGTTAAAAACGGAAGGAAGCATTCTGAGAAACTACTTTGTGTTCTCTTAATTCATCTCACAGACTTACTGCTTTCCCCTCAAGAAGCCTTTCGCTAAGACTGTTCTTGTGGAATTTGCGAACTGATATTTTGAAACCCATAGAGGTCTACGGTGAGAAAGGAAATATCCTAAGTTAAAAACTGAAAAGAAGCATTCTGATCTACTGCTTTGTGTTCTTTAATTCATCTCACAGAGTTACAGCTTTCCCCTCAAGAACCATTTCGCTAAGGCTGTTCTTGTGGAATTTGCAAAGTGATATTTGGAAGCCCATAGAGGGCTATGGTGAAAAAGGAAATATCTTCCGTTAAAAACTGGAAATAAGCTGTCTGAGAAACTGCTTTGTGTTCTGTTAATTCATCTCATAGAGTTACAGCTTTGCCCTCAAGAAGCTTTCGCTAAGACTGTTTTTGTGGGATTTGTAAAGTGATACTTGTAAGACCTTAGAGGGCTATGGTGAAAAAGGAAATATCTTCCGTTAAAAACGGGAAAGAAGCTTTCTGAGAAACTGCTTTGTGTTCTGTTAATTCATCTCACAGAGTTACAGCTTTCCCCTCAAGAAGCCTTTCGCTAAGACTGTTCCTGTGGAATTGGAAAAGTGATATTTGGAAGCCCATAGAGGGATATGGTGAAAAAGGAGTATCTTCCGTTATAAACTGGAAAGAAGCTTTCTTTGAAACTACTTTGTGTTCTGTTAATTCATCTCAATGAGTTACAGGTTTCCTCTAAAGAAGCGTTTCGCTAAGACTGCTCTTGGGGATTTGCAAAGTGATATTTGGAAGCCCATAGAGGGCTATGGTGAAAAAGAAAATATCTTCCGTTAAAAACTGGAAAGAAGCTTTCTGAGAAACTGCTTTGTCTTCTCTTAGTTCATTTCACAGATTTACAGCGTTCCCCTCAAGAAACCTTTCGCTAAGACTGTTCTTTTGGAATTTACAAAGTGATATTTGGAAGCCCAGAAAAGGCTACGATGAAAAAGGAAATATCCTAAGTTAAAAGCTGAAAAGAAGCATTCTGAGAAACTGCTTTGTGCTCTGTTAATCCTTGTCACAGAGTTACAGCGTTGCCTTCAAGAAGCCTTTCGCTAAGTCTGTTCTTGTGGAATTGGCAAAGTGATATTTCGAAACCCATAGAGGGCTATGGTGAAAATGGAATTATCTTCAGTTAAAAACTGGAAAGAAGCTTTCTGAGAAACTGCTTTGTGTTCTGTTAGTTCATCTCACAGAGTAACATATTTCCCCTCAAGAAGCCTTACACCATCACTGTCCTTGTGAAATTTGCAAAGTGGTATTTGGAAGCCTATAGAGGGCTATGGTGAAAAAGGAAATATCTTTCGTAAAAAATTGGAAAGAAGCTTTCTGAGAAACTGCTTTGTGTTCTGTTAATTCATCTCACAGAGTTACAGCTTTCCCTTCAAGAAGCCTTTCGCTAAGACTGTAATTGTGGAATTTGCAAAGTGATATTTGGAAGCCCACAGAGGGCAATGGCGAAAAAGGAAATATCTTCTGTTAAACACTGGAAAGAAGAATTCTGAGAAACTGCTTTATGTTTTGTCAATTCATCTCACAGAGTTACTGCTTTCCCCTCAAGAGGCCTATCTCTAAGACTTTTCTTGTGCAATTTGCAAAGTGATATTTGTAAGACCATAGAGGGCTATGGTGAAAAAGGAATTATCTTCCGTTAAACACTGGAAGGAAGCTTTCTGAGAAACTGCTTTGTGTTCTTTTAATTTAACTCACAGAGTTACAGCTTTCCCCTCAAGAAGCGTTTTGCTAAGACTGTATTTGTGGAATTTGCAGAGATATATGGAAGCCCATAGAGGGCTGTGGTGAAAAAGGAAATACCTTTCATAAAAAACTGGAAAGAAGCTTTCTTAGAAACTGCTTTGTGTTCTCTTAATTCATCTCACAGACTTACAGCTTTCCCCTCAAGAAGCCTTTCGCTAAGGCTGTTCTTGTGGAATATGCAAAGTGATATTTGGAAGCCCTTAGAGTACTATGGTGAAAAAGGGATTATCTCCAGTTAAAAACTGGTAAGATCCTTTCTGAGAAACTGCTTTGTGTTCTGTTAATTCATCTCACAGAATTACAGCTTTACCATCAAGAAGCCTTTCGGTAAGACTGTTCTTGTGGATTTTGCAAAGTGATATTTGGAAGCCCAAAGAGGGCTATTTTGAAAAAGGAAATATCTTAAGTTAAAAACTGGAAAGAAGCTGTCTGAGAAACTGCTTTGTGTTCTGTTAATGCATCTCACAGATTTACAGCTTTCCCCTTAACAAGCCTTTCGCTACGACTGTTTTTGTAGAATTTGCAATGTGATATTTGTAAGCCCATAGAGGGCTACGGTGAAAAAGGAAATATCTTCCGTTAAAAACGGGAAAGATGATTTCTGAGAAACAGCTTTGTGTTCTGTTAATTCATCTCACAGAGTTACAGATTTCCCCTCAAGAAACCTTTCGCTAAGACTGTTCTTGTGGAATTTGCAAAGCGATATTTGGAAGCCCATAGAAGGCTATGGTGAAAAAGGAAATAGCCTCCGTTAAAATCTGGAAAGAAATTTTCTGAGAAACTGCTTTGTGTTCTCTGAATTCATCTCACAGAGTTACAGCCTTCTTTAATGAAGCCTTTCGCTACGGTTGTTCTTGCGGAACTTGCAAAGTGATATTTGGAAGCCCAAAGGGGGCTATGAAGAAAAAGGAAATATCTTCAGTTAAAAACTGGAAAGAAGCTGTCTGGGAAAGAGCTTTGTGTTGTTTTCATTCATCTCACAGAGTTACACCTTTCCCCTCAAGAAGAGTTTCACTAAGACTGTTCTTGTGGAATTGGAAAAGTGATATTTGGAAACCCATAGAGGGCTACGGTGAAAAAGGAATATTTTCAGTTAAAAACTGGCAAGAAGCTGTCTGAGAAACTGCTTTAGGTAGTGTTAATTCACCTCACAGAGTTACAGCTGTCCCCTCAAGAAGCCTTTAGCTAAAACTGTTCTAGTGTAATTTGCAAAGTGATATTTGGAATTCCATAGAGGGCTATGGCGAAAAAGGAAATATCTTCCTTAAAAAGCTGGAAAGAAGCTTTCTGAGAGACACCTTTGTGTTCCATTAATTCATCTCACAGAGTTACAGCTTTCCTCTCAAGAAGCCTTTCGCTAAGACTGTTCTTGTGGAATTTGCAAAGTGATATTTCAAAAACCATAGAGGGCTATGGTGAAAATGGAAATATCCTAAGATAAAAACCGAAAAGAAGCTTTCGGAGAAACGGCTTTGTGTTCTGTTAATTCATTTCACAGTGTTACAAATTTCTCCTCAAGAAACTTATAGCTAAGTCTGATCTTGTTGAATTTGAAAAGTGATACTTGGAAGCCCCTAGGGGGCTATGGTGAAAAAGGAAGTATCTTCCGTTAAAATCTGGAAAGAAGATTTCTGAGAAACTACTTTGTGTTCTGTTATTTCATCTCAGAGACCTACAGCTTTCCCCTCAGGAAGCCTTTCGCTAAGACTGTTCTTGTGGAATTTGCATAGTGATATTTGGAATCCCATAGAGGGCTATGTTTAAAAAGGAAATATCTTCCGTTAAAAACTGGAAAGAATCTTTCTCAGAAACCCCTTTGTGTTCTGTTAATTCATCTCACAGTGTTACAGCTTTCTCCTCAAGAAGCCTTTCACTAAGAATGTTCTCGTGGTATTTGCAAGGTGATATTTGGAATCCCTTAGGGGGCTATGGTGGAAAAGGAAATATCCTAAGATAAAAACTGAAAAGAAGCTTTCTGAGGAAATGCTTTCTGTTCTTTTAATTCATTTCAATGATTTACAGATTTCCGTTCAAGAAGCCTTTCGCAAAGACTCTTTTTTGTAATTGGCAAAGTGATATTTGGAAGCCCATAGGGAGCTATGGTGCAAATGGAAATATTCTAAGATAAAAACCGGAAAGAAATTTTCTGAGAAACTGCTTTGTCTTCTGTTAATTCATCTCACAGAGATACAGCTTTCCCCCCAAGAAGCCTTTCGCTAAGACTGTTCTTGTGGAATTTGTAAAGTGATATTTGGAAGCCCATCGAGGGCTAAGGTGAAAATGGAAATATCCTAAGATGAAAACCGAAAAGAAGCTTTTTGGGAAACTGTTTTGTGTTCTGTTAGTTCATCTCACAGAGTTACAGCTTTCCCCTCAAGAAGCCGTTCACTAAGACAGTTTTTGTGAAATTTACAAACTGATATTTGGAAGCCCATAGAGGGCCATGGTGAAAAAGGAAATATCTTCAGTTAAAAACTGAAAGAAGCTTCCTGAGAAACTGCTTTGTGTTCTGTAAATTCATCTCACAGAGTTACAGCTTTCCCCTCAAGAAGCCTTTCGCTGAGGTTGTTCTTGTGGAATTTGCAACGTGATATTTCTAAGCCCATAGAGGGCTACGGTGAAAAAGGAAATATCTTCCTTTAAAAACTGGAAAGAAGCTTTCTGAGAAACTGTTTTGTGTTCTGTTAATTCATCTCACAGAGTTAGAGCTTTCTCCTCAAGAATTCTTTCGCTAAGACTTTTCTTGGGGAATTTGCAAAGTGATATTTGGAAGCCCACAGAGGGCTAAGGTGAAAAAGGAAATATCTTCCGTTAAAAACTGAAAAGAAGATTTCTGAGAGGCTCCTTTGTGTTCTGTTAATTCATCTCACAGACTTACAGCTTTCCCCTCAAGAAGCCTTTCCCTAAGACTGTTCTTGTGGAATTTGCAACGTGATATTTGGAAGCCCATAGAGAGCTAAGGTGAAAAAGGAAATATCCTAAAATAAAAAAAAAGGAATCTTACTGAGAAACTGTTTTGTGTTCTGTTAATTCATCTCACAAAGTTACAGCTTTTCCTTTAAGAAACTTTTCTCTAAGACTGTTCTTGTGGAATTTACAAAGTGATATTTGGAAGCCCATAGTGGGCTATGGTGAAAAAGGATATATCTTCCGTTAAAAACTGGAAATAATCTTTCTAAGAAACTGCTTTCTGTTTTTTTTAAATTCATCTCAGAGAGTTACAGCTTTTCCTCAAGAAGCCATTCGCTAAGACTGTTGTGTGGAATTTACAACGTGATATTTGGAAACCCTTAGAGGGCTATGGTGAAAAAGGAAATATCCTAAGATAAAAACTGAAAAGAAGCTTTCTGAGAAACTGCTTTGTGTTCTGTTAATTCATCTCACAGAGTTACAGCTTTCCCTTCAAGAAGCCTTTCGCTAAGTCTGTTCTTGTGAATTTGCAAAGTGATAGTTGGAAGCCCGTAAGTGGCCATGTTGAAAAAGGAAATATCTTCAGTTAAAAACTGGAAAGAAGATTTCTGAGAGACTGCTTTGTGTTCTGTTAATTCATCTCACAGAGTTACGGCTCTCCCCTCAAGAATTCCTTCGTGAAGTCTGTTGTTGTTTAACTTGCAAGGTGATATTTGCAAGCCCGTAGAGGGCTATGGTGAAAAAGGAAATATCTTCAGTTTAAAACTGAAAAGAAGCCTTCTGAGAAACTCCTTTTTGTTCCGTTAATTCATCTCAGAGGGTTACAGCTTTCTCCTCAAGAAGCCTTTCGCTAGGATTGTTCTTGTGGAATTTGGAAAGTGATATTTGGACGCACATAGAGTGCTATGGTGAAAAAGGAAATATCTTAAGTTAAAAACTGTAAAGAAGCTTTCTGAGAAAGTATTTTGTGTTCTGTTAATTCATCTCACAGAATTACAGCTTTCTCCACAAGAAGCCTTTCGCTAAGACTGTTCTTGCGGAATTTGCACTGTGATATTTGAAAGCCCAAAGAGGTCTATGGTGAAAAAGGTAATATCTTCAGTTAAAAACTGGAAAGAAGTCTTCTGAGAAAACGCTTTGTGTTCTGTTAATTCATCTCACAGAGTTACAGCTTTCCCCTCATGAAACCTTTCGCTAAGACTTTTCTTGTGGAATTTGCAAAGTGATATTTGGAAGCCCTTGGAGAACTATGGTGAAAAAGGAAATATCCTAAGATAAAAACTGAAAAGAAGCTTTCTGAGGAACTGCTTTCTGTACTGTTAACTCATCTCAGAGATTTACAGCTTTCTGTTCAAGAAGCCTTTCGCAAAGACTGTTCTTTTGGAATTTGCAAAGTGATATTTGGAAGCCCATAGAGAGCTATGGTGAAAATGGAAATATCCTAAGATAAAAGCCGAAAAGAAGCTTTCTGAGAAACTGCTTTGTCTTCTGTTAATTCTCCTCACAGAGTTACAGCTTTCCTCTCAAGAAGCCTTTCTCTAAGACTGTTCTTGTGGAATATGCAAAGTGATATTTGGAAGCCCATAGAGGTCTAAGCTGAAAATGGAATTATGCTAAGATAAAAACTGAAAAGAAGCTTTCTGGAAAATTGCTTTGTGTTCTGTTAGTTCATCTCACAGAGTTACAGCTTTCCCCTCAAGAAGCCGTTCACTAAGACAGTTTTTGTGAAATTTGCAAACTGATATTTGGAAGCCCATAGAGGGCTATGGTGAAGAAGGAAATATCCTAAGATAAAAACTGAAAAGTAGCTTTCTGTGAAACTGCATTGTGTTCTGTTAATTCATCTCACAGAGTTACAGCTTTACGCTCAAGAAGCCTTTCGCGAAGACTGTTGTAGTGGAATTTGCAAAGTGTTATTTGGAAGTCCATAGAGGGCTGTGGTTAAAAAAGAAATATCTTCCGTTAAAAACTGGAAAGAAGCTTTCTGAGAAACTGCTTTGTGTTCTGTTAATTCATCTCACAGAGACACTGCTTTCACCTCAAGAAGCCTTTCGCTAAGACAGTTCTTGTGGAATTTTCATAGTGATAATTTCAAGCCTATATTGGGCTATGGTGAAAAAGGAAATATCCTAAGATAAAAACTGAAAAGAAGCATTCTGAGAAATTACTTTGTGTTCTGTTAATTCATCTCACAGAGTTACAGCTTTCCCCTGAAGAAGCCTTTCGTGAAGACTCTTCTTGTGGAATTTGCAAAGTGATATTTGGAAGCCCGTAGACGGCTATGGTGAAAAAGGAAATATCTTCCGTTAAAAACTCGAAAGAAGCTTTCTGAGAAACTGCTCTGTGTTATGTTAATTCATCTCACAGAGTTACTGCTTTCCCAGCAAGAAGCCATTCTCTAAGATTCTTTTTGTGGATTTTGCAAAGTGATATTGGAAGCCCTTAGAGCTCTATGGTGAAAAAGGAAATATCTTCCGTTAAAAACTGGAAAGAACCTTTCTGAGAAACTGCTTTGTGCTCTGTTAATTCCTCTCACAGAGTTACAGCTTTACGTTCAAGAAGCCTTTCACGACGACTGTTCTTGTGGAATTTGCAAAGTGATATTTGGAAGTCCCTAGAGGTCTATGGTTAAAAAGGAAATATCTTCCATTAAAAAATGGAAAGAAGCTTTCTGAGAAACTGCTCTGTGTTCTGTTAATTCATCTCACAGAGTCACTGCTTTCACCTCAAGAAGCCTTTCGCTAGGACTGTTCTTTTGGAATTTTCATAGTGATATTTTCAAGCCCATAGAGGGCTAAGGTGAAAAAGGAAATATCCTAAGATAAAAACTGAAAAGAAGCATTCTGAGAAACTACTTTGTGTTCTGTTAATTCATCTCACAGAGTTACAGCTATCCCCTCAAGAAGCCTTTCGCGAAGACTCTTCTTGTGGAATTTGCAAAGTGATATTTGGAAACCCATAGACGTCTATGGTGAAAAAAGAAATATCTTCCGTTAAAAACTGGAAAGAAGCTTTCTGAGAAACTGCTCTGTGTTCTGTTAAATCATCTCACAGAGTTACTACTTTCCCAGCAGGAAGCCATTTTCTAAGATTCTTCTTGTGGATTTTTCAAAGTGATATTGGAAGCCCATAGAGCTCTATGGTGAAAAACTGATCTTGTGGAATTTGCAAAGTGATATTTGGAAGTCCATGGAGGGATATGGTAAAAAAGGATATATCTTCCGGTAAAAACTGGAAAGAAGCTTTCAGAGAAACTGCTTTGTGTTCTGTTAACTCATCTAACAGAGTTACAGCATTCCTTTCAAGAAGCCTTTCGCAAAGTCTGTTCATCTGGAATTTGCAAAGTGATTTTTGGAAGCCCATAGAGGGCTATGGGGAAAAAGGAAAATCTTCCCTTAAAAACTGGAAAGAAGCTTTCTGAGAAACTGCTTTGTGTTCGGTTAATTCACCTCACAGTTACTGCTTTCCCCTCAAGAAGCCTTTCGCTAAGACTCTTCTTGTGGAATTGGCAAAGTGATATTTGGAAGCCCCTAAAGGTCTATGGTGAAAAAGGAAATATCTTCCGTTAAATACTGGAAAGAAGCTTTCTGAGAAGCTGCTTTGTGTTCTGTTAATTCATCTCACAGAGTCACTGCTTTCACCTCAAGAAGCCTTTCGCTAAGACTGTTCTTGTGGAATATTCATAGTGATATTTTCAAGCCCATAGAGGGCTAAGGTGAAAAAGGAAATATCCTAAGATAAAAACTGAAAAGAAGCATTCTGAGAAACTACTTTGTGTTCTGTTAATTCATCTCACAGAGTTACAGCTTTCCCCTGAAAAAGCCTTTCGCGAAGACTCTTCTTGTGGAATTTGCAAAGTGATATTTGGAAGCCCATAGAGAGCTATGGTGGAAAAGGAAATATCTTCCGTTAAAAACTGGAAATAAGCTTTCTGAGAAATTGCTTTGTGTTCTGTTAATTCATCTCACAGAGTTACAGCTTGCCCCTCAAGAAGCTTTTCGCTAAGACTTTTCTTGTGGAATTGGCAAAGTGATATTTGGAAGCCCATGGAGGGTTAAGGTGAAAAAGGAAATATTTTCCATTAAAAACTGGTAAGAAGCTTTCTGAGAAACTGCTTTGTGTTCTGTTAATTCATCTCACAGAGTTACCGCTTTCCCCTCAAGAAGACCTTCGCTAACACTATTCTTGTGGAATTTGCAAAGTGATATTTGGAAGTCCATAGAGGGCTACGGTGAAAAAGGAAATATCTTCCGTTAAAAACTGGAAAGAAGCTTTGGGAGAAACTGCTTTGTGTTCTGTTAATTCATCCGACAGAGTTACAGCTTTCCCTTCAAGATGCGTTTCGCTACATCTATTTTTGTGGAATTTGCGCAGTGATATTTGGAAGCCCTTAGAGGACTATGATGAAAAAGGAAATATCTTCCGTTAAAAACTTTAAAGAAGCTTTCTGAGAAACTGCTTAGTGTTCTGTTAATTCATCTCACCGAGTTACAGCTTTCACTTCGAAGAACCTTTCGCTAAGACTCTTCTTGTGGAATTGGCAAAGTGATATTTGGAAGCCCATAGAGGTCTATGGTGAAAAAGGAAATACCTTCCGTTAAAACCTGAAAAGAAGCTTTCTGAGAAACTGTTCTGTGTTCTGTTAATTCATCTCACTGAGTTACAGCTTTCCCCTCAAGAAGCCTTTTGCTAAGGCTGTTCTTGTGGAATTTTCAAAGTGATATTCGGAAGACCATAGAGGGCTACGGTGAAAAAGGAAATATCCTAAGTTAAAAACTGAAAAGAAGCATTCTGAGAAACTGCTTTGTGTTCTGATAATTCATCTAACAGAGTTACAGCCTTCCCTTCAAGAAGCCGTTCGCTAAGGCTGTTCTTGTGGAATTTGCAAACTGATATTTGGAAGCCCTTAGAGGGCTATGGTGAGAAAGGAAATATCTTCCGTTAAAATCTGGAAAGAAACTTTCTTTGAAACTGCTGTGTGTTCTGTTAATTCATCTCTCAGAGTTACTGCTTTCCCCTCAAGAAGCCTTTCGCTGAGCCTATTGTTGTGGAATTTGCAAAGTTATATTTGGAAGCCCATAGAGGGCTGTGGTGAAAAAGGAAATATCTTCCGTTAAAAACGGAAGGAAGCATTCTGAGAAACTACTTTGTGTTCTCTTAATTCATCTCACAGACTTACTGCTTTCCCCTCAAGAAGCCTTTCGCTAAGACTGTTCTTGTGGAATTTGCGAACTGATATTTTGAAACCCATAGAGGTCTACGGTGAGAAAGGAAATATCCTAAGTTAAAAACTGAAAAGAAGCATTCTGATCTACTGCTTTGTGTTCTTTAATTCATCTCACAGAGTTACAGCTTTCCCCTCAAGAACCATTTCGCTAAGGCTGTTCTTGTGGAATTTGCAAAGTGATATTTGGAAGCCCATAGAGGGCTATGGTGAAAAAGGAAATATCTTCCGTTAAAAACTGGAAATAAGCTGTCTGAGAAACTGCTTTGTGTTCTGTTAATTCATCTCATAGAGTTACAGCTTTGCCCTCAAGAAGCCTTTCGCTAAGACTGTTTTTGTGGGATTTGTAAAGTGATACTTGTAAGACCTTAGAGGGCTATGGTGAAAAAGGAAATATCTTCCGTTAAAAACGGGAAAGAAGCTTTCTGAGAAACTGCTTTGTGTTCTGTTAATTCATCTCACAGAGTTACAGCTTTCCCCTCAAGAAGCCTTTCGCTAAGACTGTTCCTGTGGAATTGGAAAAGTGATATTTGGAAGCCCATAGAGGGATATGGTGAAAAAGGAGTATCTTCCGTTATAAACTGGAAAGAAGCTTTCTTTGAAACTACTTTGTGTTCTGTTAATTCATCTCAATGAGTTACAGGTTTCCTCTAAAGAAGCGTTTCGCTAAGACTGCTCTTGGGGATTTGCAAAGTGATATTTGGAAGCCCATAGAGGGCTATGGTGAAAAAGAAAATATCTTCCGTTAAAAACTGGAAAGAAGCTTTCTGAGAAACTGCTTTGTCTTCTCTTAGTTCATTTCACAGATTTACAGCGTTCCCCTCAAGAAACCTTTCGCTAAGACTGTTCTTTTGGAATTTACAAAGTGATATTTGGAAGCCCAGAAAAGGCTACGATGAAAAAGGAAATATCCTAAGTTAAAAGCTGAAAAGAAGCATTCTGAGAAACTGCTTTGTGCTCTGTTAATCCTTGTCACAGAGTTACAGCGTTGCCTTCAAGAAGCCTTTCGCTAAGTCTGTTCTTGTGGAATTGGCAAAGTGATATTTCGAAACCCATAGAGGGCTATGGTGAAAATGGAATTATCTTCAGTTAAAAACTGGAAAGAAGCTTTCTGAGAAACTGCTTTGTGTTCTGTTAGTTCATCTCACAGAGTAACATATTTCCCCTCAAGAAGCCTTACACCATCACTGTCCTTGTGAAATTTGCAAAGTGGTATTTGGAAGCCTATAGAGGGCTATGGTGAAAAAGGAAATATCTTCGGTTAAAAACTGGAAAGAAGCTTTCTGAGAAACTGCTTTGTGTTCTGTTAATTGATCTCACAGAGTTACAGTTTTCGTTTCAAGAAGCCTTTTGCTAAGGCTGTTCTTGTCGTCTTTGGAAAGAGATATTTGGAAGCCCATGGAGTGCTTCGGTGAAAAAGGAAATATCTTTCGTAAAAAATTGGAAAGAAGCTTTCTGAGAAACTGCTTTGTGTTCTGTTAATTCATCTCACAGAGTTACAGCTTTCCCTTCAAGAAGCCTTTCGCTAAGACTGTAATTGTGGAATTTGCAAAGTGATATTTGGAAGCCCACAGAGGGCAATGGCGAAAAAGGAAATATCTTCTGTTAAACACTGGAAAGAAGAATTCTGAGAAACTGCTTTATGTTTTGTCAATTCATCTCACAGAGTTACTGCTTTCCCCTCAAGAGGCCTATCTCTAAGACTTTTCTTGTGCAATTTGCAAAGTGATATTTGTAAGACCATAGAGGGCTATGGTGAAAAAGGAATTATCTTCCGTTAAACACTGGAAGGAAGCTTTCTGAGAAACTGCTTTGTGTTCTTTTAATTTAACTCACAGAGTTACAGCTTTCCCCTCAAGAAGCGTTTTGCTAAGACTGTATTTGTGGAATTTGCAGAGATATATGGAAGCCCATAGAGGGCTGTGGTGAAAAAGGAAATACCTTTCATAAAAAACTGGAAAGAAGCTTTCTTAGAAACTGCTTTGTGTTCTCTTAATTCATCTCACAGACTTACAGCTTTCCCCTCAAGAAGCCTTTCGCTAAGGCTGTTCTTGTGGAATATGCAAAGTGATATTTGGAAGCCCTTAGAGTACTATGGTGAAAAAGGGATTATCTCCAGTTAAAAACTGGTAAGATCCTTTCTGAGAAACTGCTTTGTGTTCTGTTAATTCATCTCACAGAATTACAGCTTTACCATCAAGAAGCCTTTCGGTAAGACTGTTCTTGTGGATTTTGCAAAGTGATATTTGGAAGCCCAAAGAGGGCTATTTTGAAAAAGGAAATATCTTAAGTTAAAAACTGGAAAGAAGCTGTCTGAGAAACTGCTTTGTGTTCTGTTAATGCATCTCACAGATTTACAGCTTTCCCCTTAACAAGCCTTTCGCTACGACTGTTTTTGTAGAATTTGCAATGTGATATTTGTAAGCCCATAGAGGGCTACGGTGAAAAAGGAAATATCTTCCGTTAAAAACGGGAAAGATGATTTCTGAGAAACAGCTTTGTGTTCTGTTAATTCATCTCACAGAGTTACAGATTTCCCCTCAAGAAACCTTTCGCTAAGACTGTTCTTGTGGAATTTGCAAAGCGATATTTGGAAGCCCATAGAAGGCTATGGTGAAAAAGGAAATAGCCTCCGTTAAAATCTGGAAAGAAATTTTCTGAGAAACTGCTTTGTGTTCTCTGAATTCATCTCACAGAGTTACAGCCTTCTTTAATGAAGCCTTTCGCTACGGTTGTTCTTGCGGAACTTGCAAAGTGATATTTGGAAGCCCAAAGGGGGCTATGAAGAAAAAGGAAATATCTTCAGTTAAAAACTGGAAAGAAGCTGTCTGGGAAAGAGCTTTGTGTTGTTTTCATTCATCTCACAGAGTTACACCTTTCCCCTCAAGAAGAGTTTCACTAAGACTGTTCTTGTGGAATTGGAAAAGTGATATTTGGAAACCCATAGAGGGCTACGGTGAAAAAGGAATATTTTCAGTTAAAAACTGGCAAGAAGCTGTCTGAGAAACTGCTTTATGTAGTGTTAATTCACCTCACAGAGTTACAGCTGTCCCGTCAAGAAGCCTTTAGCTAAAACTGTTCTAGTGTAATTTGCAAAGTGATATTTGGAATTCCATAGAGGGCTATGGCGAAAAAGGAAATATCTTCCGTTAAAAACGGGAAAGAAGCTTTCTGAGAAACTACTTTGTGTTCTGTTTATTTATCTCACAGAGTTACAGATTTCCCCTCAAGAAGCCTTTCACTAAGACTGTTCTTGTGAAATTTGCAAAGTGATATTTGAAGCCCATAGAGGGCTATGGTGAAAATGATAATATCCTAAGATAAAAAACGAAAAGAACCTTTCTGAGAAACTACTTTGTGTTCTGTTAGTTCATCTCACAGAGTTACAGCATTCCCCTCAAGAAGCCCTGAACTAAGACTTTTCTTGTGGAATTTCCAAATTGATATTTGGATGCCCATAGGGGTCTAAGGTAAAAAAGGAAAAATATTCTGTTAAAAACTGGAAAGAAGATTTCTGAGAAACTGTTTTGTGTTCTGTTGATTCATCTCACATAGTTACAGCTTTCCCCACCAGAAACCTTTCGCTAAGACTGTTCTTGTGGAATTTGCGAAATGGTATTTGGAAGCCCATAGAGAGCTACGGTGAAAAAGGAAATATCCTCAGATAAAAACTGAAAAGAAGCTTTCTGAGAAACTGCTTTGTGTTCTGTAAATTCAACTAACAGATTTACAGCTTTCCCCTCAAGAAGCCTTTCGCTAAGGCTGTTGTTGTGGAAATTGCAAAATGATATTTGGGAGCCCATAGATGGCAATGGTGAAAAAGGAAATATCTTCAGTTAAAAACTGAAAAGAAGCATTCTGAGAAACTGTTTTGAGTTCTGTTAATTCATTTCACAGTGTTACAGCCTTCCAATCAGGAAGGGGTTCCCCAAGATTGTTCTTCTGGAATTTGCAAAGTGATATTTGGAAGCCCATAGAGGGCTACTGTGAAAAAGGAAATATCTTCAGTTAAAAACTGGAAAGAAGCTTTCTGAGAAACTGCTTTGTGTTCTGTTAATTCATTTCAGAGAGTTACATCTTTTCCCTCAAGAAGCCTTTCGCTAAGACTGTTCTTGTGGAATTTCCACAGTGATATTCGGAAGATGATAGAGGGCTACGGTGAAAAAGGAAATATCTTCCGATAAAAGTTGGAAAGAAAATTTCTGAGAAACTGCTTTGTGTTCTGTTAATTCTTCTCACAGAGTTACAGCTTTGCTCTGCAGAAGCCTTTCTCTAAGACTGTTCTTTTCGAATTTTCAGAGTGATATTTGGATCCCCATAAAGGGCTATGATAAAAAAGGAAATAGCCTAAGTAAAAAACTGAAAAGAAGCCTGCTGAGAAACAGCTTTGTGTTCTGTAAATTCATCTCACAGAGTTACAGCTTTCCGCTCCAGAAACCTTTTGCTAAGTCTGTTCTTGTGAAATTTGCAAAGTGATATTTGGAAGCCCCTAGAGAGCTATGGTGTAAAAGGAAATATCTTCTGTTAAAAACTGGAAAGAAGCATTCTGAGAAACTGCCGCGTGTTCTGTTAATTCATCTAAAAAAATTACAGCTTTCCACTCCAGAAACCCTTCGCTAAGTCAGTTCTTTCGGAATAATCAAAGTGATATTTGGAAACCCTTAGAGGGCTATGGTGAAAAAGCAAATATCTTCAGTTAAAAACTGGAAAGAAGCTTTCTGAGAAACAGCTTTGTGTTCCATTAATTAATCTCACAGAGTTACAGCTTTCCCCTCAAGAAGCCTTTCGTTAAGACTGTTCTTGTGGAATTTGCAAAGTGATATTTGGAAGCCCATAAAGGGCCATGGTGAAAAAGGAAATATCTTCAGTTAAAATCTGGAAAGAAGATTTCTGAGAAACTACTTTGTGTTCTGTTAATTCATCTCAGAGACTTACAGCTTTCCCCTCATGAAGCCTTTCCATAAGACTGTTCCTGTGGAACTTGCAAAGTGATATTTGGAAGCCCGCAGAGGGCTATGGTGAAAAAGGAGATATCTTAAGATAAAAACTGAAAAGAAGCTTTCTGAGAAACTGCTTTGTGTTCTGTCAATTTATTTCACAGAGTTACTGCTTTCCCCTCAAGAAGACTTTCGCGATGGCGGTTCTTGTGCAATTTGCAAAGTGATCTTAGAAGCCCGTAGAGGGCTATGGTGAAAAAGGAAATAACTTACACTAAAAATTGGAAAGAAGCTTTCTGAGAAACTGACGTGTGTTCTGTTAAAACATCTCACCGAGTTACAGCTTTCACCTCAAGAAGCCTTTCGCTAAGACTGTTCTTGTGAAATTTGCAAAGTGATATTTGGAAGCCCTTATAGGGCTATGGTGAAAAAGTAAATATCTTTCGTTAAAAACTGGAAAGAAGATTTCTGAGATACTGCCGTGTGTTCTGTCAATTCATCTCGCAGAGTTACAGCTTTCCCCTACAGAAGCCTTTCGCTAACACTGTTCTTGTGGAATTTGCAAAGTGATATTTGGAAGCCCATAGAGGGCTATGGTGAAAATGAAATATCCTAAGATAAAAACTGAAAAGAAGCTTTCTGAGAAACTGCTTTGTGTTCTGTTAATTCATCTCCCAGAGATACAGCTTTCCCTTGAAGAAGCCTTTCGTTAAGACTGTTTTTGTGGAATTTGCAAAGTGATATTTGGAAGCCCATAGAGGGCTACGGTGAAAATGGAAATATCCCGAGATAGAAACCTAAAAGAAGCTTTCTGAGAAACTGCTTTGTGTTCTGTGAGTTCATCTCACAGAGATACAACTTTCCCCTCAAGAAGTCGTTCACTAAGACTGCTCTTGTGAAATTTGTAAAGTGATATTTGGAAGCCCATAGAGGGCTACAGTGAAAAAGGAAATATCTTCAGTTAAAAACTGGAAAGAAGCTTTCTGAGAAACTGCCGTGTGTTCTGTTAATATATCTGACCGAGTTACAGATTTTCCCACAAGAAGCCTTTCGCTAACACTGTTCTTGTCGGATTTGCAAAGTGATATTTGGAAGCCCATAGAGTGCTATCGTTAAAAAGGAAATATCATCAGTTAAAACTGGAAAGAAGCTTTCTGAGAAACTGCTTTGTGTTCTGTTAATTCATCTCACAGAGTTACAACCTTCCCCTCCAGAAGCCTATCGCTAAGACTGTTCTTGTGGGATTTTCAAAGTGACATTTGGAAGCCCGTAGAGGGTTAGGATGAAAAAGGAAACATCTTCTGTTAAAAACTGGAAAGAAGTTTTCTGAGAAACTGCTTTGGGTTCTGTTTATTCATCTCACAGAGTTACAGCTTTCCCCTAAGGAAGCCTTTCGCTAAGACTGTTCTTGTGGAATTTCCAAAGTGATATTTGGAAGTCCATAGTGGGCTAAGGTGAAAAAGGAAACATCTTCTGTTATAAACTGCAAAGAAGCTTTCTGAGAAACTGCTTTGTGTTCTGTTAATTCATCTCAGAGAGTTACTACTTTTGCCTCCAGAAACCTTTTGCTAAGACTGTTGTTTTGGAATTTGCAAAGTGATATTTGGAAGCCCATACAGGGCTATGGTGAAAAAGGAAATATCCTAAGATAAAAACTGAAAAGAAGCTTTCATAGAAACTGCTTTGTGTTCTCTTAATTCATCTCACAGAATTACAGCTTTCCCCTCCAGAAGCCTTTCGCTAAGACTGTTCTTGTGGAATTTGCAAAGTGGTATTTGGAAGCTCATAGAGGGCTACGGTAAAAAAGGAATTATCCTAGGATAAAAACTGCAAAGAAGCTTTCTGAGAAACCGCTTTGTGTTCTGTTAATTCAACTCACAGTGTTAAAGCTTTCTCCTCAAGAAGCGTTTCGCTAAGACGGTTCTTGTGGAATTTGCAAAGTGATATTTAGAAGCCCATAGAGGGCTATGGTGAAACTGGAAATATCTTCAGTTAACTACTTGAAAGAAGCTTTCTGCGAAACTGCTTTGTGTTCTATTAATTCATCTCACAGAGTTACAGCTTTCTCCTCAAGAATCCTTTCGCTAAGACTTTTCTCGTGGAATTTGCAAAGTGATATTTGGAAGCCCATACAGGGCTATGGTGAAGAAGGAATTATCCTAATATAAAACCTGAAAAGAAGCTTTCTGAGAAACTGCTTTGTGTTCTGTTAATTCAACTCAGAGAGTTACAGCTTTCCCCTCAAGAAGCCTATCTCAAGAAGACTTTCGCTTAGACTGTTCTTGTGAAATTTGCAAAGTAATACTTGGAAGCCCATAGTGCGCTATGGTGAAAAGGGAAATTTCTTCCGTTAAATACTGGAAAGAAGTTTTCTGAGAAAATGCTTTGTTTTCTATTAAATCATCTCACAGATTTACAGCTCTCCCCTCAAGAAGCCTTTTCCTGAGACAGTTCTTGTGGAATTTGCAAAGTGATATCTGGAAGCCCATAGAGGGCTATGGTAAATAAGGAAATATCTTCAGTTGAAAACTGGAAAGAAGATTTATGACAAACTGCTTTGGGTTCTGTTAATACATCTCACAGAGTTGCAACTTTCCCCTCAAGAAGCCTTTTGCTAAGACTGCTCTTGTGGAATTTGCAAAGTGATATTTGGAAGCCCATAAAGGGATATGGTGAAAAAGCAAATATCCTAAGATAAAAACTGAAAAGAAGCTTTGTGGGAAACTACTTTGTGTTCTGTTAATTCATCTCACAGAGTTATAGCTTTCCCATCAAGGAACCTTTCGCTAAGAATGTTTTTGTGAACTTTGCAAATTGATATTTAGAAGCCCAGAGAGGGCTATGAAAAAAGGAAATATCCTAAGATAAAAACTGAAAGAAGCTTTCTGAGAAACTGGTTTGAGTTCTGTTAATTCATCTCACAGAGTTACAGCTTTCCCTTCAAGAAGCCTTTCGCTAAGACAGTTCTTGTGGAATTTGCAAAGTGATATTTGGAAGCCCATGGGGGCTATGGTGAAAATCGAAACAAGTTCAGTTAAAAACAGGAAAGAAGCTTTCTGAGAAACTGCTTTGTGTTCTGTTAATTCATCTCACAGAGTTACAGCATTCTCCTCAAGAAGCCTTTCTCTAAGGCTGTTCTTGTGGAATTTGCAAAGTGATATTTGGAAGCCCGTAGAGGTCTATGGTGAAAAAGGAAATATCTTCAATTAACTACTTGAAAGAAGCTCTCTGAGAAACTGCTTTGTGTTCTGTTAATTCATCTCACAGAGTTACATCATTCCCGTCCAGAAGCCTTTCGCTAAGACTGTTTTTGTGGAATTTGCAAAGTGATATTCGGAGGCCCATAGAGGGCTATGGTGAAAATGGAGATATCATAACATAAAAACCGAAAAGAAGCTTTCTGAGAAACTGCTTAGTGTACTGTTAGTTCAACTCACAGAGTTACAGCTTCTTCCTCAGGAAGCCTTTCGCTAAGACTGTTCTTGTGGAAGTTGCAAAGTGATATTTGGAATCCCATAGAGGGATATGGTGAAAAAGGAAATATCTTCTGTTAAAAACTGGAAAGCAGCTTTCTGAGTAACTGCTTTGTGGTCTGTTAATTCATCTCACAGAGCTACAGCTTTCCCCTCAAGAAGCCTTTCGCTAAGACTGTTCTTGATGAATTTGCAAAGTGACATTTGTAAGCCCATACAGTGCTATGCTGACAAAGGAAATATCCTAAGATTAAAACTGAAAAGAAGCTTTATGAGAAACTGCTTTGGGTTCTGTTAATTCATCTCAGAGAGTTACAGCTTTCTGCTCAAGAAGCCTTTCGCTAAGACTGTTCTTGTAAAATTTGCAAAGTGATGTTTGGAATCCCATAGAGGGCTTAGGTGAAAAAGGAAATAACTTTCGTTAAAAACTGGAAAGAAGCTTTCTGAGAAACTGCTTTGTGTTCTGTTAGTTCAATTCACGGATTTACAGCTTTCCCTTCAAGAAGCTGTTCACTAAGACTGTTTTTGTGAAATTAACAAAGTGATATTTGGAAGCCCATAGAGGGCTATGGTGAAAAAGGAAATATCCTAGGATAAAAACTGAAAATAAGCTTTCTGAGAAGCTGCTTTGTTTTCTGTTAATTCAACTCACAGAGTTACAGTTTCACCTCAAGAAGCCTTTCTCAAGAAATCTTTCACTAAGACTGTTCTTGTGGAATTTGCAAAGTGATATTTGGAAGCCCATAGAGGGCTATGCTGAAAAAGGAAATATCTTCCGTTAAAAACGGGAAAGACTCTTTCTGAGAAACTGCTTTGTGTTCTGTTAATTCATCTCACAGAGTTACAGCTTTCTTCGCAAGGAACCGTTCTGTAAGGCTGTTCTTGTGGAGTTTGCAAAGTGATATTTGGAAGCCCATAGAGGGCTATGTTGAAAAATTAAATATGCTAAGATAAAAACTGAAAAGAAGGTATCTGAGAAACTGCTATGTGTTCTGTTAATGATCTCACAGAGTTACAGCTTTCCATTCAAGAAGCCTTTCGCTAAGTCCGTTCTTGTGGAATTTGCAAAGGGATATTTGGAAGCCCATAGAGGGCTATGGTGAAAAAGGAAATATCTCCGGTAAAAAACTGGAAAGAAGCTTTCTGAGAAACTGCTTTGTGTTCTGTTAATTCATCTCACAGAGTTACAGCTTTCCCCTGAAGAAGCCTTTCGCTAAGACTGTGCTTGTGGAATTTGCAAAGTGATATTTGGAAGCCCACAGAGGGCTATGGTGAAAAAGGAAATATCCGAAGAAAAAAACTGAAAAGAAGCTTTCTGAGAAACTGCTTTGTGTTCTGTTAATTCATCTCACAGAGCTACAGCTTTTCCCTCAAGAAGCCTTTTGCTAAGACTGTTCTTGTGGAATTTGCAAAGAGATATTTGGAAGCCCATTCAGCGCTATGGTGAAAAAGGAAATATCGTCCGTTAAAAACTAGAAAGCAGCTTTCTGAAGGACTGCTTTGTGTTCTTTTAATTCATGTCACAGAGTTACAGCTTTCCCCTCAAGAAGCCTTTCGCTAAGACTGTTCTGCTGGAATTTGTAAAGTGATATTTGGAAGCCCATAGAGGGCTATGGTGAAAAAGGAAATATCTTCTGTGAAAAACTGAAAAGAAACTTTCTGAGAAACTGCTTTGTGTTCTGTTAATTCATCTCACAGAGTTACAGCTTTCCCCTAAACAAGCTGTTCACTGAGACTGTTCTTGTGGATTGTGCAAAGTGATATTGGAAGCCCATAGAGGATTATCTCGAAAAAGGAAATTTCCTACGATAAAAACCGAAAAGGAGCTTTCTGAGAAACTGCATTGTATTCTCTTTATTCAGCTCACAGTGTTATAGCTTTCGCCACAACAAGCCGTTCACTAAGACTGTTCTTGTGGAATTTGCAAAGTGATAATTGGAAGCCCATAGAGAGCTATGGTGAAAAAGGGAACATATTCAGTTAAAGACTGGAAAGAAGCTTTCTGAGAAACTGCTTTGTTTTCTGTTAATTCAACCCACCGAGTTACACTTTTCCACTCAAGAGGCCTTTCGCTAAGACTGTTCTTGTGGAATTTGCAAAGTGATATTTGAAAGCCCATAGAGGGTTATGGTGAAAAAGAAAATATCCTAACATAAAAAGTGCAAAGAATCTTTCTGAGAAACTGCTTTGTGTTCTGTGAATTCAACTCCCAGAATTAAAGCTTTCTCCTCTAGAAGGTTTTCGCTAAGAACGCTGTAGTGGAATTTGCAAAGTGATATTTGGATGCCCATAGAGGGCTATGGTGAAAAAGGAAGTAGCCTAAATTAACAACTGAAAAGAAGCCCTCTGAGAAACTGTTTTATTTTCTGTTAATTCATCTCACAGAGATACAGCTTTCCCCTCAAGAAGCGTTTCGCTAAGACTGTTGTTGTGGAATTTGAAAAGTGATATTCAGAAGCCCATTGATGGCAGTGGTGAATAAGAAATTATCCTATAATAAAAACTAAAAAGAAGCTTTCTGAGAAACTGCTTTGTATTCTGTTAATTCATCTCAAAGAGTTACATCTTTAAACTCAAGAAGTCTTTCCCTAAGATTGTTCTTGTGGAATTAGCAAAGTGATATTTGGAAGCCCATCGTGGGCTATGATGAAGAAGAAATTATCTTCCGTGAAAAACTGGAAAGAAGCTTTCTGAGAAACTGCATTGTTTTCTATTATTTCGTCCCACAGAGTTACAGCTTTCCCCTCAAGAAGCCTCTCGCTAAGATTGTTCTTGTGGAAATTGCAAAGTGATATTTGGAAGCCCATAGAGGGCTGTGGTGAAAAAGGAAATATCTTCCGTTAAAAACAGGAAAGAAGCTTTCGAGAAACTGCTTTGTGTTCTGTTAATTCATCTCACACTGTTACAGTTTTCCCCTCCAGAAGCCTTTCACTAAGAATGTTCTTGTGGAATTTGCAAAGTGATATTGGAAGCCCATAGAGCGTTATGGTGAAAAAGGAAATATCCTAAGATAAAACCCGAATAGAAGCATTCTGAGGAACTGCATTGTGTTCTCTTAATTCATCTCACAGTGTTGTAGCTTTCCCTTCCAGAAACAGTTCACTAAGACTGTTCCTGTGGAATTTGCAAGGTGATTTTTGGAAGCCCTTAGAGGGCTTTTTGAAAAAGGAAATATCTTCCGTTAAAAACTGGAAAGAAGCTTTCTGAAAAACTGCTTTGTGTTCTGCTAATTCATCTCAGAGAAATACAGCTTTCCCCTCAATAAGCCGCTCACTAAGAATGTTCTTGTGGGCCGGGCGCGGTGGCTCAAGCCTGTAATCCCAGCACTTTGGGAGGCCGAGACGGGCGGATTACGAGGTCAGGAGATCGAGACCATCCTGGCTAACACGGTGAAACCCCGTCTCTACTAAAAATACAAAAAACTACCCGGGCGAGGTGGCGGGCGCCTGTAGTCCCAGCTCCTCCGGAGGCTGAGGGAGGAGAATGGCGTAAACACGGGAGGCGGAGCTTGCAGTGAGCTGAGATCCGGCCACTGCAGTCCAGCCCGGGCTACAGAGCAAGACTCCGTCTCAAAAAAAAAAAAAAAAAAAAAAAGTATGTTCTTGTGGAATTGGCAAAGTGATATTTGGAAGCCCATAGAGGGCTATACTGTAAGAGGAAATATCTTCAGTTAAAAACTGAAAAGAAACTTTCTGAGAAACTGCTTTGTGTTCCGTTAATTCATGTCACAGAGTTGCACCTTTCCCCTCCAGAAGCCTTTCGTTAAGAATGTTCTTGTGGAATTTGCAAAGTGATATTTAAAAGCCCATAGAAGGCTATGGTGAAAAAGGAAATATGACAAGATAAAAACTGAAAAAAAGCTTTTTGAGAAACTGCTTTTTGTTCTGTTAGTTCATGTATCAGAGTTACTGCTTTTCAATCAAGAAGCCTTTCGCTAAGACTGTTCTTTTGGAATTTGCAGAGAGATATTTGGAAGCCCATAGAGGGCTATGGTGAAAAGGGAAGTATCTTCCGTTAAAAAATGCAAAGAAGTTTACTGTGAAACTGCTTTGTGTTCTATTAATTCATCTCACAGAGGTACAGCTTTCCCCTCCAGGAGCCGTTCACCAAGACTGTTCTTGTGGAATTTGCAAAGTGATGTTTGGAAGTCCATAGAGGGCTATGTTGAAAAAGGAAATACCTTCAGTTAAAAACTGGAAAGAAGCTTTCTGAGAAACTACTTTGGGTTCTGTTAATTCATCTCACAGAGTTTCAGCTTTCCCCTCAAGAAGCCCTTCGCTAACAGTGTTCTTGTGGAATATGCAAAGTGATATTTGGAAGCCCATAGAGGGCTATTGTGAAAAAAGAAATATCTTAAGATAAAAACTGAAAAGAAGCTTTTTGAGAAACTGCTTTGTGTTGTGTTAATACATCTCACAGAGTTACAGCTTTGCTCTCCAGAAGGCTTTCGCTAAAACTGTTCTTGTGGAATTTGCAAAGTGTTATTTGGAAGCCCATAGAGTGCTGTGGCGACAAAGGAAATATCCTAAGATAAAAACTGAAAAGAAGCTTTCTGAGAAACATCTTCGTGTCTGTTAATTCATCTCACAGTGTTACAGCTTCCCCTCAAGAAGCCTTTAGCTAAGACTGTTCTAGTGGACTTTAAAAATTGATATTTGGAAGCCCAATGAGGAAAACCAAAAAAAAGCTTTCAGAGAAACGGCTTTTTGTTCTGTTAATTCATATCACAGAGTTACACCTTTCCCCTTAAGAAGCCTTTGGCTAAGACTGTTGTGGAATTTGCAAAGTGATATTTCGAAGCCCACAGAGGCCTATGGTGAAAAAGGAAATATCTTCAGTTAAAAACTGGAAAGAAGATTTCTGAAAAATTGCTTTGTGTTCTGTTAATTCATCTCACAGAGTTACAGCTTTCCCCACAAGACGCCCTTCGCGAAGACTGTTCTTGTGGAATTTGCAAAGTGATATTTGGATGCCCATAGAGGGCTATGGTGAAAAAGGAAATATCCTCAGTTAAAAACTGGAAAGAAGCTTTCTGAGAAACTGCTTTGTGTTCTGTTAATTAATATCACGGAGTTACAGCTTTCCCCTCAAGAAGCCTTTTGCTAAGACACTTCTTGTGGAATTTGCAAAGTGATATTTGGAAGCCATTAGAGGGCTATAGTGAAAAAGGAAATATCCTCAGTTAAAAAGTGGAAAGAAGATTTCTGAGAAACTGCTTTGTGTTTCGTTAATTCATCTTACGGAGTTACAGCTTTCCGCTCAAGCATAGGGGGCTACGGTGAAAAGGAAATATCTTCAGTTTAAAACTGGAAAGAAGCTTTTTGAGAATCTGCTTTGTGTTCTTTTAATTCATCTCACAGAGTAACAGCTTTTCCCTCTAGAAGCTTTTCGTTAAGACTGTTCCTGTGGAATTGGCAAAGTGATATTGGGAAGCCCTTAGAAGGCTATGGTGAAAAAGGAAATATTTTCCGTTAAAACTCTAAAGAAGCATTCTGTGAAGCTGCCGTGTGTTCTGTTAATACATCTCACTGAGTTACAGCTTTCCCCCAAGATGCCTTTCGCTAAGACTGTTCTTGTGGGATTTGCAAAGTGATATTTGGAAGCCCATAGAGGGCTATGGTGAAAAAGGAAATATCTTCAGTTAAAAACTGGAAAGAAGCTTTCTGAGAAACTGCTTTGTGTTCTCTTAATTCATCTCACAGAGTTACAGGTCTTCCCTCAAGAAGCCTTTCACTAAGAGTGTCTTTGTGGGATTTGCAAAGTGATAATTGGAAGCCCATAGAGGGCTAAGTTGAAAAAGGAACTATTTTCAGTTAAAAGCTGGAAAGAAGCTTTCAGATAAACTGCCGTGTGTTCTGTAAATACATCTCACAGAGTTACAGGTTTCCCATCCAGAAGCCTTTCGCTAAGACTGTTCTGGTGGAATTTGCAAAGTGATATTTGGAAGCCCATAGAGGGCTATGGTGAAAAAGGACATATCTTCCGTTAAAAACTGGAAAGAAGATTTCTGAGAAACTGCTTTGTGTTCTGTTAATTCATCTCACAGTGTTAAAACTTTCCCCTCCAGAAGCCTTTCGCTAAGACTGTTCTTGTGGAATTTGCAAAATGATATTTGGAAGCCCAAAGAGAGCTAGGGTGAAAAAGGAAATATCCTAAGATAAAAACTGAAAAGAAGCTTTCTGAGGAACTGCTTTGTGTTCTCTTAATTCGTATAACAGAGTTACAGATTTTCCCTCAAGAAGCCATTCGCTAAGACTGCTCTTGTGCAATTTGCAAAGTGATATTTGGAAGCCCATAGAGGGCCATGATGAAAAAGGAAATATCTTCAGTTAAAAACTGGAAAGAAACTTTCTGAGAAACTGCTTTGTGTTCTGCTAATTCATCTCACAGAGTTACAGCTTTCTTCTCAAGAAGCTTTTCGGTAAGTCTGTTTTGTGGAATTTGCAAAGTGATATTTGGAAGTCCATAGTGGGCTATGGAGAAAAAGGAAATACTTTCCGATAAAACTGGAAAGAAGATTTCTGAGAAACTGCTTTGTGTTCTGTTAACTCATCTCACAGAGTTAAAATTTTAACCTCCAGAAGCCATTCGCTAAGACTGTTCTTGTGGAATTTGCAAAATGATATTTGGAAGCCCAAACAGAGCTATGGTAAAAAAGGAAATATCCTAAGATAAAAACTGAAAAGAAGCTTTCTGAGGAACTGCTTTGTGTTCTCTTAATTCGTATCACAGAGTTACAGATTTTCCCTCCAGAAGCCTTTCAATAAGACTGTTCCTGTGGAATTTGCAAAGTGATATTTGGAAGCCCATAGAGGGCTTTGGAGAAAAAGGAAATATCTTAAGATAATAACTGAAAAGTAGTTTTCTGAGAAACTGCTGTGTGGTCTGTTAATTCAACTCACAGAGTTACAGTTTTCCCCTCAAGAAACCTTTCTCTAAGGCTCTTCTTGTGAAATTTGCAAAGTGATATTTGATAGCCCATTGAGGGCTATGGTGAAAACCAAAATATATTCCGTTAAAAACTGGAAAGAAGCTTTCTGAGAAACTGACGTGTGTTCTATTAATACATCTCACACAGTTACAGCTTTCCTCTTAAGAAGATCTTCGCTAAGACTGTTCTTGAGGGATTTGCAGAGTGATATTTGGAAGCCCACAGAGGGCTATGTTGAAAAAGGAAATATCTTCCGTTAAAAACTGGAAAGAAGCTTGCTGAGAAACTGCCGTGTGTTCTGTTAATATATCTCACCGAGTTACAGATTTCCCCTCAAGAAGCCTTTCGCTAAGACTGTTCTTGTCGGATTTCCAAAGTGATATTTGGAAGTCTATAGAGGGCTATGGTGAAAAAGGAAATATCTTCAGTTAAAAACTGGAAAGAAGCTCTGAGAAACTGCTTTGTGTTCTGTTAATTCATCTCACAGAGTTACAGCCTACCTCTCAAGAAGGCTTTCGCTAAGCCTGTTCTTGTGGAATTTGCAAAGTGATATTTGGAAGTGCACAGAGGGCTATGGTGAAAAAGGAAATATCTTTCGTTAAAAACTGAAAAGAAGCTTTCTGAGAAACTGCTATGTGTTCTGTTGATTCATCTCAAAGAGTTACAACTTTCCCCTCAAGAAGCCTTCTGCTAAGGCTCCTCTTGTGTAATTTGCAAAATGATATTTTGAAGCCCTTAGAGGTCTACTGTGAAAATGGAAATATCCTCAGATAAAAACCGAAAAGAAGCTTTCTGAGAAACTGCTTTGTGTTCTGTTAGTTCACCTCACAGAGTTACAGCTTTCCCCTCAAGAAGCCGTTCACTAAGATTGTTTTTGTGAAATTTGCAAAACGATAGTTGGAAGCCCATAGAGGGCTACGGTGAAAAAGGAAATATCCTAAGATAAAAACTGAAAAGAAGCTTTCTGAGAAACTGCTTTGTGTTCTGTTAATTAATTCCACAGAGTTACAGCTTTCCCCTCAAGAAGACTTTCGCTAAGACTGTTATTGTGTATTTTGGAAAGTGATATTTAGAAGCCCCTACAGGGCTATGGAGAAAAAGGAAATATCTTCTGTTAAAAACTGGAAAGAAGCTTTCTGAGAAACTTCTTTGTGTTCTGTTAATTCATCTCACAGAGTTACAGTTTTCCCCTCAAGAAGCCTTTCGCTCAGACTGTTCTTGTGGAATTTGCAAAGTGATATTTGGAAGCCCATAGTGGGCTATGGCGAAAAAGGAAATATCGTAGATAAAAACGGTAAAAAAGCTTTCTGATAAACTGATTTGTATTCTGTTAATTCATCTCACAGAGTTACAGATTTTCCCTAAAGAAGCCTTTCGCTAAGACTGTCCCTGTGGAATTTGCAAAGTGATATTTGGAAGCCCATAGAGGGCTCTGGTGAAAAAGGAAATATCCTATGATAAAAACTGAAAAGAAGCTTTCTGAGAAACTGCTTTGTGTTCTGTTAATTCATCTCACAGAGTTACAGCTATCCCCTCAAGAAGCCTTGCGCTAAGACTGTTCTTGTGGAATTTGCAAAGTGATATTTGGAAGACTCTAGAGGGCTAGGGTGAAAAAGGAAATATTTTCCTTTAAAAACTGGAAAGAAGATTTCTCAGAATCAGCTTTGTGTTCTGTTAATTCATCTATCGGTGTAACAGCTGTCCCCTACAGAAGCCTTTCTCTAAGACTTTTCTTGTGGAATTTGCAAAGTGATATTTGGAAGCCCTTAGAAGGTTATGGTGCAAAAGGAAATATCCTAAGATAAATACTGAAAAGAAGCTTTCTGAGAAACTGTTTTGTTTCTGTTAATTAATCTCACAGAGTTACAGCTTTTAACTCAAGATGCCTTTCGCTAAGACTGTTCTTGTGCAAATTGCAAAGTGATATTTGGAAGCCCATAGACAGCTATGTTGAACAATTAAAATCTTCCGTTAAAAACTGGAGAGAAGCTTTCTGAGAAACTGCTTTGTGTTCTGTAAATTCATCTCAGAGAGTTACAGCTTTCCCCTCAAGAAGTCTTTCACAAAGACTGTTCTTGTGTAATTTGCAAACTGATATTTGGAAGACCATAGAGGGCTATGTTGAAAAAGGAAATATAGTAAGATAAAATCCGAAAAGAAGCTTTCTGACAAACTGCTTTCTGTTCTGTTAATTCATCTCAAACTGTTACAGATTTCCCCTCATGAGGCCGTTCACTAAGACTGTTCTTCTGAAATTTGGAAAGTGATATTTAGAATCTCATAGAGGGCTATGTTGAAAAAGGAAATATTTTCCGTTAAAAACTGTAAAGAAGCTTTCTGATAAACTGCTTTGTGTTCTGTTAGTTCATCTCACAGAGTTACAGCTTTGCTTTCAAGAAGCAGTTCCCTGAGACTATTCTTGTGAAATTTGCAAAGTGATATTAGAAAACTCATAGAGGGCTAGGGTGAAAAAGGAAGTATCTTCCGTTAAAAACGTGAAAGAATCTTTTTGAGAAACTGCCGTGTGTTCTGTTAAGGCATCTCACTTAATTACAGCTTTCCTGTCAAGAAGGTTTTCGCTAAGACTGTTCTTGTGTGATTTTCAAAGTGATATTTGAAAGCCCTTAGAGGGCTATGGTGAAAAAGAAAATATCATAACATAAAAACCGAAAAGATGCCTTCTGAAAAACTGCAGTGTTCTCTTAATTCATCTCACAGAGCTACAGCTTTCCCCGCAGGAAGCCGTTTGCTATGACTGTTCTTGTGGATGTTGCAAAGTGATAATTGGAAGCCCATAGAGGGATACGGTGAAAAAGGAAATATCTTCCGTTAAAAACTGTAAACAAGCTTTCTGATAACCTGCTTTGTGTTCTGTTAATTCAACTCACAGTGTTACAGCTTTCCCCTAAAAAACCTGTCTCAAGAAGCCCTGTGCTAATGCTGTTCTTGTGAAATTTGCAAAGTGATATTTGGAAGCCCATTGAGGGATATGGTGAAAAAGGAAATATCTTCCAATATAAACTGGAAAGAAGTTTTCTGAGAAACTGCTTTGTGTTCTATTAATTCATCTCACAGAGCTACAGCTTTCACCTCAAGAAGCCTTTTCCTAAGACTGTTCTTGTGGAATTTGCAAAGTGATATTTGGAAGCCCATAGAGGGCTATGCTGAAAAAGGAAATATCTTCCGTTAAAAACTGGAAAGAAGATTTCCGAGAAACTGCTGTGGGTTCTGTTAATTCATCTCACAGAGTTACAGCTTTCCCTTCAAGAAGCCTTTCGCTAAGACTGTTCTTGTGGAATTTGCAAAGTGATATTCGGAAGCCCTTAGAGGGCTATGGTGGAAAAGGAAATATCTTCCGTGAAAAACTGGAAAGAAGCTTTCTGAGAAACTGCTTTGTGTTCTGCTAGTTCATCTCACAGAGTTACAGCTTTCCTCTCAAGAAGCCATTCAGTAAGACTGTTCTTGTGATATTTGCAAAGTGATATTTGGAAGCCCATTGAGGGCCATGGTGAAAAAAGGAAATATCTTCCGTTAAAAAGTGGAAAGAAGCGTTCTGAAAAACAGTTTTGTGTCTGTTAATTCATATTACAGATTTAAGCTTTCTCCTCCAAAAGCCTTTCGCTAAGACTGTTCTTGTGGAACTTGAAATGTGATATTTGGAAACCCATAGAGGGCTATGGTGAAAAAGGAAATATCTTCCGTTAAAAATTTTAAAGAAGATTTCTGAGAAACTGCTTTTTTTTTTTTTGTTAATTGATCAGAGAGTTACAGCTTTCCCCTCAAGAAATCTTTCCCTAAGACTATTCTTGTGGAATTTGCAAAGTGATATTTGGAAGCCCATAGGAGGCTCTGGCGAAAAAGAAAATATCCTAAGATAAAAACCGAAAGGAAGCTTTATTAGAAACTGCGCTGTGTTCTCTTAATTCATGTCACAGAGTTACAGCTTTCCTCTAAACAAGCCGTTCACTGAGACTGTTCTTGTGGAATTTGCAAAGTGATACTGGAAGCCCATAGAGGATTATCGCTAAAAAGGTAATTTCCTAAGATAAAAACCGAGAAGGAGCTTTCTGAGAAACTTCATTGTATTCTCTTAATTCATCTCACAGAATTATAGCTTTCACCACAACAAGCCATTCACTAAGACTGTTCCTGTGGAATTTGCATGGTGATATTTGGAAGCCGTTAGAAGTCTATGCAGAAAAAGGAAATATCTTCCGTTAAAAACTGGATAGAAGCTTTCTGAGAAACTGCTTTGTGTTCTCTTAATTCACCTCACAGAGTTACAGCTTTCCCCTGAAGAAGCCTTTTGCTAACTTTGTTCTTGTGGAATTTGAAAAGTGATATTTGGAAGCCCATAAAAGGCTATGGTGAAAAAGAAATTGTCCTAAGATAAAAACTGAAAAGAAGCTTTCTGAGAAACTGCTTTGTCTGTTAATTCATCTCACATAGTTACAGCTTTCCGGTCAAGAAGCCGTTCACTGAGACTGTTCTTGTGGAATTTGCAAAGTGATATTGGAAGCCGATAGAGGATTATGGCGAAAAGGGAAATATCCTAAGATAAAAACCGAAAAGAAGCTCTCTGAGAAACTGCTTTGTGTTCTGTTAAATCATCTTACAGAGTTAGAGTTTTCCCCTCATGAAGCCTGTCGCTAACACTGTTCTTGTGGGATTGGCAAAGTGATATTTGGAAGCCCACAGAGGGCTATGGTGAAAAAGGAAATCTCTTCCGTTAAAAACCGGACAGAAGCTTTCCGAGAAACTGCTTTTTGTTCTGTGAATTCATTTCACAGAGTTAGAGCTTTCCCCTCAAGAAGCCTTTCGCTGAGACTGTTTTGGTGGAATATTCAAAGGGATATTTGGAAGCCCATAGGGGGCTATGGTGAAAAACGAAATATCTTCGGTTACAAACTGGAAAGAAGCTTTCTGAGAAACTGCTTTGTGCTGCGTTAAATCATCCTACAGAGTTACAGTTTCCCTTCATGAAGCCTTTCGCTAAGACTTTTCTTGTGGGATTTGCAAAGTGATATTTGGATGTCCTTAGAGGTCTATGGTGAAAAAGGAAATATCTTCCGTTGAAAACTGGAAAGAAATGTTCTGAGAGACTGCTTTGTTTTGCGATAATTGATCACCCAGTGTTACAGCTTTCCCATCAAGAAGCCTTTCGCAAAGACTGTTATTGTAGAATTAGCCAAGTGATATTGTGAAGCAAGTAGAGGGCTATGGTGAAAAAGGAACTGTCTTCCGTTAAAAACTGGAAAGAAACTTTCTGAGAAACTGCTTTGTGTTCTGTTAATTGATCTCACAGAGTTATGGCTTTCACACCAAGAAGCCTTTCGGTAAGACTGTTCTTGTGGAATTTGCAAAGTGATATTTGGAAACCCATAGAGGGTTATGGTGAAAAACGAAATATCCTAAGATAGAAACTGAAAAGAAACTTTCTGAGAAACCGCTTTGTGTTCTGTTAATTGATCTCACGGCGTTACAGCTTTCCGCTCAAGAAGCCTTTCGCTAAGGCTGTTCTTGTGGAATTTTCAAAGTGATATTTGGAAGCCTATAGAGGGCTATGGTAAAGAAGGAAATATCTTCAGTTAAAAACTGGAAAGAAGCTTTCTGAGAAACTCCTTTGCGTTATGTTAATTCATCTCTCAGAGTTACAGCTTTCCCCTGGAAAAGACTTTCGCTAAGACTGCTGTTGTGAAATTTGCAAAGTGATATTTAGAAGCCCTTAGAGGGCTATGAAAAAAGGAAATATCCTAAGATAAAAACTGAAAAGAAGCTTTCTGAGAAACTGCATTGTGTTCTGTTAATTCATCTCACAGAGTTACAGCTTTCCCCTCAAGAGGCCTTTCGCTAAGACTGTTCTTGTGGAATTTGCAAAGTGATATTTGGGAGCCCATAGGGGCCTATGGTGAAAAAGGAAACAACTTCAGTTAAATAGTGGAAAGAAGCTTTCTGAGAAACTGCTTTGTGTTCTGTTAATTCATCTCACAGAGTTACATCGTTCTCCTGAAGAAGCCTTTCGCTAAGGCTCTTCTTGTGGAATTTGCTAAGTGATATTTGGATGCCCGTAGAGGGCAATGGTGAAAAAGGAAATATGCTAAGATAAAAACTGAAAAGAAGCTTTCTGAGAAACTGCTTTGCGTTCTGTTAATTGATCTCACAGAGCTACAGCTTTCCCCTCAAGAAGCCTTCCGCTAAGGCTGTTCTTGTGGAATTTGCAAAGTGATATTTGGAAGCCTACAGAGGGCTATGGTGAGAAAGGAAATACCTTCAGTTTAAAACTGGAAAGAAGTTTTCTGAGAAACTGCTTTGTGTTCTGTTAATTCATCTCACAAGGTCACAGCTGTACCCTCAAGAAGCCTTTCGCTAAGACTGTTGTTTTGGAATTTGCAAAGTGATATTTGAAAGCCCTTAGAGGGCTATGGTGGAAACTGAAATATCTTCTGTAAAAAACTGGAAAGAAGCTTTCTGAGAAGCTGCTTTGTGTTCTGTTAATTCATCTCACAGAGTTACAGCTTTCCACTGAAGAAGCCTTTCGCTAAGACTGTTCTTGTGGAATTTGCAAAGTGATATTTGGAAGCCCATAGAAGGCTATGGTGAAAAAGGAAATGTCCTAAGATAAAAACTGAAAAGAAACATTCTGAGAAACTGATTTGTGTTCTGTTAATTCTTCTCACACAGTTACAGCTTTCCCGTCAAGAAGCCATTCACTGAGACTGTTCTTGTGGAATTTGCAAAGTGATATTGCAAGCTGATAGAGGGTTGTGGCGAAAAGGGAAATATCCTAAGATAAAAACCCAAAAGAAGCTTTCTGAGAAACTGCATTGTGTTCTCTTAATTCATCTCACAGTGTTATAGCTTTCCCCTCAAGAAGTCATTCACTAAGACTGTTCCTGTGGAATTTGCAAGGTGATATGTCGAAGCCCTTATAAGGCTATTTTGAAAAAGGAAATGTCTTCCGTTAAAAACTGGAAAGAATCTTTCTGAGAAACTGCTTGATGCTGTGATAATTCATCTCAGAGGGTTTCAGCTTTCCCCTCAAGAAGCCGTTCACTAAGACTGTTCCTGTGGAATTTTCAAAGTGATATATGGAAGCCCATAGAGGGCTATGGTGAAAAAGGAAATATCCTAGGATTAAAACTGAAAAGAAGCTTTCTGTGAAACCGCTTTGTGTTCTGTTAATTCAAATCACAGTGTTAAAGCTTTCTCCTCAAGAAGCGTTTCGCTAAGACTGTTCTTGTGGAATTTGCAAAGTGATATTTAGAAGCCCATAGAGGGCTATGGTGAAACTGGAAATATCCTAAGATAAAAACCGAAAAGAAGCTTTCTGAGAAACTGCTTTGTGATCTGTTAATTCATCTCCAGAGTTAAAGATTTCCCCTCAAGAAACCTTTCATGAAGACTGTTCTTGTGAAATTTTCAAAGTGATATTTGGAAGCCCATAGAGGGCTATGGTGAAAAAGGAAACATCTTCAGACAAAAACTGGAAAGAAGCTTTCTGAGAAACTGCTTTGTATTCCGTTAATTCATCTCACAGAGTTACAGCGTTCTCCTCAAGAAGCTTTTCACTAAGGTTGTTCTTGTGGAATTTGGTAAGTGATATTTGGAAGCCCGTAGACGACTACGGTTAAAAAAGGAAATATCTTCAGTTAGCTACTTGAAAGAAGCTTTCTGAGAAACTGCTTTGTGTTCTATTAATTCATCTCACAGAGTTACAGCTTTCTCCTCAAGAATCCTTTCGCTAAGGCTTTTCTTGTGGAATTTGCAAAGTGATATTTGGAGCCCATACAGGGCTATGGTGAAGAAGGAATTATCCTAATATAAAACCTGTAAAGAAGCTTTCTGAGAAACTGCTTTGTGTTCTGTTAATTCAACTCAGAGAGTTACAGCTTTCCCCTCAAGAAGCCTATCTCAAGAACACTTTCGCTTAGACTGTTCTTGTGAAATTTGCAAAGTAATACTTGGAAGCCCAGAGTGCGCTATGGTGAAAAGGGAAATTTCTTCCGTTAAAAACTGGAAAGAAGTTTTCTGAGAAAATGTTTTGTTTTCCATTAATTCATCTCACAGAATTACAGCTCTCCCCTCAAGAAGCCTTTCCCTGAGACAGTTCTTGTGGAATTTGCAAAGTGATTTTGGAAGCCCATAGAGGGCTAAGGTAAATAAGGAAATATCTTCAGTTGAAAACTGGAAAGAAGATTTCTGACAAGCTGCTTTGGGTTCTGTTAAAACATCTCACAGAGTTGCAACTTTCCCCTCAAGAAGCCTTTTGCTAAGACTGTTCTTGTGGAATTTGCAAATTGATATTTGGAAGCCCATAAAGGGATATGTTGAAAAAGCAAATATCCTAAGATAAAAACTGAAAAGAAGCTTTCTGAGAAACTGCTTTGTGTTCTGTTAATTCATCTCACAGAGTTATAACTTTCCCATCAAGAAGACTTTCGGTAAGAATGTTTTTGTGAACTTTGCAAAGTGATATTTAGAAGCCCAGAGAGGGCTATGAAAAAAGGAAATATTCTAAGATAAAAACTGAAAGAAGCTTTCTGAGAAACTGGTTTGAGTTCTCTTAATTCATCTCACAGAGTTACAGCTTTCCCTTCAAGAAGCCTTTCGCTAAGACTGTTCTTGTGGAATTTGCAAAGTGATATTTGGAAGCCCATGGGGGCTAAGGTGAAAATCGAAACAAGTTCAGTTAAAAACAGGAAAGAAGCTTTCTGAGAAACTGCTTTGTGTTCTGTTAATTCATCTCACAGAGTTACAGCATTCTTCTCAAGTAGCCTTTCGCTAAGACTGCTCTTGTGCAATTTGTAGAGTGATATTTGGAAGCCCATAGAGGGCTATGGTGAAAAAGGATATATCTTCTGTTAAAAACTGGAAAGCAGCTTTCTGAGTAACTGCTTTGTGGTCTGTTAATTCATCTCACAGAGCTACAGCTTTCCCCTCAAGAAGCCTGTCGCTAAGACTGTTCTTGATGAATTTGCAAAGTGACATTTGTAACCCCATACAGGGCTATGCTGAAAAAGGAAATATCCTAAGATAACAACTGAAAAGAAGCTTTATGAGAAACTGCTTTGGGTTCTGTTAATTCATCTGACAGAGTTACAGCTTTCCCCTCAAGAAGCTTTTCGCTAAGACTGTTCTTGTGGAATTTGCAAAGTGATATTTGGAAGGCCATAGGGGGCTATGGTGAAAATGGAAATATCCTAAGATAAAAACCTAAAAGAAGCTTTCTGAGAAACTGCTTTGTGTTCTGTTAATTCATCTCAGAGAGTTACAGCTTTCTGCTCAAGAAGCCTTTCGTTAAGACTGTTCTTGTAAAGTTTGCAAAGTGATGTTTGGAACCCCATAGAGGGCTTAGGTGAAAAAGGAAATAACTTTCGTTAAAAACTGGAAAGAGTTATACCTGATGTAAATGACGAGTTGATGGGTGCAGCACACCAACATGGCACAAGTATACATATGTAGCAAACCTGCACGTTGTGCACATGCACCCTACAACTTGAAGTTTAATAATAATAAATAAATTAAAAAAAAAAAAACTGGAAAGAAGATTTCTGAGAAACTGCTCTGTGTTCTGTTAGTTCAACTCACAGAGTTACAGCTTTCCCTTCAAGAAGCTGTTCACTAAGACTGTTTTTGTGAAATTAACAAAGTGATATTTGGAAGCCCATAGAGGGCTATGGTGAAAAAGGAAATATCCTAGGATAAAAACTGAAAATAAGCTTTCTGAGAAACTGCTTTGTGTTCTGTTAATTCAACTCACAGAGTTACAGTTTCCCCTCAAGAAGCCTTTCTCACGAAGCCTTTCGCTAAGACTGTTCTTGTGGAATTTGCAAAGTGATATTTGGAAGCCCATAGAGGGCTATGCTGAAAAAGGAAATATCTTCCGTTAAAAACGGGAAATAATCTTTCTGAGAAACTGCTTTGTGTTCTGTTAATTCATCTCACAGAGTTACAGCTTTCTTCGCAAGAAAGCGTTCTGTAAGGCTGTTCTTGTGGAGTTTGCAAAGTGATATTTGGAAGCCCATAGAGGGCTATGTTGAAAAAGGAATTATGCTAAGATAAAAACTGAAAAGAAGGTATCTGAGAAACTGCTATGTGTTCTGTTAATGATCTCACAGAGTTACAGCTTTCCATTCAAGAAGCTTTTCGCTAAGACTGTTCTTGTGGAATTTGCAAAGAGATATTTGGAAGCCTATACAGGGCTATGGTGAAAAAGGAAATATCTTCCGTTAAAAACTAGAAAGAAGCTTTCGGAAGGACTGCTTTGTGTTCTTTTAATTCATGTCACAGAGTTACTGCTTTCCCCTCAAGAAGCCTTTCGCTAAGACTGTTCTGGTGGAATTTGTAAAGTGATATTTGGAAGCCCATAGAGGGCTGTGGTGAAAAAGGAAATATCTTCTGTGAAAAACTGAAAGGAAACTTTCTGAGAAACTGCTTTGTGTTCTGTTTATTCATCTCACAGATTTACAGCTTTCCCCTAAACAAGCCGTTCACTGAGACTGTTCTTGTGGAATTTGCAAAGTGATATTGGAAGCCCATAGAGGATTATCGGGAAAAAGGTAATTTCCTAAGATAAAAATCGAAAAAGAGCTTTCTGAGAAACTGAATTGTATTCTCTTAATTCAGCTCACAGAGTTATAGCGTTCGCCACAACAAGCCGTTCACTAAGACTGTTCTTGTGGAATTTACAAAGTGATATTTGGAAGCCCATAGAGAGCTATGGAGAAAAAGGGAACATATTCAGTTAAAAACTGGAAAGAAGCTTTCTGAGAAACTGCTTTGTTTTCTGTTAATTCAACCCACCGAGTTACACCTTTCCACACAAGAGGCCTTTCACTAAGACTGTTCTTGTGGAATTTGCAAAGTGATATTTGAAAGCCCATAGAGGGTTATGGTGAAAAAGAAAATATCGTAACATAAAAAGTGCAAAGAATCTTTCTGAGAAACTGCTTTGTGTTCTGTGAATTCAACTCCCAGAATTAAAGCTTTCTCCTTTAGAAGGTTTTCGCTAAGAATGTTGTTGTGGAATTTTCAAAGTGATATTTGGAAGCCCATAGAGGGCTATGGTGAAAAAGGAAGTAGCCTATTTAACAACTGAAAAGAAGCTCTCTGAGAAACTGTTTTATTTTCTGTTAATTCATCTCACAGAGATACAGCTTTCCCCTCAAGAAGCCTTTCGCTAAGACTGTTGTTGTGGAATTTGAAAAGTGATATTTGGAAGCCCACTGATGGCAGTGGTGAATAAGAAAATATCCTATAATAAAAACTGAAAAGAAGCTTTCTGAGAAACTGCTTTGTATTCTGTTAATTCATCTCACAGAGTTACATCTTTAAACTCAAGAAGTCTTTCCCTAAGATTGTTCTTGTGGAATTAGCAAAGTGATATTTGGAAGCTCATCGTGGGCTATGATGAAAAAGAAATTGTCTTCCGTTAAAAACTGGAAAGAAGCTTTCTGAGAAACTGCATTGTTTTCTGTTATTTCGTCTCACAGAGTTACAGCTTTCCCCTCAAGAAGCCTCTCGCTGAGACTGTTCTTGTGGTATTTGCAAAGTGATATTTGGAAGCCCATAGAGCGTTATGGCGAAAAAGGAAATATCCTAAGATAAAACCCGAATAGAAGCATTCTGAGAAACTGCATTGTGTTCTCTTTATTCATCTCACAGTGTTGTAGCTTTCCCTTCCAGAAACAGTTCACTAAGACTGTTCCTGTGGAATTTGCAAGGTGATTTTTGGAAGCCCTTAGAGGGCTTTTTGAAAAAGGAAATATCTTCCGTTAAAAACTGGAAAGAAGCTTTCTGAAAAACTGCTTTGTGTTCTGCTAATTCATCTCAGAGAAGTACAGCTTTCCCCGCAATAAGCCGCTCACTAACAATGTTCTTGTATGCTGTGCGCGGTGGCTCAAGCCTGTAATCCCAGCACTTTGGGAGGCCGAGACGGGCGGATTACGAGGTCAGGAGATCGAGACCATCCTGGCTAACACAGTGAAACCCCGTCTCTACTAAAAATACAAAAAACTAGCCGGGCGAGGTGGCGGGCGCCTGTAGTCCCAGCTCCTCCGGAGGCTGAGGTTGGAGAATGGCGTAAACCCGGGAGGCGGAGCTTGCAGTGAGCTGAGATCCGGCCACTGCAGTCCAGCCCGGGCTACAGAGCAAGACTCCATCACAAAAAAAAAAAAAAAAAAAAAAAAAAAAAGAATGTTCTTGTGGAATTTGCAAAGTGATATTTGGAAGCCCATAGAGGGCTAAGGTGAGAAAGGAAGTATCCTAAGATAAAAACTGAAAGAACCTTTATGAGAAACTGCTTTTTGTTCTGTTAATTCAACTCACAGGGTTACAGCTTTCCCTTCAAAAAGCCTTTCGGAAAGGTTGTTCTTGTGGAATTTGCAAAGTGATATTTGGAAGCCCATAGAGGGCTATACTGTAAGAGGAAATATCTTCAGTTAAAAACTGAAAAGAAGCTTTCTGAGAAACTGCTTTGTGTTCTGTTAATTCATCTCATAGAGTTGCACCTTTCCCCTCCAGAAGCCTTTCGTTAAGAATGTTCTTGTGGAATTTGCAAAGTGATATTTAAAAGCCCATAGAAGGCTATGGTGAAAAAGGAAATATGACAAGATAAAAACTGAAAAAAAGCTTTTTGAGAAACTGCTTTTTGTTCTGTTAGTTCATGTCTCAGAGTTACTGCTTTTCAATCAAGAAGCCTTTCGCTAAGACTGTTCTTGTAGAATTTGCAGAGAGATATTTGGAAGCCCATAGAGGGCTATGGTGAAAAGGGAAGTATCTTCCGTTAAAAAATGGAAAGAAGTTTTCTGTGAAACTGCTTTGTGTTCTATTAATTCATCTCACAGAGGTACAGCTTTCCCCTCCAGGAGTCGTTCACTAAGACTGTTCTTGTGGAATTTGCAAAGTGATATTTGGAAGTCCATAGAGGGCTATGTTGAAAAAGGAAATATCTTCAGTTAAAAACTGGAAAGAAGCTTTCTGAGAAACTACTTTGGGTTCTGTTAATTCATCTCACAGAGTTAGAGCTTTCCCCTCAAGAAGCCCTTCGCTAACAGTGTTCTTGTGGAATTTTCAAAGTGATATTTGGAAGCCCATAGAGGGCTATTGTGAAAAAAGAAATATCTTAAGATAAAAACGGAAAAGAAGCTTTCTGAGAAACTGCTTTGTGTTGTGTTAGTACATCTCACAGAGTTAGAGTTTTGCCCTCCAGAAGCGTTTCGCTAAAACTGTTCTTGTGGAATTTGCAAAGTGTTATTTGGAAGCCCATAGAGGGCTCTGGTGACAAAGGAAATATCCTAAGATAAAAACTGAAAGGAAGCTTTCTGAGAAACTGCTTGTGTCTGTTAATTCATCTCAAAGATTTACAGCTTTCCCCTCAAGAAGCCTTTCGCTAAGACTGTTGTTTTGGAATTTGCAAAGTAATATTTGGAAGCCCTTAGAGGGCTATGGTGAAAACTGAAATATCTTCAGTAAAAAACTGGAAAGAAGCTTTCTGAGAAACTGCTTTGTTTTCTGTTAATTCGTCTCACAGAGTTACATCTTTCCCCTGAAGAAGCCTTTCGCTAACTCTGTTCTTGTGGAATTTGCAATGTGATATTTGGAAGACCATTTAGGGCTATGGTGAAAAAGAAATGGTCCTAAGATTAAAACTGAAAAGAAGCTTTCTGAGAAACTGCTCTGTCTGTTAATTCATCTCACACAGTTACAGCTTTCCCGACAAGAGGCCGTTCACTGAGACTGTTCTTGTGGAATTTGCAAGGTGATATTGGAAGCCGATAGAGGGTTATGGCGAAAAGGGAAATATCCTACGATAAAACCAAAAACAAGCTTTCTGAGAAACTGCTTTGTGTTCTGTTAAATCATCTTACAGAGTTACAGTTTTCCCCTCATGAAGCGTTTCGCTAAGTCTGTTCTTGTGGGATTGGAAAAGTGATATTTGGAAGCCCACAGAGGGCTATGGTGAAAAAAGAAATATCTTCCGTTAAAAACCGGAAAGAAACCTTCTGAGAAACTGCTTTGCGTTCTGTTAATTGATCTCACAGAGTTACAGCTTTCCCCTAAAGAAGCCTTCCGTTAAGGCTGTTCTTGTGGAATTTTCAAAGTGATATTTGAAAGCCCTTAGAGGGCTATGGTGAAAAGTGAAATATTTTCTGTAAAAAACTGGAAAGAATCTTTCTGAGAAGCTTCTTTGTGTTCTGTTAATTCATCTCACAGAGTTACATCTTTCCCTTCAAGAAGCCTTTCGCTAAGTCTGTTCTTGTGGAATTTGCAAAGTGATATTTGGAAGCCCATAGAGGGCTATGGTGAAGAAGGAAATGTCCTAAGATAAAAACTGAAAAGAAGCTTTCTGAGAAACAGATTTGCGTTCTGTTAATTCATCCTACACAGTTACAGCTTTCGCGTCAAGAAGCCATTCACTGAGACTGTTCTTGTGGAATTTGCAAAGTGATATTGCAAGCCGATAGAGGGTTGTGGCGATAAGGGAAATATCCTAAGATAAAAACTGAAAAGAAGTTTTCTGAGAAACTGCATTGTGTTCTCTTAATTCATTTCACAGAGTTATAGCTTTCCACTCAAGAAGTCATTCACTAAGACTGTTCCTGTGGAATATGCAAGGTGATATTTCAAAACCCTTAGAGGGCTATTTTGAAAAAGGAAATATCTTCCGTTAAAAACTGGAAAGAATCTTTCTGAGAAACTGCTTGATGTTCTGTTAATTCATCTCACAGAGTTTCAGCTTTCCCCTCAAGAAGCCGTTCACTAAGACTGTTCCTGTGGAATTTTCAAAGTGATATATGGAAGCCCATAGAGGGCTATGGTGAAAAAGGAAATATCCTAGGATAAAAACTGAAAAGAAGCTTTCTGAGAAACCGCTTTGTGTTCTGTTAATTCAACTCACAGTGTTAAAGCATTCTCCTCAAGAAGGGTTTCGCTAAGACTGTTCTTGTGGAATTTGCAAAGTGATATTTGGAAACCCATAGAGGGCTATGGTGAAAATGGAAATATCCTAAGATAAAAACCGAAAAGAAGCTTTCTGAGAAACTCCTTTGTGATCTGTTAATTCATCTCCAGAGTTACAGATTTCCCCTCAAGAAACCTTTCATGAAGACTGTTCTTGTGAAATTTGCAAAGTGATATTTGGAAGCCCATAGAGGGCTAAGGTGAAAAAGGAAATATCTTCAGTTAACTACTTGAAAGAAGCTTTCTGAGAAACTGCTTTGTGTTCCATTCATTCATCTCACAGAGTTACAGCTTTCTCCTCAAGAAGCCTTTCGCTAAGACTGTTCTTGTGGAATTTGCAAAGTGAAATTTGGAAGCCCATAGTGGGCTATAGTGAAAAAGGAATTATCCTAATATAAAACCTGAAAAGAAGCTTTCTGAAAAACTGCTTTGTGTTCTGTTAATTGAACTCAGAGAATTACAGCTTTCCCCTCAAGAAGTCTATCTCAAGAAATCTTTCGCTTAGACTGTTCTTGTGAAATTTGCAAAGTAATATTTGGAAGCCCATAGTGGACTATGGTGGAAAGGGAAATTTCTTCCGTTAAAAAATGGAAAGAAGTTTTCCGAGAAAATGCTTTGTGTTCTACTAATTCATCTCACAGAATTACAGCTCTCCCGTCAAGAAGCCTTTCCCTGAGACAGTTTTTGTGGAATTTGCAAAGTGATATTTTGAAGCCCATAGAGGGCTATGGTAAAAAAGGAAATATCTTCAGTTGAAAACTGGAAAGAAGATTTCTGAGAAACTGCTTTGGGTTCTGTTAATTCATCTCAAAGAGTTACAGCATTCTCCTCAAGAAGCCTTTCCCTAAGGCTGTTCTTGTGAAATTTGCAAAATGATATTTGGAAGCCCGTAGAGGTCTATGGTGAAAAAGGAAATATCTTCAATTAACTTCTTGAAAGAAGCTTTCTGAGAAACTGCTTTGTGTTTTATTAATTCATCTCACAGAGTTACAGCTTTCCCGTCAAGAAGCCTTTCGCTAAGACTGTTTTTGTGGAATTTGCAAAGTGATATTCGGAGGCCCATAGAGGGCTATGGTGAAAATGGAGATATCCTAAGATAAAAAGCGAAAAGAAGCTTTCTGAGAAACTGCTTAGTGTTCTGTTAATTCAACTCACAGAGTTACAGCTTATTCCTCAGGAAGCCTTTCGCTAAGACTCTTCTTGTGGAATTCGCAAAGAGATATTTGAAAGCCCTTAGAGGGCTATGGTGAAAAAGGAAATATCTTCCATTAAAAACTGGAAAGAAGCTTTCTGAGAGACTGCTTTGTGTTCTGTTAAATCATCTTACAGTGTTACACTTTTCCTTTCATGAAGCCTTTCGCTAAGACTGTTCTTGTGGGATTGTCAAAGAGATATTTGCAAGCCCACAGAGGGCTATGGTGAAAAAGGAAATCTCTTACGTTAAAAAGTGGAAAGAAGCTTTCTGAGAAACTTCTTTGTGTTCTGTTAATTCATCTCACAGAGTTACAGCTTTCCCCTCAAGAAGCCTTTCGCTAAGACTCTTCTGGTGGAATTTTCAATGTGGTATTTGGAAACCCATAGGGGGCTACGGTGAAAAATGAAATATCTTCGGTTACAAACTGGAAAGAAGCTTTCTGAGAAACTGCTTTGTCTTCTGTTAATTCAATCACAGATTTACAGCTTTCCCGTCAAGGAGACTTTCGCGAAGGCTGTTCTCGTGGAATTTGCAAAGTGATATTTGGAAGCCCATAGAGGGCAATGGTGAAAAAGGAAATAGTCTAAGATAAAAAAAGAAAAGAAGTTTTCTGAGAAACCGCTTTTTGTTCTGTTAGTTTATCTCACATAGTTACAGCTTTCCTCTCAAGAAGCAGTTCACTAAGACAGTTCTTGTGAAATTTCCAAAGTGATATTTGGAAGCCCGTAGTCGGCTATGGTGAAAAAGGAATATCTTACGTTAAAAACTGGAAAGAAGATTTCTGAGAAACTGCATTGTGCTCTGTTAATTCATCTCACAGAGTCACAGCTTTCCCCTCAAGAAGCCTTTGGCTAAGGCTGTTCTTGTGGAATTTGCAAGGTGATATTTGGAGGCCCATAGAGGGCTATGGTGAAAAAGGAAATATCTTCCGTTAAATACTGGAAAGAAGATTTCTGAGAAACTTCTTTGTATTCTGTTAATTCATCTAACAGAGTTACAGCTTTCCCCTCCAGAAGACTTTCGCTAAGAGTGTTCTTGTATAATTTGCAAAGTGATATTTGGAAGGCTATAAAGGGCTACGGTGAAAAAGGAAATATCCTAAGATAAAAACTGAAGAGAATCTTTCTGAGAAACTGCTTTGAGTTCTGTTAATTCATTTCACAGGGTTACAGCTTTTCCCTCAAGAAGCCTTTCGATAAGACTGTTTTTGTGGGATTTGCAAAGTGATATTGGAGGCCTATAGAGGGCTATGGTGAAAAAGGAAATATCCTAAGATAAAATTTGAAAAGAAGCTTTCTGAGAAACTGCTTTGTGATCTGTTAATTCATCTCACAGAGTTACAGCTTTCCCCTCAAGAAGCCTTTCGCTAAGACTGTTCTTGTGGAATTTGAAAAGTGAAATTTGGAAGCCCTTAGAGAGCTATGGTGAAAAAGGAAATATCTTCCGTTAAAAACCGAGAAGAAGCTCTCTGAGAAACTGTATTCTCTTCTGTTAGTTCATCTCACAGAGTTTCAGCTTTCCCCTGAAGAAGCCGTTCACTAACACTATTCTTGTGAAAATTGCAAAGTGATATTTCAAAATCCATAGAGGGCTATGGTGAAAAAGGAAATATCTTCCGTTAAAAACTGGAAAGAAGTTTTTTGAGAACCTGCCGTGTGTTTTCTTAATACATCTCACCTAGTTAAAGCTTTCACCTCAAGAAGCCTTTAACTAAGACAGTTCTTGTGGAAATTGCAAAGTGTTATTTGGAAGCCCAAGAGGACTATGATGAAAGAGGATATATCCTTAGAAAAAAACCCAAAAGAAGCTTTCTGAGAAACTGCTTTGTGTTCTGTTAATTCATTTCACAGAGTTACAGCTTTCCCCTGAAGAAGCCCTTCACTAGGGCCTTTCTTGTGAAATTTGCAAAGTGATATTTGGAAGCCAATAGAGGGTTATGGTGAAAAAGGAAATATCTTCGGGTAAAAACTGGAAAGAAGCATTCTGGGAAACTGCCGTGTGTTCTGTTAATATATCTCACCGAGTTACAGCTTTCACCTCAAGAAGCCTTTCGGTAAGACTGTTTTGGTGGGATTTGCAAAGTGATATTTGGAAGACCCTAGAGGGCAATGGTGAAAATGGAAATATCCTAAGTTAAAAAAAGAAAAGAAGCTTTCTGAGAAACCGCTTTTCGTTCTGTTAGTTTATGTCACAGAGTTACAGCTTTCCACTCAAGAAGACGTTCACTAAGACTGTCCTTGTGACATTTGCAAAGTGATATTTGGAAGCCCGTAGAGGGCAATGGTGAAAAAGGAAATATTTTCCGTTAAAAACTGGAAAGAAGATTTCTGAGAAACTGCCTTGTGTTCTGTTAATTCATCTCACACAGTCACAGCTTTCCCCTCAAGAAGCCTTTGGCTAAGACTGTTCTTGTGGAATTTGCAAAGTGATATTCGGAGGCCCATAGAGGGTTATGGTGAAAAAGTAAATATATTCTGTTAAACACTGGAAAGAAGATTTCTGAGAAAATGCTTTGAGTTCTGTTAATTCATCTCACAGAGTTACAGCTTTTCCCTCAAGAAGCCTTTCGATAAGACTGTTTTTGTGGAATTTGCAAAGTGATATTTGGAAACAAAATGAGGGCTATGGTGAAAAAGGAAATACCCTAAGATAAAATCTAAAAAGAAACTTTCTGAGAAACTGCTTTGTGTTCTGTTAATTCATCTCACAGAGTTACAGCTACTCCCTCAAAATCCTTTCACTAAGACTGTTCTTGTGGGATTAACAAAGTGATATTTGGAAGCCCATAGAGTGCTATGGTGAAAAAGGAAATATCTACAGATAAAAACTGGAAAGAAGCTTTCTGACAAATTGGTTTTTGTTCTGTTAATTCATCTCGAAGAGTTACAGCTTTCCCCTCAAGAAGGCTTTCACTTAGACTGTTCTTGTGGAATTTGCACAGTGATATTTGGAAGACCCTAGAGGGCTACGGTGAAAAAGGAAATATCTTCAGTTAAAAACTGAAAAGCAGGTTTCTGAGAAACTGCCCTGTGTTCTGTTAATTATACATCTGACCGAGTTACAGCTTTCCCCACAAGAAGCCTTCGCTAAGAATGTTCTTGTGGGATATTCAAAGTCATATTTGGAAGCCCATAGAGGGCTAGGGTGAAAAAGGAAATATCTTCGGTTAAAAACTGGTAAGAAGTTTTCTGAGAAACTGCTTTGTGTTCTATTAATTCATCTCAAAGAGTTACAGCTTCCCCTCAAGAAGCTTTTCAGTAAGACTCTTCTTGTGGAATTTGCAAAGTGATATTTGGAAGCCCATAGAGGGCTATGGAGAAAAAGGAAATATCTTCCCTTAAAAATTGGAAAGAAGGTTTCCGAGAAACTGCCGTGTGTTCTGTTCTTACATGTGACCGAGTTACAGCTTTTCCAAAAGAAGCCTTTCACTAAGGCTGTTCTTGTGGGATTTGCAAAGTGATATTTGGAGGCCCATAGAGTGCTATGGTGAAAAAGGTAATATCTTCCGTTAAAAACTGGAAAGAAGCTTTATGAGAAACTGCTTTGTGTTTTGTTACTTCATCTGACAGAGTTACAGCTTTCCCCTCAAGAAGCCTTTTGCTAAAACTTTTCTTGTGGAATTTGAAAAGTTAACATTGGACGCCCGTAGAGGGCTATGGTAAAAAAGGAAATATCTTCAGTTAAAAACTGGAAAGAAGCTTTCTGAGAAACTGCTTTGAGTTCTGTTAATTCATCTCACAGTTTTATAGCTTTCCCCTCAAAAAGCCTTTCGATAAGGTTGTTGTTGTGGAATTTGCAATGTGATATTTGGAATACCATAGAGGGCTATGGTGAAAATGGAAATATCTTAAGATAAAAACCGAAAAGAGCCTTTCTGAGAAACTGCTTTCTGTTCTGTTGGTTCATCTCAGAGAGATTCAGCTTTCCGCTCAAGTAGCCGTTCATTAAGACTGTTCTTGTGCAATTTGCCAAGTGATATATGGAAGGCATTAGAGGGCTAGGGTGATAAAGTAAATATCCTTAGATAAAAACTGAAAAGAAAGTTTCTGAGGAACTGCTGTGTTTTCTGTTAATTCAACTCACAGAGTTACAGCTTTACCCTCAAGAAGCCTTTCGCTAAGGCTGCTGTTGTGGTATTTGCAAAGTGATATTTGGAAGCCCATAGAGAACAATGGTGAAAAAGGAAATATCTTCAGTTAAAAACTGAAAAGAAGCTTTCTGAGCTACTGCTTTGTGTTCCCTTAACTCATCTGAAAGAATTACAGCATTCCCCTGAAGAAACCTTCCGCTAAGACTGTTCTTGTGGAATTTGCAAAATGATATTTCGAAGCCCATAGATGGCTATGGTGAAAAAGGAAATATCCTAAGATTAAAACCGAAAAGAAGCTTTCTGAGAAACTGCTTTGTGTTCTGTTAGTTAATATCACAGTGTTACAGCTCTCCCCTCAAGTAACCATTCAGTAAGACTGTTCTTGTGCAATTTTCAAAGTGACATTTGGAAGCCCATAGAGGGCTATGGTGAAAAAGGAAATAACTCCCGTTAAAAAGTAGAAAGAAGCACTCTGAGAAACTGCCGTGTGTTCTGTTAATATATCTCCCCGAGTTACAGCTTTCTCCCCAAGAATCCTTTCGCTAAGACTGTTCCTGTGGGATTTGCATAGTGATATTTGGAAGCCCATAGAGGGCTATGGTGAAAAAGGAAATATCCTAAGATAAAAACTGGAAAGAAGATTTCTGAGAAACTGCTTTGTGTTCTGTTTATTCATCTCACAGAATTACAGCTTTGCTCTGCAGAAGTTTTTAGCTTAGACTGTTCTTGTGGAATTTGCAAAGAGATCTTGGAAGCCCAAAGAGGGCTATGGTGAAAAAGGAAATATCTTTAGTTAAAAACTGGAAAGAAGCTTTCTGAGAAACTGCTTTGTGTTCTGTTTATTCATCTCACAGATTTACAGCTTTCCCCTCAAGAGGCCTGTCGCTAAGGCTGTTTTTGTGGAATTTGCAAGGTGATATTTGGAAGCCCATAGATGGCTATGGTGAAAATGGAAATATCCTAACATAAAAATCGAAAAGAGGCTTTCTGAGAAACTGCCTTGTGCTCTGTTAGTTCATCTCACAGAGTTACAGCTTTACCCTCAAGAAGCCGTTCACTAAGACTGTTCTTTTGAAATTTGCAAAGTGATATTGGAAGCCCAGAGAGGGCTATGGTGAAAAAGTAAATATCTTCAGTTAAAAACTGGAAAGAAGCTTTCTGAGAAAATACTTTGTGTTCTCTTAATTCAACTCACAGAGTTACAGCTTTCCCTTCAAGAAGCCTTTCGCTAAGACTGTTCTTGTGGAATATGCAAAGTTATATTTGGAGCCCTTAGAAGCCTATGGTGAAAAAGGAAATAACCTAAGATAAAAACTAAACAGAAGCTTTCTGAGAAGCTGCTTTGTGTATGTTAAATTCATCTCACAGAGTTACAGCTTGTCCCTGCAGAAGACTTTCGCTAAGACTGTTCTTGTGGAATTTGCAAAGTGAAATTTCGGAGCCCATAGAAGGTTATGGTGAAAAAGGGAATATCTTCCATAAAAAACCGAAAAGAAGGTTTCTGAGAAACTGCTTTGTGTTCTGTTAACTCAACTCTCAGAGTTACAGCTTTCCCCTCAAGAAGCCTTTCACTAAGGCTGTTGTGGTGTAATTTGCAAACTGGTATTTGGAAGCCCATGGAGGGCTATGGTGAAAATGGAAATATCATAAGATAAAAAAAGAAAAGTAGCTTTCTGTGAAACAGCTTTGTGTTCTGTTAGTTCATCTTACAGAGTTTCAGCTTTCCATTCAAGAAATTGTTCACTAAGGCTGTTCTTGTGTAATTTGCAAAGAATTATTTGGAAGCCCGTAGAGGGCTATGGTGAAAAAGGAAATATCTTGCATTAAAAACTGGAAAGAAGAATCTGAGAAACTGCCGTGTGCTGTGTTAATACATCTCACCGAGTTACAGCTTTCCCCACAAAAAGCCTTTCGCTAAGACTGTTCTTGTGGGATTTGCAAAGAGATATTTGGAAACCATAGAGGACTTTGGTGAAAAAGGAAATATCTTCAGTTAAAAACTGAAAAAAAGGTTTCTGAGAAACTGCTTTGTATTCTGTTAATTCAACTCACTGAGTTTGAGCTTTCCTCCAAAGAAGTCTTTCCCTAAGGCTGTTGTTGTGGAAATTGCAAAGTGATATTTGGAAGCCCGTAGAGGGCAATGGTGAAAATGGAAATATCCTAAGGTAAAAAAAGAAAAGAAGGTTTCTGAGAAACAGCTTTTTGTTCTGTTAGTTCATCTCACATAGTTACAGCTTTCCACTCAAGAATCAGTTCACTAAGACTGTTCTTGTGAAATTTACAAAGTGATATTTGGAAGCCCGTAGTCGGCTATGGTGAAAAAGGAATATCTTACGTTAAAAACTGGAAAGAAGATTTCTGAGAAACTGCATTGTGTTCTGTTAATTCATCTCACAGAGTCACAGCTTTCCCCTCAAGAAGCCTTTCGCTAAGACTGTTCTTGTGGAATTTGCAAGGTGATATTTGGAGGCCCATAGAGGGCTATGGTGAAAAAGGAAATATCTTCCGTTAAAAACTGGAAAGAAGATTTCTGAGAAACTTCTTTATATTCTGTTAATTCATCTAACAGAGTTACAGCTTTCCCCTTTAGAAGCCTTTCGCTAAGAGTGTTCTTGTGGAATTTGCAAAGTGATATTTGGAAGGCCATAAAGGGCTACGGTGAAAAAGGAAATATCCTAAGATAAAAACTGAAGAGAATCTTTCTGAGAAACTGCTTTGAGTTCTGTTAATTCATCTCACAGGGTTACAGCTTTTCCCTCAAGAAGCCTTTCGATAAGACTGTTTTTGTGGGATTTGCAAAGTGATATTGGAGGCCTATACAGGGCTATGGTGAAAAAGGAAATATCCTAAGATAAAATCTGAAAAGAAGCTTTCTGAGAAACTGCTTTGTGTTCTGTTAATTCATCTTACAGAGTTACAGCTTTCCGTTCAAGAAGCCTTTCGCTATGGCTGTTGTTGTGGAATTTGCAAAGTGATATTTGGAAGTCCATAGAGGGCAATGGTGAAAAAGGAAATATCTTCCGTTAAAAACTGGAAAGAAGATTTCTGAGAAACAGCTTTGTGTTCTCTTAATTCATCTCTCAGTGTTACAGCTTTCCCCTCAAGAAGCCTTTCGCTAAGACTCTTCTTGTGGATTTTGCAAAGTGATATTTTGAAACCCATGGAGGGCTATGGTGAAAATGATAATATCCTAAGATAAAAAACGAAAAGCATCTTTCTGAGAAAGTACTTTGTGTTCTGTTAGTTCATCTAACAGAGTTACAGCATTCCCCTCAAGAAGCCCTTCACTAAGACTTTTCTTGTGGATTCTGCAATGTAATATTTGGAAGCCAATAGAGGGCTATGGTGAAAAAGGAAATATATTCCGTTAAAAACTGGAAAGAAGATTTCTGAGAAACTGTTTTGTGTTCTGTTGATTCATCTCACAGAGTTACAGCTTTCCCCTCCAGAAACCTTACACTAAGACTGTTCTTGTGGAATTCGCGAAATGATATTTGGAAGCCCATAGAGAGCTACGGTGAAAAAGGAAATATCTCCGATAAAAAATGAAAAGAAGCTTTCTGAGAAACTACTTTGTGTTCTGTAAATTCAACTCACAGATTTACAGCTTTCCCCTCAAGAAGCCTTTCGCTAAGGCTGCTCTTGTGGAATTTGCAGAGTGATATCTGGGAGCCCATACAGGGCAATGGTGAAAAAGGAAATATCTTCAGTTAAAAGCTGAAAAGAAGCTTTATGAGAAACTGTTTTGAGTTCTGTTAATTCATTTCACAGGGTTACAGCCTTCCAATCAGGAAGCCGTTCACTAAGACTGTTCTTCTGGAATTTGCAAAGTGATATTTGGAAGCCCATAGAGGGCTATGGTGAAAAAGGAAATATTTTCAGTTAAAAACTGGAAAGGAGCCTTCTGAGAAACTGCTTTGTGTTCTGTGAATTCATCTCAGAGAGTTACATCTTTACCCTCAAGAAACCTTTCGCTAAGACTGTTCTTGTGGAATTTCCAAAGAGATACTTGGAAGATGATAGAGTGCTATGGTGAAAAAGGAAATATCTTCCGTTAAACACTGGAAAGAAAATTTCTGAGAAACTGCTTTGTGTTCTGTTAATTCATATCACTGAGTTACAGCTTTCCCCTCAAGAAGCCGTTCACTACGACTGTTCTTGTGGAATTTACAAAGTGATAATTAGAAGACCCTAGAGTGCTATGGTGAAAAAGGAAATAGCCTAAGTAAAAAACTGAAAAGAAGCCTTCTGAGAAACAGCTTTGTGTTCTGTTAATTCAACTTACAGAGTTACAGCTTTCCCCTCCAGAAGCCTTTCGCTAAGACTTTTCTTATAGAATTTGTAAAGTGATATTTGGAAGCCCATAGTTGGCTGTAGTGAAAAAGGAAATATCCTAAGATAAAAACCGAAAAGAAGCTTTCTGAGAAACTGCTTTGTGTTCTGTTAATTCATCTCACAGAGTTACAGCTTTCCTCTCAAGAATTCGTTCACTGAGACTATTCTTTTGAAACTTGCAAAGTGATATTTGTAAGCCCGTAGAGGGCTATGGTGGAAAAGGAAATATCTTCCGTTAAAAAGTGGAAAGAAGCATTCTGAAAAACTGCCGTGTGAACTGTTAATATATCTCACCGAGTTACAGCTTTCCCCTCAAGAGGCCTTTCCCTAAGACAGTTCCGTGGGATTTGCAAAGGAATATTTGGAAGCCCGTAAAGGTCTATGGTGAAAAACAAATATCTTCAGTTAAAAACTGGAAAGAAGCTTTCTGAGAAACTGCTTTGTGTTCTGTTAATTCATCTCACAGAGTTACAGCTTTCCCCTCAAGAAGTCATTCGCTAAGACTGTTCTTGTGGGATTTGCAAAGTGATATTTGGAAGCCAAGAGAGGGCTATGGTGAAAAAGGAATTCTCTTCCGTTAAAAACTGGAAAGAAGCTTTCTGAGAAACTGCTTTGTGTTCTATTAATTCATTTCACATACTTACAGCATTTTCCTCAAGAAGCCTTTCGCTAAGACTGTTCTTGTGGAATTTGCAAAGTGATATTTGGAAGCCCATACAGGGCTTTGGAGAAAAAGGAAATATCTTCCGTTAAAAACTGGAAAGAAGCTTTCTGAGAAACTGCTTTGTGTTCTGTTAATTCATCTCACAGTGTTAAAGCTTTCCCCTCAAGGAGAACTTTACTAAGTCTGTTCTTGTGGAATTCGCAAAGTGATATTTAGAAGCCCATATAGGGCTATGGTTAAAAAGAAATATCTTCCGTTGAAAACTGGAAAAAAGCTTTCTGAGAAACTGCTTTGTGTTCTGTTAATTCATCTCACAGATTTACAGCTTTCCCCTCAAGAAGTCTTTCGCTGGGACTGTTCTTGTGTCATTTGGAAAGTGGTATTTAGAAGGCCATAGAGGGCTATGGTGAATAAGGAAATATCTTCCGTTATTAACTGGAAAGAAGCTTTCTGAGGAAGTGCTTTGTGTCCTATTAATTCATCTCACAGAGTTACAGCTTTCTCCTCAAGAAGCCTTTCGCTAAGACTGTTCTTGTGGAATTTGCAAAGTAATACTTGGAAGGCCATAGAGGGCTATTGTAAAAAATGACATATCTTCACGTAAAACTGGAAAGAAGCTTTCTGAAAAACTGCTTTGTGTACTATTAATTTATCTCACAGTGTTACAGCTTTCCCCGCAAGAATCCTTTCGCTAAGACTTTTCTTGTGGAATTTGGAAAGTGATATTTAGAAACATTAGAGGGCTATGATGAAAAAGGAAATATCTTCCGTTAAAAACTGGAAAGAAGCTTTCTGAGAAACTGCTTTGTGTTCTGTTAATTCATCTCACAGAGTTACAGCTTTCCCCTCAAGAAGCCTTTCCCTAAGACTGTTCTTGTGGGATTTCCAAAGTGATATTTGGAAGCCCAGAGAGAGCTATGGTGAAAAAGGAATTCTCCTTCGTTAAAAACTGGAAAGAAGCTTTCTGAGAAACTGCTTTGTGTTCTGTTAATTCAATTCACCTACTTACAGCTTTTTCCCCAAGAAGCCTTTCGCTAAGACTGTTCTTGTGGAATTTGCAAAGTGATATTTGGAAGCCCACAGAGGGCTACGGTGAAAAAGGAAGTATCTTCAATTAAAAACTGGAAAGGAGCTTTCTGAGAAACTGCTTTGTGTTCAGTTATTTCATCTCACAGAGTTACAGCTTTCCCCTCAAGAAGCCTTACCCTAAGACTGTTCTTGTGGAATTTGCAAAGAGATATTTGGAAGCCCATAGAGAGCTATGGTGAAAAAGGAAATATCTTCCTTAAAAAGCTGGAAAGAAGCTTTCTGAGAGACAGCTTTGTGTTACATTAATTAATCCACAGAGTTACGGCTTTCCCCGCAAGAATCCTTTCAAGAAGACTCTTCTTGTGGAATTTGCAAAGTGATATTTGGAAGCCCATAAAGGACAATGGTGAAAAAGGAAATATCTTCAGTTAAAAACTGGAAAGAAGCTTTCTGAGAGACTACCTTGTATGCTCTTAAGTCATCTCACACAATTACAGCTTTCCCCTCAAGAAGCCTTTCGCTAAGACTGCTCTTGTGGAATTTGCAAAGAGATCTTTGGAAGTCCATAGAGGGCTATGTTGAAAATGGAAATATCTTCCATTAAAAACTGCAAAGACGCTTTCTGAGAAACTGCTCTGTGTTCTGTTAACTCATCTCACAGAGTTACAGCTTTCCCCTCAAAAAGCCTTTCACTAAGACTGTTCTTGTGGAATTTTCAAAGTGATATTTGGAAGCCCATAGAGGGCTATGGTGAAAAAGCAAATATCTTCCGTTAAAAACTGGAAAGAAGCTTTCTGAGAAATTGCTTTGTGTTCTGTTTATTCATCTCACAGAGTTACTGCGTTCATCTCAAGAAGCCTTTCGCAAAGACTGTTCTTGTGGAATTTGTAAAATGATATTTGGAAGCCCATAGAGGGTTATGGTGAAAAAGTAAAATCCTCCCTTAAAAACTTTAAAGAAGCTTTCTGAGAAACTGCTTTGTGTTCGGTTAATTCATCTCACAGTTACTGCTTTCCCCTCCAGAAGCCTTTCCCTAAGACTGTTCTTGTGAAATTTGGAAAGTAATATTTGGAAGCCCATAGAGGGCTATGGTGAAAAAGAAAATATCTTCCATTAAAAACTGTAAAGAATCTTTCTGAGAAACTGCCTTGTGTTCTGTTAATTCACGTCACAGAGTTAAAGCTTTCCACTCAAGAAGCCTTTCCCTAAGACTGTTCTTGTGGAATTTGCAAAGAGATATTTGGAAGCCCATAGAGAGCTATGGTGAAAAAGGAAATATCTTCCTTAAAAACCTGGAAAGAAGCTTTCGGAGAGACAGCTTTGTGTTCCATTAATTAATCTCACAGAGTTACAGCTTTCCCCTCAAGAAGCCTTTCACTAAGACTGTTCTTGTGGAATTTGCAAAGTGATATTTGGAAGCTCATAAGGGGCCATGGTGAAAAAGTAAATATCCTCAGTTAAAAACTGGAAAGAAGCTTTCTGAGAGACTGCTTTGCATTCTCTTAATTCATCTCACACAATTACAGCTTTCCCCTCAAGAAGCCTTTCGCTAAGACTGCTCTTGTGGAATTTGCAGAGTGATACTTGGAAGCCTATAAAGGGCTATGGTGAAAAAGGACATATCTTCCCTTAAAAACTGGAAAGAAGCTTTCTGAGAAACTGCTTTGTGTTCTGTCAATTTATCTCACAGAGTTACAGCTTTCCCCTCAAGAAGACTTTCGCGATGTCGGTTCTTGTGGAATTTGCAAAGTGACATTTGGAAGCCCATGGAGGGCTATCGTGAAAAAAAAGTATCTTCAGTTAAAAACTGGAAAGAAGCTTTCTGAGAAACTGCTTTGTGTTCTGTTAATTCATCTCACAGAGTTACAGCTTTGCCCTCAAGAAGCCTTTCGCTAAGAGTGTTCTTGTGGAATTTGCAAAGTGATATTTGGAAGACCTTAGAAGGCTATTGTGAAAAAGGAAATATCCTAAGATAAAAACTGAAGAGAAGCTTTCTGAGAAACTGCTTAGTGTTCTGTTAGTTCATCTCACAGAGTTACAGCTTTCCCCTCAGGAAGCCGTACACTAAGACTGTTCTTGTGAAATTTGGAAAGTAATATTTGAAGTCCATAGAGGACTATGGAGAAAAGGAAAATATCTTCCATTAAAAACTGTAAAGAATCTTTCTGAGAAACTGCCTTGTGTTCTGTTAATTCATCTCACAGAGTTACAGCTTTCCTCTCTAGAAGCCTTTCGCTAAGACTGTTCTTGTGGAATTTGCAAAGTGATATTTCGAAAATCGTAGAGGGCTATGGTGAAAAACGAAATATCTTCAGTTAAAAACTTAAAAGAAACTTTCTGAGAAACTGCTTTGTGTTCTGTTAATTCATCTCAGAGACGTGCAGCTTTCCCCTGAAGAAGTCTTTCTCTAAGACTGTTCTTGTGGAAATTGCAAAGTGATGTTTCGAAGCTCATAGGGGCTATGGTGAAAAAGGAAATATACTAAGATAAAAACCGAAAAGAAACTTTCTGAGAAACTGCTTAGTGTTCTGTTAGTTCATCTCACAGAGTTACAGCTTTCCCCTCAGGAAACCGTACACTAAGACTGTTCTTGTGAAATTTGGAAAGTAATATTTGGAAGCCCATAGAGGGCAATGGAGAAAAAGAAAATATCTTCCATTAAAAACTGTAAAGAATCTTTCTGAGAAACTGCCCTGTGTTCTGTTAATTCAAGACACAGAGTTATAGTTTTCCCCTCAAGAAGCCTTTCGCTAAGAGTGTTCTTGTGGAATTTGCAAAGTGATATTTGGAAGCCCATAAGGGGCCATGGTGAAAAAGGAAATATCTTCAGTTAAAAACTGGAAAGAAGCTTTCTGAGAGACTGCTTTTACTCTCCTTTTTTTTTTTTTTTTTTTTTTTTTTTTTTGATTGTAACCTGACTTTATTCATGGTGGGCAACAGTGTCTTTTTTTTATTATTATTATTTATTTTTATTTTTATTTATTTATTTATTTATTTTTAAATTTATTTATTATTATTATACTTCCAGTTGTAGGGTACATGTGCACAACATGCAGGTTTGCTACATATGTATACTTGTGCCGTGGTGTTGTGCTGCACCCATCATCTCGTCATTTACCTCAGGTATAACTCCCAAAGCAATCCCTCCCCCCTTCCCCCTCCCCATGATAGGCCCCGGTGTGTGATGTTCCTCTTTCCGAGTCCAAGTGATCTCATTGTTCAGTTCCCGCCTATGAGTGATAACATGCGGTGTTTGGTTTTCTGTTCTTGTGATAGTTTGCTGAGAATGATGGTTTCCAGCTGCATCCATGTCCCTACAAAGGACACAAACTCATCTTTTTTTATGTCTGCATAGTATTCCATGGTGTATATGTGTCACATTTTCTTAATCCAATCTGTCACTGATGGACATTTGGGTTGATTCCAAGTCTTTGCTATTGTGAATAGTGCTGCAATAAACATACGTGTGCATGTGTCTTTATAGCAGCATAATTTATAATCCTTTGGGTATATACCAAGTAATGGGATGGCTGGGTCATATGGTACATCTAGTTCTAGATCCTTGAGGAATCGCCATACTGTTTTCCATAAAGGTTGAACTAGTTTACAATCCCACCAACAGGGTAAAAGTGTTCCTATTTCTCCACATCCTCTCCAGCACCTGTTGTTTCCTGACTTTTGAATGATCGCCATTCTAACTGGTGTGAGATGGTATCTCATTGTGGTTTTGATTTGCATTTCTCTGATGGCCAGTGATGATGAGCATTTTTTCATGTGTCTGTAGGCTGTATGAATGTCTTCTTTTGCGAAATGTCTGTTCATATCCTTTGCCCACTTTTGGATGGGGTTGTTTGTTTTTTTCTTGTAAATTTGTTTGAGTTCTTTGTAGGTTCTGGATATTAGCCCTTTGTCAGATGAGTAGATTGCAAAAATTTTCTCCCATTCTGTAGGTTGCCTGTTCACTCTGATGGTAGTTTCTTTTGCTGTGCAGAAGCTCTTTAGTTTAATGAGATCCCATTTGTCAATTTTGGCGTTTGCTGCCGTTGCTTTTGGTGTTTTAGACATGAAGTCTTTGCCCATGCCTATGTCCTGAATGGTACTACCTATGTTTTCCTCTAGGATTTTTATGGTATTAGGTCTAACATTTAAGTCTCTAATCCATCTTGAATTAATTTTCGTATAAGGAGTAAGGAAAGGATCCAGTTTCAGCTTTCTACTTATGGCTAGCAATTTTCCCAGCACCATTTATTAAATAGGGAATCCTTTCCCCATTTCTTGTTTCTCTCAGGTTTGTCAAAGATCAGATGGCTGTAGATGTGTGGTATTATTTCTGAGGACTCTGTTCTGTTCCATTGGTCTATATCTCTGTTTAGGTATCAGTACCATGCTGTTTTGGTTACTGTAGCCTTGTAGTATAGTTTGAAGTCAGGTAGCGTGACGCCTCCACCTTTGTTCTTTTGACTTAGGATTGTCTTGGAGATGCGGGCTCTTTTTTGATTCCATATGAACTTTAAAGCAGTTTTTCCCAATTCTGTGAAGAAGCTCATTGGTAGCTTGATGGGGATGGCATTGAATCTATAAATTACCTTGGGCAGTATGGCCATTTTCACGATATTGATTCTTCCTATCCATGAGCATGGTATGTTCTTCCATTTGTTTGTGTCCTCTTTTATTTCACTGAGCAGTGGTTTGTAGTTCTCCTTGAAGAGGTCCTTTACATCCCTTGTAAGTAGGATTCCTAAGTATTTTATTCTCTTTGAAGCAATTGTGAATGGAAGTTCATTCCAGATTTGGCTCTCTGTTTGACTGTCACTGGTGTATAAGAATGCTTGTGATTTTTGCACATTAATTTTGTATCCTGAGACTTTGCTGAAGTTGCTTATCAGCTTAAGGAGATTTTGGGCTGAGACAATGGGGTTTTCTAAATATACAATCATGTCGTCTGCAAACAGGGACAATTTGACTTCTTCTTTTCCTAACTGAATCCCCTTGATTTCTTTCTCTTGCCTGATTGCCCTAGCCAGAACTTCCTACACTATGTTGAATAGGAGGTGTGAGAGAGGGCATCCCTGTCTTGTGCCAGTTTTCAAAGGGAATTTTTCCAGTTTTTGCCCATTCAGTATGATATTGTCTGTGGGTTTGTCATAAATCGCTCTTATTATTTTGAGGTATGTTCCATCAATACTGAATTTATTGAGCGTTTTTAGCATGAAGCGCTGTTGAATTTTGTCAAAAGCCTTTTCTGCATCTATTGAGATAATGATGTGGTTCTTGTCTTTGGTTCTGTTTATATGCTGGATTATGTTTATTGATTTGCGAATGTTGAACCAGCCTTGCATCCCAGGGATGAAGCCCACTTGATCATAGTGGATAAGCTTTTTGATGTGCTGCTGAATCCGGTTTGCCAGTATTTTATTGAGGATTTTTGCATCGATGTTCACCAGGGATATTGGTCTAAAATTCTCTTTTTTTGTTGTGTCTCTGCCAGGCTTTGGTATCAGGATGATGTTGGCCTCATAAAATGAGTTAGGGAGGATTCCCTGTTTTTCTATTGATTGGAATAGTTTCAGAAGGAATGGTACCAGCTCCTCCTTGTACCTCTGGTAGAATTCAGCTGTGAATCCATCTGGTCCTGGACTTTTTTTGGTTGGTAGGCTATTAATTATTGCCTCAATTTCAGAGCCTACTATTGGTCTATTCAGGGATTCAACTTCTTCCTGGTTTAGTCTTGGAAGAGTGTAAGTGTCCAGGAAATTATCCATTTCTTCTAGATTTTCCAGTTTATTTGCGTAGAGGTGTTTATAGTATTCTCTGATGATAGTTTGTATTTCTGTGGGGTCGGTGGTGATATCCCCTTTATCATTTTTAATTGCGTCGATTTGATTCTTCTCTCTTTTCTTCTTTATTAGTCTTGCTAGTGGTCTGTCAATTTTGTTGATCTTTTCAAAAAACCAACTCCTGGATTCATTGATTTTTTGGAGGGTTTTTGTGTCCCTATCTCCTTCAGTTCTGCTCTGATCTTAGTTATTTCTTGCCTTCTGCTAGCTTTCGAATGTGTTTGCTCTTGCTTCTCTAGTTCTTTTAATTGCGATGTTAGAGTGTCAATTTTAGATCTTTCCTGCTTTCTCTTGTGGGCATTTAGTGCTATAAATTTCCCTCTACACACTGCTTTAAATGTGTCCCAGAGATTCTGGTATGTTGTATCTTTGTTCTCATTGGTTTCAAAGAACATCTTTATTTCTGCCTTCATTTCGTTATGTTCCCAGTAGTCATTCAGGAGCAGGTTGTTCAGTTTCCATGTAGTTGAGCGGTTTTGATTGAGTTTCTTAGTCCTGAGTTCTAGTTTGATTGCACTGTGGTCTGAGAGACAGTTTGTTATAATTTCTGTTCTTGTACATTTGCTGAGGAGTGCTTTACTTCCAATTACGTGGTCAATTTTGGAGTAAGTACGATGTGATGCTGAGAAGAATGTATATTCTGTTGATTTGGGGTGGAAAGTTCTATAGATGTCTATTAGGTCTGCTTGCTGCAGAGATGAGTTCAATTCCTGGATATCCTTGTTAACTTTCTGTCTCGTTGATCTGTCTAATGTTGACAGTGGAGTGTTGAAGTCTCCCACTATTATTGTATGGGAGTCTAAGTCTCTTTATAAGTCTCTAAGGACTTGCTTTATGAATCTGGGTGCTCCTGTATTGGGTGCATATATATTTAGGATAGTTAGCTCTTCCTGTTGAATTGATCCCTTTACCATTATGTAATGGCCTTCTTTGTCTCTTTTGATCTTTGATGGTTTAAAGTCTGTTTTATCAGAGACTAGTATTGCAACCCCCGCTTTTTTTTGTTCTCCATTTGCTTGGTAAATCTTCCTCCATCCCTTTATTTTGAGCCTATGTATGTCTCTGCGTGTGAGATGGGTCTCCTGAATACAGCAGACTGATGGGTCTTGACTCTTTATCCAGTTTGCCAGTCTGTGTCTTTTAATTGGAGCATTTAGTCCATTTACATTTAAGGTTAAGATTGTTATGTGTGAACTTGATCCTGCCATTATGATATTAACTGGTTATTTTGCTCGTTAGTTGATGCAGTTTCTTCCTAGCCTTGATGGTCTTTACATTTTGGCATGTTTTTGCAATGGCTGGTACCAGTTGTTCCTTTCCATGTTTAGTGCTTCCTTCAGGGTCTCTTGTAAGGCAGGCCTAGTGGTGACAAAATCTCTAAGCATTTGCTTATCTGTAAAGGATTTTATTTCTCCTTCACTTATGAAACTTAGTTTGGCTGGATATAAAATTCTGGGTTTAAAATTCTTTTCTTTAAAAATGTTGAATATTGGCCCCCACTCTCTTCTGGCTTGAAGAGTTTCTGCCGAGAGATCTGCTGTTAGTCTGATGGGCTTCGCTTTGTGGGTAACCCGACCTTTCTCTCTGGCTGCCCTTAAGATTTTTTCCTTCATTTCAACTTTGGTGAATCTGGCAATTATGTGTCTTGGAGTTGCTCTTCTCGAGGAGTGTCTTTGTGGTGTTCTCTGTATTTCCTGGATTTGAATGTTGGCCTGCCCTACTAGGTTGGGGAAGTTCTCCTGGATGATATCCTGAAGAGTGTTTTCCAACTTGGTTCCATTTCCCCCCTCAATTTCAGGCACCCCAATCAGACGTAGATTTGGTCTTTTTACATAATCCCATACTTCTTGCAGGCTTTGTTCATTTCTTTTTCTTCTTTTTTCTTTTGGTTTCTCTTCTCGCTTCATTTCATTCATTTGATCCTCCATCGCAGACATTCTTTCTTCCAGTTGATGGAGTCGGTTACTGAAGCTTGTGCATTTGTCACGTATTTCTCGTGCCATGGTTTTCGTCTCTTTCATTTCGTTTGTGAGCTTCTCTGCATTAATTACTCTAGCCATCAATTCTTCCACTTTTTTTTCAAGATTTTTAGTTTCTTTGTGCTGGGTACGTAATTCCTCCTTTAGCTCTGAGAAATTTGATGGACTGAAGCCTTCTTCTCTCATCTCGTCGAAGTCATTCTCCATCCAGCTTTGATCCGTTGCTGGCGATGAGCTGCGCTCCTTTGCCGGGGGAGATGCGCTCTTATTTTTTGAATTTCCAGCTTTTCTGCCCTGCTTTTTCCCTATCTTTGTGGTTTTATCTGCATCTGGTCTTTGATGATGGTGATGTACTGATGGGGTTTTGGTGCAGGTGTCCTTCCTGTTTGATAGCTTTCCTTCTAACAGTCAGGATCCTCAGCTGTAGGTTGTAGCTGTAGGTGATTGCTTGAGGTCCACTCCAGACCCTGTTTACCTGGGTATCAGCAGCAGAGGCTGCAGAAGATAGAATATTTCTGAACAGCGAGTGTACCTGTCTGATTCTTGCTTTGAAAGCTTCCTCTCAGGGGTGTACTCCACCCTGTGAGGTGTGGGGTGTCAGACTGCCCCTAGTGGGGGATGTCTCCCAGTTAGGCTACTCAGGGGTCAGGGACCCACTTGAGCAGGGAGTCTGTCCCTTCTCAGATCTCAACCTCCGTGTTGGGAGATCCACTGCTCTCTTCAAAGCTGTCAGACAGAGTCGTTTGCGTCTGCAGAGCTGCTGCATTTGTTATTGTTTACAGTGCCCTGTCCCCAGAGGTGGAGTCTACAGAGACAGGCAGGTTTCCTTGAGCTGCTGTGAGCTCCACCCAGTTCGAGCTTCCCAGCAGCTTTGTTTACCTACTTAAGCCTCAGCAATGGCGGGCGCCCCTCCCCCAGCCTCGCTGCTTCCTTGCCGGTAGATCACAGACTGCTGTGCTAGCAATGACGGAGGCTCCGTGGGTGTGGGACCCTCCCGGCCAGGTGTGGGATATGATCTCCTGGTGTGCCTGTTTGCTTAAAGCGCAGTATTGGGGTGGGAGTTACCCGATTTTCCAGGTGTTGTGTGTCTCAGTTCCCCTGGCTAGGAAAAGGGATTCCCTTCCCCCTTGAGCTTTCCAGGTGAGGCAATGCCTCGCCCTGCTTCAGCTTTCGCTGGTCGGGATGCAGCAGCTGACCAGCACCGATCGTCTGGCACTCCCCAGTGAGATGAACACAGTACCTCAGTTGAAAATGCAGAAATCACCGGTCTTCTGTGTCGTTCGCACTGGGAGTTGGAGACTGGAGCTGTTCCTATTCGGCCATCTTGCTCCGCCTCCTGTATTCTCTTAATTCATCTCACACAATTACAGCTTTCCCCTCAAGAAGCCTTTCGCTAACACTGCTTTTTTGGAATTTGCAGAGTGATATTTGGAAGCCCATAGAGGGCTATGGTGAAAAAGGAAATACCTTCCGTGAAAAACTGGCAAGAAGCTTACTGAGAAACTGCTTTGTGTTCTGTTAATTCATCTCAGAGTGTTACAAATTTCTCCTTAAGAAACCTTTAGCTAAGGCTAATCTTGTGGAATTTGAAAAGTGATATTTGGAAGCCCATAGGAGGCTATGGTGAAAAAGGAAGTATCTTCCGTTAAAATCTGGAAAGAAGATTTCTGAGAGACTGCTTTGGGTTCTGTTAAGTGATCTCACAGACTTACAGCTTTCCCCTCAAGAAGCCTTTCCCTAAGACTGTTCTTGTGGAATTTGCAAAGTGATATTTGGAAGCCCATAGAGAGCTATGGTGAAAAAGGAAATATCCTAAAATAAAAACCCAAAGGAATCTTACTGAGAAACTGCTTTGTGTTCTGTTTATTCATCTCACAGAGTTACAGCTTTTCCCTTAAGAAACTTTTCTCTAAGACTGTTCTTGTGGAATTTGCAAAGTGATATTTGGAAGCCCATAGAGGGCTATGGTGAAAAAGGATATATCTTCCGTTAAAAACTGGAAAGAATCTTTCTAAGAAACTGCTTTGTGTTTTTTAAAATTCATTTCAGAGAGTTACAGCTTTTCCTCAAGAAGCCTTTCACTAAGACGGTTCTGTGGAATTTACAACGTGATATTTGGACACCCATAGAGGGCTATGGTGAAAAAGGAAATATCCTAAGATAAAAACTGAAAAGAAGCTTTGTGAGCAACTGCCTTGTGTTCTGTTAATTCATCTCAGAGAGTTACACCTTTCCCCTCAAGAAGCCTTTCAATAACGCAATTCTTGTGGAATTTGCAAAGGCATATTTTGAAGCCCTTAGAAGGCTATGGTGAGAAAGGAAATATCTTCAGTTAAAAACTGGCAAGAAGCTTTCTGAGAAACTGCTTTGTGTTCTGTTAGTTCATCTCACAGAGTTACAGCTTCCCCTCAAGAAGCCGTTCACTCAGACAGTTCTTGTGAAATTTGCAAAGTGATATTTGGAAGCCCATAGAGGGCTATGGTGAAAAAGGAACTATACTAAGATAAAAACCGAAAAGAAGCTTTATGATAAACTGCTTTGTGTTTTGTTAGTTCATCTCACAGTGTTACAGCTTTCCCCCCAAGAAGCCGTTCACTAAGACTGTTCTTGTGAAATTTGGAAAGTGATATTTGGAAGCCAATAGAGGGCTATGGTGAAAATTGATATATATTCCGTAAAAAACTGGAAAGAAGCTTTCTGAGAAACTGCTTTGTGTTCTGTTAATTCATCTCACAGTATTACAGCTTTCCCTTCAAGAAGCCATACCCTAAGACTGTTCTTGTGGGATTTGCAAACTGATATTTGGAAACCAATAGAGGGCTATGGTGAAAATGGAAATAACCTAAGATAAAAACAGAAAACAAGCTTTCTGAGAAACTGCTTTGCGTTCTGTTAGTTCACCTCACAGAGTTACAGCTTCCCTCTCAAGAAGCCTTCCAGGAAGGCTGTTCTTGTTTTTCTTGCAAAGTGATATTTGGAAACCCATAGAGGGCTATGGTGAAGAAGGAAATATCTTCAGTTAAAAACTGTAAAGAAGATTTCTTAGAAACTGCTTTGTGTTTTGTTATTTGATCTCACAGAGTTACAGCTTTCCTCTCAAGAAGCCTTTCGCTAAGGCTGTTCATGTGTAATTTGCAAAGTGATGTTTGGTAGCCTATAGAGGGTTATGGTGAAAAATGAAATATCTTCAGTTAAAAACTGGCAAGAAGCATACTGAGAAACTGCTTTGTGTTCCGTTAATTCATCACACACAGTTACAGCTTTCCCCTCAAGAAGCGTTTGGCTAAGGCTGTCTTGTGAATCTGCAAAGTAATATTTGGAAGCCCTTGGAGCGCGATGGTGAAAAAGGAAATATCCTAAGACAAAAAACTGAAAACAAATTTTCTGAGAAACTGCTTTGTGTTCTCTTAATTCATCTCACAGAGTTACCGCTTTCCCTTCAAGAACCCTTTCGCTAACAGTGTTGTTGTGGAATATGCAAAGTGATAATTGGAATCCCGTAGAGGGCTATGATGAAAAAGGAAATATCCTAAGATGAAAACTGAAAAGAAGCTTTCTGAGAAACTGCTTTGTATTCCGTTAATTTTTCTCACAGGGTTACAGCTTTCCCCTCAAGAAGTCTTTCACTAAAACTTTTCTTGTGGAGTTTGCAAAGTAATATTTGGAAGCCCATAGGGGGTTACGGTGAAAAATGAAACATCTTCAGTTAAAAACTGGAAAGAAACTTTCTGAGAAACTGCTTTGTATTCTGTTAATTCATCTCACAGAGTTACAGCTTTCCCTTCAAGAAGCCTTTCGCTAAGTCTGTTCTTGTGGAATTTGCAAAGTGATATTTGGAAGCCCATAAAGGGCCATGGTGAAAAAGGAAATATCTTCAGTTAAAAACTGGAAAGAAGCTTTCTGAGAGACTGCTTTGTATTCTCTTAATTCATCTCACACAATTACAGCTTTCTCCTCAAGAAGCCTTTCGCTAAGACTGCTCTTGTGCAATTTGTAGAGTGATATTTGGAAGCCCATAGAGGGCTATGGTGAAAAAGGATATATCTTCTGTTAAAAACTGGAAAGAAGCTTTCTGAGAAACTGCTTTGTGTTCTGTTAATTCATCTCACAGAGTTACAACTTTCTCCTCAAGAAGCTTTTCGCTAAGACTGTTCTTCTGGAATTTGCAAAGTGATATTTGGAAGCCTATAGAGGTCTAGTGTGACAAAGGAAATATCCTAAGATAAAAACTGAAAAGAAACCTTCTGAGAAACTGCTTTGTTTTCTGTTAATTGATCTCACAGAGTTACAGCTTTCCCCTCAAGAAGCCTTTCGCTAAGACTCTTCTTGAGAATTTGCAAAGTGATATTTCGAAGACCATACTGGGCTATGGTAAAAATGGAAATATCATAAGATAAAAACCGAAAAGAAGCTTTCTGAGAAACTGCTTTGTGTTCTGTTAATTCATCTCACAGTGTCACAAGTTTCTCCTCAAGAAACCTTTAGCTAAGGCTCATCTTCTGGAATTTGAAAAGTGATATTTGGAAGTCCATAGGGGGCTATGGTGAAAAAGGAAGTATCTTCCGTTAAAATCTGGAAAGAAGATTTCTGAGAGAATGCTTTGTGCTCTGTTAATTCATCTCACATAGTTACAGCTTTCCCCTCAAGAAACCGTTCACTGAGACTGTTCTTGTGGAATTTGCAAAGTGATATTGGAAGACCATAGATGGTTATGGCGAAAAAGGAAATATCCTAAGATAAAAACCGAAAGGAAGCTTTCTGAGAAACTGCTTTGTGTTCTCTTAATTCATTTCACAGAGTTACAGCTTTCCCCTCAAGATCACTTTCGCTGAGACTGTTCTTGTGGAATTTGCAAATTGATATTTGGAAGCCCATAGAGCGCCATGGCTAATAACGGAATATCCTAAGATAAAAAATGGAAAGATGCTTTCTGAGGAACTGCTTTCTGTTCTGTTAATTCATCTCAGAGAGTTACAGCCCTCCGCTAAAGAAGCCTATCACAAAGACTGTTCTTTTGTAATTGGCAAAGTGATATTTGGAAGCCCATAGAGAACTATGGTGCAAATGGAAATATGCTAAGATAAAAACTGAAAAGAAGCTTTCTGAGAAACTGCTTTGTGTTCTGTTAATCTCACAGGGTTACAGATTTCCCCTCAAGAAGCCGTTCACTAAATCTGTTCTTGTGATATTTTCATAGTGGTGTTTGGAAGCCCATAGAGGGTTATGATGAAAAAGGAAATATCTCCTGTTAAAAACTGGAAAGAAGCTTTCTGAGAAACTGCCTTGTGTTCTCTTAATTCATCTCACAGAGTTACAGCTTTCCGCTCAAGAAGCCTTTCGCTAAGGATGTTCTTGTGGAATTTGCAAAGTGATATTTGGAAGCCCATAGAGGGCTATGGTGAAATAGGAAACATCTTCCGTTTAAAACTGGTAAGAAGCTCTCTGAGAAATTGCTTTGTGTTCTCTTAATTCATCTGAGATACTTACAGCTTTCCCCTCAAGAAGCCTTTTGCTAAGACTGTTCTTTTAAAATTTGCAAAGTGATATTTGGAAGCCCATAGAGGGATATGGTGAAAAAGGAAATATCCTAAGATAAAAACTGAAAAGAAGCTTTCTGAGAAACTGCACTGTGTTCTCGTAATTCATCTCACAGAGTTATAGCTTTCCCCTCAAGAAGCCATTCACTAAGACTATTCCTGTGGAATTTACAAGGTGATATTTGGAAGCCCATAGAGGGCTATGGAGAAAAAGGAAATATCTTCCGTTACAAACTGGAAAGAAGATTTCTGAGATACTGCTTTGTGTTCTGTTAATTCATCTCACAGAGTTACAGCTTTCACCTCAAGAAGCCTTTCCGTAATACTGTTTATGTGAAATTTGCAAAGTGATATTTGGAAGCCCATAGAGGTCTTTGGCGAAAAATGAAATATCCTAAGATAAAAACTGAAAAGAAACTTACTGAAAACTGCTTGCTGTTCTGTTAATTCATCTCACAGAGTTACAACTTTCCCCTCAAGAAGCCTTTCGGTAAGAGTGTTCTTGTGGAATTTTCAAAGTGATATTTGGAAGCCTATAGAGGGCTATGGTGGAAAAGAAAATATCCTAAGATAAAAACAGAAAACAAGCTTTCTGAGAAACTGCTTTGTGTTCTGTTAATTCATCTCACAGAGTTACAGCTTTCCCCTCAAGAAGCCTTTCGCTAAGACTGTTCTTGTGGAAATTGCAAAGTGATATTTGGAAGCCCATAGAGGGCTATCGTGAAAAAGGAAATATCTTCAATTAAAAACTGGAAAGAAGCTTTCTGAGAGACTCCTTTCTGTTTGTTAATTCATTTCACAGAGTTACAGCTTTCGCTTCAAGAAGTCTTTCACTAAGACTGTTCTTGTGGAATTTGCAAAGTGATATTTGGAAGCCCATAGAGGGCTATGATGAAAAACGAAATATCTTCCGTTAAAAACTGGAAAGAAGAATTCTGAGAAACTGCTTTGTTTTCTGTTAATTCATCTCACAGAGTTACAGCTTTCCCCCCCAGAAGTCTTTCGCTAAGACTGTTCTTGTGGAATTTGCATAGTGATATTTGGAAGCCCGTAGAGGGCTATGGTGAAACAGGATATATCTTCCGTTAAAAAATGGAAAGAAGATTTCTGAGAAACTGCTTTGTGTTTTCTTAATTCATCTCACAGAGTTAAAACCTTCCCCTCCAGAAGCCCTCCGCAAAGACTGTTCTTCTGGAAATTGCAAAGTGATATTTGGAAGCAAATAGAGGGCTACGGTGAACAAGGGAATATGTTCCATTAAAAACTGGAAAGAAGATTTCTGAGGAACTGCTTTGTGTTCTGTTAATTCATCTCTCAGAGTTACAGCATTTTCCTCCAGAAGCGCTTCGCTAAGACTGTTCTTGTGGAATTTGCAAAGTGATATTTGGAAGCCCATAGAGGGCTAAGGTGAAAAAGGAAATTACCTAAGAAAAAAACTGTAAAGAAGCTTTCTCGGAAACTGCTTTGTGTTCTGTTAATTCATCTCACAGATTTACAGCTTTCTTCTCAAAAAGCCGTTCACTAAGACTGTTCTTGTGGAATTTTCAAAGTGATATTTTGAAGCCGATAGAGTGCTGTGATGAAAAAGGAAATAGCCACAGATAAGATCTGAAAAGAAGCTTTCTGAGAAACTACTTTGTGTTCTGTTAATTCATCTCACAGAATTACAGCTTTTCCCTCAAGAAGCCTTACGCTAAGGCTGTTGTTGTGGAATTTGCAAAGTGATATTTGAAAGCCCATAGAGCGCTATGGTGAAAAAGGAAATATCTTCCGTTAAAAACTGGAAAGAAGCTTTCTGAGAAACTGCTTTGTGTTCTGTTATTTCATCTTACAGGGTTAAAGCTTTCCCTTCCAGAAGCCTTTCGCTAAGACTGTTGCTGTGGGATTTGCAAAGTGATATTTGGAAGCCCATAGAAGGCTATGGTGAAAATGGAAATATCCTAAGATAAAAACTGAAAAGAAGCTTTCTGAGAAAATGCTGTGTGTTCTGCTCGTTCATCTCACAGAATTACAGCCTTACCCTCAATAATTCGTTCACTAAGACTGTTCTTGTGAAATTTCCAAAGTGATATTTGGAAGCCCATATAGAGCTATGGTGAAAAAGGAAATATCTTCCGTTAAAAACTGGAAAGAAGCATTCTGAGAAATTGCCGTGTGTTTTGTTGATACATCTCAACGAGTTACAGCTTTCCCCTCAAGGAGCCTTTCGATAAGACTGTTCTTGTGAAATTTGCAAAGTGATATTTGGAAGCCCATAGAGGGCTATGGTGAAAAAGGAAATATCTTCTGTTAAAATCTGGAAAGAAGCTTTCTGAGAAACTGTTTGCGTTCTGTTAATTCATCTCACAGATTTACAGCTTTCCCCTAAAGAAGCTTTTGGCTAAGACTGTTCTTGTGGGATTTGCAAAGTGATATTTGGAAGCCCATAGAGGGCTGTGGTGAAAAAGGAAATATCTTCAATTAAAAACCTGAAAGAAGCTTTCTGAGAGACTCCTTTGTATTTGTTAATTCATTTCACAGTGTTACAGCTTTCGCTTCAAGAAGTCTTTCACAAAGACTATTCTTGTGGAATTTGCAATGTGATATTTGGAAGCCCAGAGAGGGCTATGGTGAAATAGGAAATATCTACCGTTAAAAACTGGAAAGAAGATTTCTGAGAAACTGCTTCGTGTTCTGTTAATTCATCTCACAGAGTTACAGCTTTCCCCTCCAGAAGTCTTTCGCTATGACTGTTCTTGTGGAATTTGCATAGTGATATTTGGAAGCCCGTAGAGGGCTATGGTGAAAAAGGATATATCTTCCGTTAAAAACTGGAAAGAACATTTCTGAGAAACTGCAGTCTGTTCTGTTAATTTGTCTCACAGAGTTACAGCTTTCCCTTCAAGAAGCCTTTCGCTAAGGATATTCTTTTGAAATATGAAAAGTGATATTTGGAATCCCGTAGAGGGCAATGGTAAAAAAGGAATTATCTTCAGTTAAATAGAAGCTTGCTGACAATCTGCACCCTGTTCTGTTAATTCATCTCACAGAGTTACAGCTTTCCCATCAAGAGTCCTTTCCCTAAGACTGTTCTTGTGGAATTTGAAGAGTGATATTTGGTAGCCCTTACAGGGCAATGTTGGAAAAGGAATTATCTTCAGTTAAAAAGTGAAAAGAAGCTTTCTGACAAACTGCACTCTGTTCTGTTAATGCATCTCACGGAGTTACATCTTTCCCCTCAAGAAGCCTTACGCTGAGACTGTTCTTTTGGAATTTGAAGAGTGATATTTGGAATCCCATAGAGGGCAATGGTGTAAAAGGAAATATCTTCAGTTAAAAACTGAAAAGAAGCTTTCTGACACACATCACTCTATTCTGTTAATTCATCTCACGGAGTTACAGCTTTGCCCTCAAGAAGCCTTTCGCTAAGACTGTTCTTTTGGAATTTGAGGATTGATTTTTTTGAAGCCAATAGAGGGCAATTGTGAAAAAGGAAACATCGACAGTTTAAAACTGGAAAGAAGCTTTCTGAGAAACTGCTTTGTGTTCTGTGAATTCATCTCAGAGAGTTACAGCTTTCCCCTCAGGAAGCCTTTCCCTAAGACTGTTCTTGTGGAATTTAAAGAGTGATATTTGGAAACCCATAGAGAGCAATGGTGAAAAAGGAAAAATGTTCAGTTTAAAACTGGAAAGAAACATTCTGAGATACTGCACTCTGTTCTGTTAATTCCTCTCACAGAGTTATATCTTTCCCCTCAAGAAGCCGTTTGCTAAGAATGTTCTTGTGGAATTTGCAAAGTGATATTTGGAAGCCCATAGAGGGCTATGGTGAAAAAGGAAATATCTTCAGTTAAAAACTGGAAAGAAGCTTTCTGAGAAAGTGCACTCTGTTCTGTTAATTCGTCTCACAGAGTTACAGCTTTCCCCTCAAGAATCCGTTTGCTAAGACTGTTCTTCTGGAATTTGCAAAGCGATATTTGGGAGCCCATAAAGGGCTATGGTGAAAAAGGAAATATCTTCAGTTAAAAACTGAAAAGAAGCTTTCTCACAAACTGCACTCTGTTCTGTTAATTCATCTCACAGAGTTACAGCTTTCCCCTCAAGAATCCTTTCGCTAAGAATGTTCTTGTGGAATTTGTAAAGTGATATTTGGATGCCCATAGAGGGCTACGGTGAAAAGGAAATATCTTCCGTAAAAAAGTGGAAAAAAGCCTTCTGAGAAACTGCTTTGTGTTCTGTTAATTCATCTCACAGAGTTACAGCATTCCCTACAAGAAGCCTTCCACTAAGGCTGTTCTTTTAAAACTGGCAAAGTGATATATGGAAGCCCGTAGTGGGCTATGGTGAAAAGGAAATATGTTCAGTTAAAAAATGGAAAGTAGCATTCTAAGAAACTGCTTTGTGTTCTGTTAATTAATCTCACAGAGCTACAGCTTTCCCCTCAAGAAGCCTTTCGCTAAGACTGTTCTTGTGGAATTTGCAAAGTGATATTTCGAAGCAATTAGAGGGCTATGGTGAAAAAGGAAATATCTTCCTTTAAAAAGTGGAAAGAAGCTTTCTGAGAACCTGCTTTGTGTTCTATTAAATCATCTCACAGAATTACAGCTTTCTCCTCAAGAAGCCTTTCACTAAGACTGTTCTTGTGGAATTTGGAAAGTGATATTTGGAAGCCCATAGAGGGCTATGGTGAAAAGGAAATAGCTTCCGTTAAAAACTGGAAAGAAGCTTTCTGAGAGACTGCTTTGTGTTCTATTAAATCATCTCACAGAGTTACACGTTTCCCCTCAAGAAGCCTTTCGCTAAGGCTGTTCTTGTGGCATTGGCAAAGTGATATTTGGAAGCCTATAGAGTGACTATGGTGAAAAATAAATATCTTCAGTTAAAAAATGGAAAGAAGCTTTCTGACAAAATGCTTTGTGTTCTGTTAATTCATCTCACAGAGTTACAGCTTTCCCTTCAAGAAGCCTTTCGCTAAGGCTGTTCTTGTGGAATTTGCAAAGTAATATTTGGAAGCCCATAGAGGGTTATGGTAAAAAAGGAAATGTCTTCAGTTAAAAACTGGAAAGAAGCTTTCTGAGAAACTGCCTCGTGTTCTGTTAATTCATTTCAGAGAGTTACAGCTTTCCCTTCAAGATGCCTTTCGCTAAGGCTGTTCTTGCGGAATTTCGAAAGTTATATTTGGAAGCCCATACAGGACTATGGTGAAAAAGGAAATATCCTAAGGTAAAAACTGAAAAGAAGCATTCGGAGAAACTGCTTTGTGTTCCCTTAATTCATCTCACAGAGTTACAGCTTTCCCTTTAATAAGAATTTCGCTAAGGCTGTTCTTGTGGAATTTGCAAAGTGATATTTGGAAGCACTTAGAGGGCTGCGGTGAAAAAGGAAATATCCTCCGTTAAAAACTGGAAAGAAGCTCTCTGAGAAACTGCTTTGTGTTCTCTTATTTCATCTCACAGATTTACAGCATTCCCCTGAAGAAACCTTTCGCTAAGGCTGTTCTTGTGGAATATGCAAAGTGACATTTGGAAGCCAAAAGAGGGCTACGGTGAAAAAGGAAATATCCTAAGTTAAAAACTGAAAAAAAGCATTCTGAGAAACTGCTTTGTGTTCTGTTAATTCATGTCACAGAGTTACAGCTTTCCTTTCAAGAAGACTTACACTAAGGCTGTTCTTCTGAAATTGGCAAAGTGATATTTGGAAGCCCATGGAGGGCTATGGTGAAAAAGGAAATATCTTCCGTTAAATACTGTAAAGAAGATTTCTGAGACACTGCTTTGTGCTCTGTTAATTCATCTCACGGAGTTACAACTTTCCCTTCAAGAAGCCTTTCGCTAAGGCTGTTCCTATGAAATTAGCAAAGTGATATTTGGAAGCCCATAGATTACTATGGTGAAAAAGGAAATATCTTCCGTAAAAAAGTGGAAAAAAGCCTTCTGAGAAACTGCTTTGTGTTCTGTTAATTCATCTCACAGAGTTACAGCTTTCCCTACAAGAAGCCTTCCGCTAAGGCTGTTCTTGTAAAATTGGCAAGGTGATATATGGAAGCCCGTAGTGGGCTATGGTGAAAAGGAAATATGTTCAGTTAAAAAATGGAAAGTAGCTTTCTAAGAAACTGCTTTGTGCTCTGTTAATTCATCTAACAGAGTTACAGCTTTGTCCTCAAGAAACCTTCCACTAAGACTGTCCTTTTGGAATTTGCAAAGTGATATTTGGAAGCACATAGTGGGCTATGGTGAAAAAGGAAATATCTTTTGTTAAAAACTGGAAAGAAGCTTTCTGTGAAACTGCTTTGTGTTCTGTTAATTCATTTCACAGAGTTACAGCTTTTCCTTCAAAAAGCCTTTCGCTGAGACTATTCTTGTGGAATATGCAAAGTGATATTAGGAATCCCATAGAGGGCTATGGTGAAAAAGTAAATATCTTCCGTTAAAAACAGGAAAGAAGCTTTCTTTGAATCTACTTTGTGTTCTGTTAATTCATCTCACAGAGTTACAGCTTTCCACACAAGAAACCTTTCGCTAAGACTGTTCTTGTGGAATTGGCAAAGTGATATTTGGAAGCCCATAGAGGGCTGTGGTGAAAAAGGAAATATCTTCCGTTAAAAACTGGAAAGAAGCTTTCTGAGAAACTGCTTTGTGTTCTGTTAATTCATCTCGCAGAGTTACAGCTTTCCCCTCAAGAAGCCTTTCGCTAAGACTGTTCTTGTGGAATTTGCAAAGTGATATTTGGAAGCACATAGAGGGCTATGGTGAAAAAGGAAATATCTTCCGTTAAATACTGGAAAGAAGGTTTCTGAGAAACTATTTTGTGTTCTGTTAATTCATCTCACAGAGATACAGCTATCCCTTCAAGCAGCCTTTCGCTAAGGCTGTTCTTGTGGAATATAGAAAGTGATATTTTGAAGCCCACAGAGGGCTATGGTGAAAAAGGAAATATCTTCTGTTAAAAACTGTAAGGAAGCTTTCTGAAAAACTGCTTTGTGTTCTGTTAATTCATGTCAGAGAGTTACAGCTTTTGCCTCCAAAAGCCTATCGCTAAGACTGTTCTTTTGGAATGTGCAAAGTGATATTTGGGAGCACATAGAGGGCTATGGTGAAAAAGGAATTATCTTCCGTTAAAAACTGGAAGGAAGCTTTGTGAAAAACTGCTTTGTGTTCTGTTAATTCAACCCACAGAGTTACAGCTTTCCCCTCAAGTAGCCTTTTGCTAAGACTGTATTTGTGGAATTTGCAAGGAGATATTGGGAAGCCCATAGAGGGCTATGGTGAAAAAGAAAATATCTTTCGTAAAAAACTGGAAAGAAGCTTTCTTAGAAACTGTTTGTGTTCTCTTAATTCATCTCACAGAGTTACAGCTTTCCCTTCAAGAAGTCTTTCGCTAAGGTTGTTCTTGTGGAATTTGGAAAGTGATATTTGGAAGCCCCTAGAGGTCTATGGTGAAAAAGGAAATATCTTCCTTTAGAAACTGTAAAGAAGCTTACTGAGAAACAGTTTTGTGTTCTCTTAATTCTACTCACAGAGTTACAGCTTTCCCCTCATGAAGTCGCGTGGTAAGACTGTTCTTGTGGAATTTGCAAAGTGATATTTGGAAGACCTTAGAGGACTATGGTGAAAAAGGAAATATCCTAAGATAAAAACTTAAAAGAAGCATTCTGAGAAACTGCTTTGTGCTCTGTTAATTCATCTCACAGAGTTACAGCTTTCCCCTCAAGAAGCCTTTCACTAAGGCTTTTGTTGTGATATTTGCAAAGTGATATGTGGAAGCCCCTAGTGGGCTATGGTGAAAAAGAAATATCTTCCGTTAAAAACTTTAAAGAAGCTTTCTGAGAAACTACTTTGTGTTCTGTTAATTCATCTCATAGAGTTAAAGCTTTCTCTTCAAGAAGCCTTTTGCTAAGGCTGTTCTTGTGGAATTTGGAAAATGATACTTGGAAGCCCATAGAGGGCTATGGTGAAAAAGAAAATATCTTCAGTTAAAAACAGGAGAGAAGCTGTCTGAGAAACTGCTTTGTGTTCTGTTAATTCATCTCACAGAGTTACAGCTTTCCCCTCAAGAAGCTTTTCGCTAAGGCTGTTCTTGCGGAATTTGCAAAGTGATATTCGGAAGCCCTTAAAGTGCTATGCTGAAAAAGGAATTATCTTCAGTTAAAAACTGGAAAGAAGCTTTCTGAGAAGCTGCTTTGTTTTCTGTTAATTCATCTCATAGAATTACAGCTTTCCCATCAAGAAGCCTTTCGCTAAGTCTGTTCTTGTGGAATGTGCAAAGTGATATTTGTAAGCCCTTAGAGGGCGATGGTGAAAAAGGAAATATCTTCCGTGAAAAACTGCAAAGAAGCTTTCTGAGAAACTGCTTTGTTTTCTGTTAATTCATCTCACAGTGTTACAGCTTTCCCCTCAAGAAGACTTTCCCTAAGACTGTTCTTGTGGAATTTGCAAAGTGATATTTGGGACCCCATAGAGGGCTGTAGTGAAAAAGGAAAAATCTTCTGTTAAAAAATGGAAAGAAGCTTTTGAGAAATTGCTTTGTGTTCTGTTAATTCATCTCACAGAGTTACAGCTGTCCCTTCAAGAAGCCTTTCGCTAGGGCTGTTCTTGTGGAATTGGCAAAGTGATATTTGGTAGCCCATAGAGGGCTACGGTGAAAAAGAAAATATCTTCAGTTAAAAACAGGAAAGAAGCTGTCTGAGAAACTGCTTTGTGTTCTGTTATTTCGTCTCACAGAGTTACAGCTTTCCCCTCAATAAGCCTTTCGCTAAGGCTGTTCTTGAGGAATTTGCAAAGTGATTTTCAGAAGCCCATAGAGGGCTTTTGTGAAAAAGGAAATATCTTCCATTAAAAACGGGAAACAAGTTTTCTGAGTTACAGCTTTCCCTTCAAGAAGCCTTTCGCTAAGGCTGTTCTTGTGGAATTTTCAAAGTGATATTTGGAAGCCCATAGAGAGCTTTGATGAAAAAGGAAATATCTTCAGTTAAAAACTGGAAAGAAGCTGTCTGAGAAACTGCTTTGTGTTGTTTTAATTCATCTCACAGAGTTACAGCTTTCCCCTCAAGAAGAGTTTTGCTAAGACTGTTCTTGTGGAATTGGAAAAGTGATATTTGGAAGCCGATAGAGGTCTATGGTGAAAAAGGAATATTTTCAGTTAAAAAGCGGAAAGAAGCTGTCTGAGAAACTGCTTTGTGTTCTGTTAATTCATCTCACAGAGTTACAGGTTTCCCCTCAAGAAGCCTTTAGCTAAGACTGTTCTTGTGGAATTTGCAAAGAGATATTTGGAAGTCCATAGAGGACTATGGCGAAAAAGGAAATATTTTCCGTTCAAAACCGGAAAGAAGCTTTCTGAGAAACTACTTTGTGTTCTGTTAATTCATCTCGCAGAGTTACAGATTTCCCCTCAAGAAGCCTTTCGCTAAGACTGTTCTTGTGGAATTGGCAAAGTGATATTTGGAAGCCCATAGAGGGCTACGGTGTAAAAGTAAATATCTTCCGTTAAATACTGGAAAGAAGGTTTCTGAGAAACTATTTTGTGTTCTGTTAATTCATCTCACAGAGATACAGCTATCCCTTCAAGCAGCCTTTCGCTAAGGCTGTTCTTGTGGAATATAGAAAGTGATATTTTGAAGCCCACAGAGGGCTATGGTGAAAAAGGAAATATCTTCTGTTAAAAACTGTAAGGAAGCTTTCTGAAAAACTGCTTTGTGTTCTGTTAATTCATGTCAGAGAGTTACAGCTTTTGCCTCCAAAAGCCTATCGCTAAGACTGTTCTTTTGGAATGTGCAAAGTGATATTTGGGAGCACATAGAGGGCTATGGTGAAAAAGGAATTATCTTCCGTTAAAAACTGGAAGGAAGCTTTGTGAAAAACTGCTTTGTGTTCTGTTAATTCAACCCACAGAGTTACAGCTTTCCCCTCAAGTAGCCTTTTGCTAAGACTGTATTTGTGGAATTTGCAAGGAGATATTGGGAAGCCCATAGAGGGCTATGGTGAAAAAGAAAATATCTTTCGTAAAAAACTGGAAAGAAGCTTTCTTAGAAACTGTTTGTGTTCTCTTAATTCATCTCACAGAGTTACAGCTTTCCCTTCAAGAAGTCTTTCGCTAAGGTTGTTCTTGTGGAATTTGGAAAGTGATATTTGGAAGCCCCTAGAGGTCTATGGTGAAAAAGGAAATATCTTCCTTTAGAAACTGTAAAGAAGCTTACTGAGAAACAGTTTTGTGTTCTCTTAATTCTACTCACAGAGTTACAGCTTTCCCCTCATGAAGTCGCGTGGTAAGACTGTTCTTGTGGAATTTGCAAAGTGATATTTGGAAGACCTTAGAGGACTATGGTGAAAAAGGAAATATCCTAAGATAAAAACTTAAAAGAAGCATTCTGAGAAACTGCTTTGTGCTCTGTTAATTCATCTCACAGAGTTACAGCTTTCCCCTCAAGAAGCCTTTCACTAAGGCTTTTGTTGTGATATTTGCAAAGTGATATGTGGAAGCCCCTAGTGGGCTATGGTGAAAAAGAAATATCTTCCGTTAAAAACTTTAAAGAAGCTTTCTGAGAAACTACTTTGTGTTCTGTTAATTCATCTCATAGAGTTAAAGCTTTCTCTTCAAGAAGCCTTTTGCTAAGGCTGTTCTTGTGGAATTTGGAAAATGATACTTGGAAGCCCATAGAGGGCTATGGTGAAAAAGAAAATATCTTCAGTTAAAAACAGGAGAGAAGCTGTCTGAGAAACTGCTTTGTGTTCTGTTAATTCATCTCACAGAGTTACAGCTTTCCCCTCAAGAAGCTTTTCGCTAAGGCTGTTCTTGCGGAATTTGCAAAGTGATATTCGGAAGCCCTTAAAGTGCTATGCTGAAAAAGGAATTATCTTCAGTTAAAAACTGGAAAGAAGCTTTCTGAGAAGCTGCTTTGTTTTCTGTTAATTCATCTCATAGAATTACAGCTTTCCCATCAAGAAGCCTTTCGCTAAGTCTGTTCTTGTGGAATGTGCAAAGTGATATTTGTAAGCCCTTAGAGGGCGATGGTGAAAAAGGAAATATCTTCCGTGAAAAACTGCAAAGAAGCTTTCTGAGAAACTGCTTTGTTTTCTGTTAATTCATCTCACAGTGTTACAGCTTTCCCCTCAAGAAGACTTTCCCTAAGACTGTTCTTGTGGAATTTGCAAAGTGATATTTGGGACCCCATAGAGGGCTGTAGTGAAAAAGGAAAAATCTTCTGTTAAAAAATGGAAAGAAGCTTTTGAGAAATTGCTTTGTGTTCTGTTAATTCATCTCACAGAGTTACAGCTGTCCCTTCAAGAAGCCTTTCGCTAGGGCTGTTCTTGTGGAATTGGCAAAGTGATATTTGGTAGCCCATAGAGGGCTACGGTGAAAAAGAAAATATCTTCAGTTAAAAACAGGAAAGAAGCTGTCTGAGAAACTGCTTTGTGTTCTGTTATTTCGTCTCACAGAGTTACAGCTTTCCCCTCAATAAGCCTTTCGCTAAGGCTGTTCTTGAGGAATTTGCAAAGTGATTTTCAGAAGCCCATAGAGGGCTTTTGTGAAAAAGGAAATATCTTCCATTAAAAACGGGAAACAAGTTTTCTGAGTTACAGCTTTCCCTTCAAGAAGCCTTTCGCTAAGGCTGTTCTTGTGGAATTTTCAAAGTGATATTTGGAAGCCCATAGAGAGCTTTGATGAAAAAGGAAATATCTTCAGTTAAAAACTGGAAAGAAGCTGTCTGAGAAACTGCTTTGTGTTGTTTTAATTCATCTCACAGAGTTACAGCTTTCCCCTCAAGAAGAGTTTTGCTAAGACTGTTCTTGTGGAATTGGAAAAGTGATATTTGGAAGCCGATAGAGGTCTATGGTGAAAAAGGAATATTTTCAGTTAAAAAGCGGAAAGAAGCTGTCTGAGAAACTGCTTTGTGTTCTGTTAATTCATCTCACAGAGTTACAGGTTTCCCCTCAAGAAGCCTTTAGCTAAGACTGTTCTTGTGGAATTTGCAAAGAGATATTTGGAAGTCCATAGAGGACTATGGCGAAAAAGGAAATATTTTCCGTTCAAAACCGGAAAGAAGCTTTCTGAGACACTACTTTGTGTTCTGTTAATTCATCTCGCAGAGTTACAGATTTCCCCTCAAGAAGCCTTTCGCTAAGACTGTTCTTGTGGAATTGGCAAAGTGATATTTGGAAGCCCATAGAGGGCTACGGTGTAAAAGTAAATATCTTCCGTTAAATACTGGAAAGAAAGTTTCTGAGAAACTATTTTGTGTTCTGCTAATTCATGTCACAGAGTTACTGCTTTCCCCTCAAGAAGCCTTTCGCTAAGACTGTTGTTGTGGAATTTGCAAACTGATATTTGGAAGCCCATAGAGGGCTTTGGTGAAAAAGTAAATATGTTCCGTTAAAAACTGGAAAGATGCTTTCTGAGAAACTGCTTTGTTTTCTGTTAATTCATCTCACAGAGTTACTGCTTTCCTCTCAAGAAGCCTTTCGCTAAGACTGTTCTTCTGGAATTTTCAAAGTGATATTTGGAAGCCCATAGAGGGCTATGGCGAAAAAGGAAATATCTTCCGCTTAAAACTGGAAAGAAGCTTTCTGAGAAACTGCTCTCTGTACTGTCAATTCATCTCATAGAGTTACTGTTTTCCCAGGAAGAAGCCTTTCGCTAAGACTGTTCTTGTGGATTTTGCAAAGTGATATATGGAAGACCATACAGGGCTATGGTGAAAAAGGAAATATCCTCCGTAAAAAACTGGAAAGAAGCTTCCTGAGAAACTGTTTTGTGTTCGGTTAATTCTTCTCACAGAGTTACAGCTTTCCCATCAAAAGCCTTTCGCTATGATTGTTCTTGTGGAATTTGCAAAGTGATATTTGGAAGCCCTTAGAGGGCTATGGTAAAAAAGGAAATATCTTCCGTTAAAAACTGGAAAGAAGCTTTCTGAGAAACTCTTTGTGTTCTGTTAATTCATCTCACAGAGTTACAGCTTTCCCCTCAAGAAGCCTTTCGCTAACACTGTTCTTGTGGAATTTGAAAAGTGATATTTGGAAGCAAATAGAGGGCTATGGTGAAAAAGGAAATATCTTCTATTAAATACTGGAAAGAAGATTTCAGAGAAACTGCTTTGTGTTCTGTTAATACATCTCACCAAGTTACAGCTTTCCCCTCAAGAAGCTGTTGGCTAAGACTGTTCTATTGGAATCTGCAAAGTGATATTTGGAAGCCCATAGAGAGCTATGGTGAAAAAGGAAATATCTTCCGTTAAAAACTGGAAAGAAGTTTTCTTAGAAATTGCTTTGTGTTCTGTTAATTCATGTCACATAGTTACAGCTTTCCCCTACAGAAACCTTTCCCTAAGACTGTTCTTCTAGGATTTTCAAAGAAATATTTTGAAGACCCTAGACGGCTATGGTGAAAAAGGAAATATCGTCCGTTAAAAACTGGAAAGAAGCTTTCTGAGAAACTGCTTTGTGTTCTGTTAATTAATCTCACAGAGCTACAGCTTTCCCCCAAAAGAAGCCTTTCGCTGAGACTGTTCTCGTGGAATTTGCAAAGTGATATTTGGAAGCAAATAGAGGGCTATGGTGAAAAAGGAAATATCTTCCTTTAAAAAGTGGAAAGAAGCTTTCTGAGAACCTACTTTGTGTTCTATTAAATCATCTCACAGAATTACAGCTTTCTCCTCAAGAAGCCTTTCGCTAAGCCTGTTCTTGTGGTATTGGCAAAGTGATATTTGGAAGCCCATAGAGTGACTATGGTGAAAAATAAATATCTTCAGTTAAAAAATGGAAAGAAGCTTTCTGACAAAATGCTTTGTGTTCTGTTAATTCATCTCACAGAGTTACAGCTTTCCCTTCCAGAAGCCTTCCGCAAAGACTGTTCTTGTGGAATTTTCAAAGAAATATTTTGAAGACCCTAGACGGCTATGGTGAAAAAGGAAATATTTTCCGTTAAAAATTGGAAAGAAGCTTTCTGAGTAACTGCTTTGCGTTCTGTTAATTCATCTCACAGACTTACAGCTTTCCCTTCAAGAAGCCTTTCGCTAAGGCTGTTCTTCTGGAATTGGCAAAGGGATATTTGGAAGCAAATAGAGGGCTGTGGTGAAAAAGAAAATATCTTCCATGAAACACTGGAAAGAAGCTTTCTGAGAAACTGCTTTGTGTTCTGTTAATTCATCTCACAGAGTTACAGCTTTCCCCTCAAGGATCCTTTCGTTAACACTGTTCTTGTGGAATCTGCAAAGTGATAATTGGAAGCCCATAGAGGGCTATGGTGAAAAAGGAATTATCTTTAGTTAAAAACTGGAAAGAAGCTGTCTGAGAAACTGTTTTGTGTTCTGATAATTCATCTCACGGAGTTACAGCTTCCCCCTCAAGAAGCCTTTCACTAAGATTATTCTTATGGAATTTGCAAAGTGATATTTGGAAGCTTATAGATGGCTATGGTGAAAAAGGAATAATCTTCAGTTAAAGTCTGAAAAAAAGCTTTCTGAAAACTGCTTTGTGTTCTGTTAATTCATTTCACAGTGTTACAGCTCTCACCTCAAGAAGCCATTCGCTAAGACTGTTTTTTTGGAGTTTCCAAGGTGATATTTGGAAGCCCATAGAGGGCTATGGTGAAAAAGTAAATATCTTTAGTTAAAAACTGGAAAGAAGCTTTCTGAGGAACTGCTTTGTATTCTGTTAACTCATCTCACAGAGTTATAGGTTTCCCTTCAAGAAGCCTTTCGCTAAGGCTGTTCTTTTGTAGTTTGGTAACTGATATTTGGAAGCCCATAGAGGGCTATGGTGAAAAAGGAAATTACCTAAGATAAAAACTGTAAAGAACCCTTCTGAGAAACTGCTTTGTGTTCTGTTAATTCATCTCACAGAGTTACAGCTTTCTTCTCAAGAAGCCTTTCACTAAGACTGTTCTTGTGGAATTTGCAAAGTGATATTTGGAAGCCGAGATAGGGCTCTGGTGAAAAACGAAATAGCTTAAGGTAAAATCGGAAGAGAAGCTCTCTGAGAAACTACTTTGTGTTCTGTTAATTCAAATCACAGAATTACAGCATTCCCCTCAAGAAGCCTTACGCTAAGGCTGTTTTTGTGGAATTTGCAAAGTGATATTGGAAGCCCATGCAGGGCTGTGGTGAAAAAGGAAATATCTTCAGTTAAAAACTGGAAAGAAGCTTTCTGAGAAACTACTTTGTGTTCTGTTAATTCATCTCAAAGAGTTACAGCTTTCCCCTGAAGAAGCCTTTCCCTAAGACTGTTCTTGTGGAATATGCAAAGTGATATTTGGAAGACCATAGAAGGCTATGGTGAAAATAGAAATATCCTAAGATGAAAATCGAAAAAAAGCTTTCTGAAAACTTCTTTGAGTTCTGTTAGTTCACCTCACAGAGTTACAGCTTTCCATTCAAGAAGTCGTTCACTAAGACTGTTTTTGTGAAATTTGAAAAGTGATATTTGGAAGCCGATAGAGGGCTATGGTGTAAAAGGAAATATCTTCCGTTAAAATCTGGAGAGAAGCTTTCTGAGAAACTGCCGTGTGTTCTGCTAATACATCTCACCAAGTTACAGCTTTCCCCAAAAGAAGTCTTTGGCTACGACTGTTCTTGTGGGATTTGGAAAGTGATATTTGGAAGCCCACAGGGGGCTTTGGTGAAAAATTAAATATCTTCAGTTAAAAACTTATAAGAAGCTTTCTGAGAAACTGCTTTGTGTTCTGTTAATTCATCTCACAGAGTTACAGCTTTCCCCTCAAGAAGCCTTTCGCTAAGACTTTTCCTGTAGAATATGTAAAGTGATACTTGGAAGCCCATAGAGGGCTATGGTTAAAAAGAAAATATCTACAGTTAAAAACTGGAAAGAAGCTTTATGAGAAACTGCTTTCTGTTCTGTTAATTCATCTCACAGAGTTACAGCTTTCCCCTGAAGAAGGCGTTCACTAAGACTGTTCTTGTGGAATTTCCAAAGTGATATTTGGAAGCCCCACGAGGGCTATGGTGAAAAAGAAAATAGCCTAAGATAAAAACTGAAAAGAAGCTTTCTGAGAAACTGACTTGTGATCTGTTAATTCAACTCACAGAGTTACAGCTTTCCCCTCAATAAGGCTTTCACTAAAGCTGTTGCTGTGAAATTCGCAAAGTGATATTTGGAACCCCTAGAGGGCTATGGTGAAAAAGGAAATATCTTCAGTTAAAATAAGAAAGGAAGCTTTCTGAGAAACTGCTTTGTTTTCTGTTAATTCATCTCAAAGAGTTACAGCTTTCCCCTCAAGAAGCCGTTCGCTAAGACTGTTCTTGTGGAATTTGAAAAGTGATATTTGGAAGCCCTTAGAGGGCTGTGGTGAAAATGGAAATATCCTATGATAAAAACAAAAAAGAAGCTTTCTGAGAAACTGCTCTGTGTTGTGTTAGTTCATCTCACAGAGTTACAGCTATCCCCTCAGGAAGTCGTTCACTAAGACTGTTCTTATGAAATTTGCAAAGTGATATTTGGAAGCCCATAGAGGGCTATGGTGAAAATGGAAATAACTTCCGTTTAAAACTGGAAAGAAGCTTTCTGAGAAACTGCCGTGTGTTCTGTTAATACATCGGACAGAATTTCAACTTTTCATAAAGGAAATATTTCGCTAAGACAGTTTTTGTGGGATTTGCAAAGTGATATTTGGAAGTGCATAGAGCGCTACGGTGAGAAAGGAAATATCTCCAGTTAAAAACTGGAAAGAAGCTTTCTGTGAAACTGCTTTGTGTTCTGTTAATTCATCTCACAGAGTTACGGCTTTTCCCTCAAGAAGTCTGTCGCTAAGACTGTTCTTGTGGAATTTACAAATTGATATTTGTAAGCCCATAGGTGTTCATGGTGAAAAACGAAATATCTTCCGTTAAAAACTGGAAAGAAGCTTTCTGAGAAACTGCTTTGTGTTTTGTTAACTCATCTCAAAGAGTTACAGCTTTCCCCTCAAGAAGCCTTTCGCTAAGACTGTTCTTGTGGAATTTGAAAAGTGATATTTGGAAGTCCATAGAAGGCTTTGGTGAAAAAGGAAATATCTTCCGTTAAAAACTGGGAAGAAGCTTTCTGAGAAACAGCTTTGTGTTCTGTTAATTCATCTCAAAGAGTTACAGCTTTCCCCTTAAGAAGCCTTTCGATAAGACTGTTCTGTTGGAATTTGCAAAGTGATATTTGGAAGCCCTTAGAGGGTTATAGTGAAAATGGAAATATACTAAGATGAAAACCGGAATCAAGCTTTCTGCGAAACTGCTTTGTGTTCTGTTGGCTCATCTCACAGAGTTACAGATTTCCCCTCAAGAAGTCTTTCGCTAAGACTGTTCTTGTGGAATTTGCAAAGGGATATTTGGAAGCCGATTCAGGGCTGTGGTGAAAAAGGAAATACCCGAAGATAAAAACTAAAAAGAAGCTTTCTGAGAAACTGCTTTGTATTTTGAAAATTCAACTCACAGAGTTACAGCTTTACCGTCAAGAAGCCTTTTGCTAAGGCTGTTGTTGTGTAATTTGCAAAGAGATATTTGGAAGCCCATAGAGAGCAATGGTGAAAAAGGAAATAACTTCAGTTAAAAACTTAAAAGAAGCTTTCTGAGAAACTGCTTTGTGTTCTGTTAATTCATCACACAGAGTTACAGCTTTTCCTCAAGATCCCTTCGGCAAAGACTGTTCTTGTGGAATTTGCAAAGTGATATTTGGAAGTCCATAGAGGGCTCTGATGAAAATGGAAATATCCTAAGATAAAAACCGAAAAGAAGCTTTCTGAGAAACTGCTTTGTGTTCTGTTAGTTCATCTGACAGAGTTACAGCTTTCTCCTCAAGAATTCGTTCACTGAGACTATTCTTGTGAAATTTGCAAAATGATATTTGGAAGCCCATAGAGGGCAATGGTGAAAAAGGAAATATCTTCCGTTAAAAACTGGAAAGAAACATTCTGAGAAACTGCTTTGTGTTCTGTGAATTCATCTCACAGAGTTACAGCTTTACTGTAAGAAGCTTTTGGCTAAGGTTGTTCTTGCGGAACTTGCAAAGTGATATTTGGAAGCCCATAGAAGGTCATGGTGAAAAAGGAAATATCTTCCGTTAAAAACTGGAAAGATGCTTTCTGAGAAACTGCTTTGTTTTCTGTCAATTCATCTAACAGGGTTACTGCTTTCCCCTCAAGAAACCTTTCGCTAAGACTGTTCTTCTGGAATTTGCAAAGTGATATTTGGAAGCCCTTAGAGGGCTATGGTGAAAAAGGAAATAACTTCCGCTAAAAACTGGAAAGAAGCTTTCTGAGAAACTGCTCTGTGTTCTCTTGATTCATCTCACAGAGTTACTTCTTTCCCAGGAAGAAGCCTTTCGCTATGACTGTTCTTGTGGATTTTGCAAAGTGATACTTGGAAGACCATAGAGGGCTATGGAGAAAAAGGAAATGTCTTCCGTTAAAAACTGAAAAGAAGCTTTCTGAGAAATTGCTTTGTCGTCTGTTATTTCATCTCACCGACTTACAGCTTACCCTTCAATTAGCATTTCGCTAACACTGTTCTTGTGGGATTTGCAAAGTGATATTTGGAAACCCATGGAGGGCAATGGTGAAAAAGGAAATATCTTCCGTTAAATTCTGGAAAGAAGCTTTCTGAGAAACCGTTTTGTGTTCTGCTAATACATCTCACAGAGTTACTGCGTTCCCCTCAAGAAGCCTTTCCGTAAGACTGTTCTTGTGGAATTTGCAAAGTGCTATTTGGAAGCCCATAAAGGGTTATGGTGAAAAAGGAAATATCTTCAGTTAAAAACTGGGAAGAAGCTTTCTGAGAATCTGCTTTGTACTCTGTTAATTCATCTCACAGAGTTACAGCTTTTCCTTCAAGAAGCCTTTCACTAAGTGTGTTCTTGTGGAATTTGCAAAGTGATATTTGGAAGCCCATAGAGGGCAATGGTGAAAAAGGAAATATCTTCCGTTAAAAACTGGAAAGAAACATTCTGAGAAACTGCTTTGTGTTCTGTGAATTCATCTCACAGAGTTACAGCTGTACTGTAAGAAGCTTTTGGCTAAGGTTGTTCTTGCGGAACTTGCAAAGTGATATTTGGAAGCCCATAGAGGGTCATGGTGAAAAAGGAAATATCTTCCGTTAAAAACTGGAAAGATGCTTTCTGAGAAACTGCTTTGTGTTCTGTTAATTCATCTCACAGACTTGCAGCTTTCCCCTCAAAAAGCCTTTCGCTAAGACTGTTCTTGTGGAATTTGCAAAGTGATATTTGGAAGCCCAGAGAGTTCTATGGTGAAAAAGAAATATCTTCCGCTAAAAACTGGAAAGAAGCTCTCTGAGAAACTGCTTTGTGTTCTGTTAATTCATCTCACAGAGTTACTGCTTTCCCTTCAAGAAGCCGTTCACTAATACTGTTCTTGTGGAAATGAAAAGTGATATTTCAAAGCCCATAGTGTGCTACGGTGAAAAAGGAAATATCTTCATTTCAATACTGGAAAGAAGCCTTCTGAGAAACTGCTTTGTGTTCTGTTAATTCATCTCACAGAGTTACAGCTTTCCCCTGAAGAATCCTTTCCCTAAGACTGTTCTTGTGGAATTTGGAAGGTGATATTTGGAAGCCCATAGATGGCTATGGTGAAAAAGGATATATCTTCAGTTAAATGTGGAACGAAGTTTTGTGAGAAACTGCTTTGTATTCTGTTAATTCATCTCACAGAGTTACAGCTTTCCCCTGAAGAAGCCTTTCGCTAAGAATGTTCTTGTGGAATTTTCAAACTGATATTTGGAAGCCCATAGAGGCTACGGTGAAAAAGGATATATCTTCAGTTAAAAACAGAAAAAATGCTTTCTGAGAAACTGCTTTGTGTTCTGTTAATTCGTCGCACAGTTACATCTTTCCCCTCAAGAAGCCTTTCGCTAAGACTGTTCTTGTGGTATTTGCAAAGTGATATTTTGAAGCCCCTAGAGGGCGATGGTGAAAAAGGAAATATCCTAAGATAAAAAATGAAAAGAAGCTTTCTGAGAAACCACTTTGTGTTCTGTACATTCATCTAACAGAGTTACAGCTTTTCCCTCAAGAAGAGTTTCCCTAAGATTGTTCTTGTTGAATTTGTAACGTGATATTTGGAATCCCATAGAAAGCTATGGTGAAAAAGGAAATAACTTCAGTTAAAAACTGAAAGAGAGTTTTCTGAGAAACGCTTTTGTGTTCTGTTAATTCATCTCACAGAGTTACAGCTTTGCCTTCAAGAAGCCTTTCGCTAAGATTGTTCTTGTGTAATTTGGAAAGTGATATTTGGAAGCCCCTAGAGGGCTATGGTAAAAAGGATATATCTTCAGTTAAAAAGTGCAAAGAAGATTTCTGAGAAACTGCTCTGTGTTCTGTTAATTCGCCTCACAGAGTTGCAGATTTCCCCTCAGGAAGCCTTTCCCTATGACTGTTCTTGTGGAATTTGCAAAGTGATATCTGGAAGACACTAGAGGCTATAGTGAAAAAGGAAATATCGTCCGTTACAAACTGGAAAGAAGCTTTTTGAGAAACTGCTTTGTGTTCTGTTAATTCATCTCACACAGTTACAGCTTTCCCTTCAAGAAGCCTTTCACTAAGACTGTTCTTGTGGAATTTGCAAAGTGGTATTTGGAAGCCCATAGAGGGCTATGGTAAAGAAGGAAATATCTTCCGTTAAAAACTGGAAAGAAGCTTTCGGAGAAACTGCTTTCTGTTCTATTAATGCATCTCACAGAGTTAGAGCTTTCCCTTCAAGAAGCCTTTCGCTAAGACTGATCTTGTGGAATTTGCAAAGTGATAAGTGGAAGCCCATAGATGGCTATGGTGAAAAAGGAAATATCCTAAGATAAAAACCGAGAAGAAGCTTTCTGAGAAACTGCTTTGTGTTCTGTTAGTTAATCTCACAGTGTTACCGCTTTCCCCTCAAGAAGCCATTCAGTAAGACTGTTCTTGTGAAATTTTCAAAGTGATATTTGGAAGCCCATACTGGGCTATGGTGAGAAAGGAAATATCTTCCCTTAAAAACTAGAAAGAAGCACTCTGAGAAACTGCCGCATGTTCTGTTAATGTATCTCACCGAGTTACAGCTTTCTCCACAAGAAGATTTTCGCTAAGACTGTTCCTGTGGGATTTGCATAGTGATATTTGGAAGCCCATAGAGGGCTATGGTGAAAAAGGAAATATCCTAAGATAAAAACTGGAAAGAAGATTTCTGAGAAATTGCTATGTGTTCTGTTAATTCATCTCACAGAATTACAATTTTGCTCTCCAGAAGCCTTTCGCTAAGACTGTTGTTGTGGCATTTGCAAAGTGATCTTGGAAGCCCATAGAGGGCTATGGTAAAAAAGGAAATATCTTTAGTTAAAAACTGGAAAGAAGCTTTATGAGAAACTGCTTTGTGTTCTATTTATTCATCTCACCGATTTACAGCTTTCACCTCAAGAAATCTGTCTCTAAGGCTGTTTTTGTGGAATTTGCCTAGTGATATTTGGAAGCCCATAGACGGCTATGGTGAAAATGGAAATATCCTAAGATAAAAATCGAAAAGAAGCTTTCTGAGAAACTGCCTTGTGTTCTGTTAGTTCATCTCACAGAGTTACAGCTTTACCCTCAAGAAACCGTTCACTGAGACTGTTCTTGTGAAATTTGCAAAGTGATATTGGAAGCCCGTAGAGGGTTATGGTGAAAAAGAAAATATCTTCAGTTTAAAACTGGAAAGAATCTTTCTCGGAAACTACTTTGTGTTCTCTTAATTCAACTCACAGAGTTCCAGCTTTCCCTCAAAAGCCTTTCGCTAAGACTGTTCTTGTGGAATTTGCAAAGTGATATTTGGAGCCCTTAAAAGGCTATGGTGAAAGAGGAAATATCCTAATATAAAAACTGAACAGAAGCTTTCTGAGAAACTGCTTTGTGTACTGTTAATTCATCTCACAGAGTTTCAGCTTGTCCCTGCAGAAGCCTTTCGCGAAGACTGTTCTTGTGGAATTTACAAAGAGAAATTTCGAAGCCCATAGAGGGCTATGCTGAAAAAGGGAATATCTTCCGTTAAAAACCGAAAAAAAGCTTTCTGAGAAACTGCTTTGTGTTCTGTTAGTTCATCTCACAGAATTTGAGCTTTCCCCTCAAGAAGCCGTTCACTAAGACCCTTCTTGTGCAATTTGCAAATTCATATTTGGTAACCCATAGAGGGCTATGGTGAAAAAGAAAATATCTCCCGTGAAAAGGGGAAAGAAGCTTTCTGAGAAACTGGCGTGTTTTCTGTTAATACATCTCACTGAATTAGAGCTTTCCCCTCCAGAAGCCTTTCGCTAAGACTCTTCTTGTGGAATTTGCAAGGTGATATTTGGAAGGCCATAGACGGCTATGGTGAAAAAGCAAATAGCCTAAGATAGAAACTGAAAGAAGCTTTCTGAAAAACTGCTTTGTGTTCTGTTGATTCATCTCAAAGGGTTAGAGCTTTCCCCTTAAGAAGCCTTTCGCTAAGACTGTTCTTGTGGTATTTGGAAAGGGATATTTGGAAGCCCATAGAGGGCTTTGGTGAAAAAGGAAATATCTTCAGTTAAAAGCTGAAAAGAAGCTTTCTGAGAAACTGCTTTTTGTTCTGTTAATTCAACTCACAGATTTACAGCTTTCCCCTCAAGAACCCTTTCGCTAAGGCTGTTGTTGTGGAAATTGCTAAGTGATATATGGAAGCCCGTAGACGGCTTTCGTGAAAAAGGAAATATCCTCAGTTGAAAACAGAAAAAAAGATTTCTGAGAAACTCCTTTGTGTTCTGTTATTTCACCTCACAGAGTTACAGCTTTTCCCTCAAGAAGTCTTCCGCTAAGACTGTCCTTGTGGTATTTACAAAGTGATATTTGGAAGCCCACAGAGGGCAATGGTGAAAATGGAAATATCATAAGATAAAAAAAGAAAAGTTGCTATCTGTGAAACTGCTTTGTGTTCTGTTAGTTCATCTCACAGAGTTACAACTTTCCACTCAAGAAGTTGTTCACTAAGACTGTTCTTGTGTAAATTGCAAAGAATTATTTGGAAGCCCGTAGAGGGCTGTGGTGAAAAGGAACTATCTTCCGTTAAAAACTGGAAAGAAGAATTCTGAGAAACTGCCGTGTGTTCTGTTAATATATCTCACCGAGTTACATCTTTCCAATCAAAAAGCCTTTCACTAAGACTGTTTTTGTGGGATTTGCAAAGTGATATTTGGAAGCCCATAGAGGGCTTTGGTGAAAATGGAAATATCTTCAGATAAAAACTGGAGAAAAGCTTTCTGAGAAACTGCTTTGTGGTCTGTTCATTCAACTCACAGAGTTACAGCTTTCCCCTCAAGAAGGCTTTCACTAAGTCTTTTGTTGTGGAATTTGCAAAGTGATATTTGGAAGCCCATTGGGGGCTTTGGTGAAAAAGGAAATATCTGCAGTTAAAAGCTGAAGAGAAACTTTCCGAGAAACTGCTTTGTATTCTGTTAATTCAACTCACAGAGTTACAGCTTTCCTTTAAAGAAGCCTATAGCTAAGGCGGTTGTTGTGGAAATTGCAAAGTGATATTTGGAAGCCCATAGAGGGCAATGGTGAAAATGGAAATATCCTAAGATAAAAAAAGAATAGAAGCTTCCTGAGAAACCGCTTTTTGTTCTGTTAGTTCATCTCACAGATTTACAGCTTTGCACTCAAGAAACCGTTCACTAAGACTGTTTCTGTGAAATTTCCAAAGTGATAATTGGAAGACCTTAGAAGGCTATGGTGAAAAAGGAAATATCTTCCGTTAAAAACTGGAAAGAAGATTTCTGAGAAACTGCATTGAGTTCTGTTAATTCATCTCACAGAGTCACATTTTTCCCCTCAAGAAGCCATTCGCTAAGACTGTTCTTGTGGGATATTCAAAGTGATATTTGGAAGCCCATAGATGGCTATGGTGAAAAAGGAAATATCCTAAGATAAAAACTGTAAAGAAGCTTTCTCAGAAACTGCTTTGTGTTCTGTTAATTCATCACACCGAGTTACAGCTTTCCCCTCAAGAAGCCGTTAACTAAGACTGTTCTTGTGGAATTTGCAAAGTGATATTTGGAAGCCCCTAGAGGGCTATGGTGAAAAAGGAAATAGCCTAAGATAAAAACTGAAAAGAAGCTTTCTGAGAAACTGCTTTGTGTTCTGTCAATTCAACTCACAGAGTTACAGCTTTCCCCAAAGAAGCCTTTCACTAAGACGGTTCTTGTGGAATTTGCAATGTCATAATTGGAAGCCCATAGAGGCCTATGGTGAAAAAGGAAATATCCTAAGATAAAAACTTAAAAGAAGCATTCTGAGAAACTGCTTTGTGTTCTGTTAATTCATCTCACAGAGTTACAGATTTCTCTTCAAGAAGCCTTTCACTAAGGCTGTTGTTGTGGAATTTTCAAAGTGATATTTGGAAGCCCATAGAGGGCTATGGTGAAAAAGAAAATATCTTCAGTTAAAAACAGGAAAGAAGCTGTCTGAGAATCTGCTTTGGGTTCTGTTAATTCATCTCACAGAGTTACAGCCTTCCCCTCAAGAAACTTTTCTCAAAGGCTGTTCTTGTGGAATTTGCAAAGTGATATTCGGAAGTCCTTAGAGTGCTATGGTGAAAAACGAATTATCTTCAGTTAAAAACTGGAAAGAACCTTTCTGAGAAACTGCTTTGTGTTCTGTTAATTCATCTCACAGAATTACAGCTTTCCCATCAAGAAGCCTTTCGCTAAGACTGTTCTTGTGGAATTTGCAAAGTGATATTTGGAAGCCCTTAGAGGGCGATGCTGAAAAAGGAAATACTTTCCGTTAAAAACTGGAAAGAAGCTTCCTAAGAGACTGCTTTGTTTTCTGTTAATTCATCTCACAGAGTTACAGCTTTCCGCTCAAGAAGCCTTTCGCTAAGACTGTTCTTGTGGAATTTGGAAAGTGATATTTGGAACCCGCAGAGGGCTGTGGTGAAAAAGGAAATATCTTCCGTTAAAAACTGGAAAGAAGCTTTCTGAGAAACTGCTTTGTGTTCTCTTATATCATCTCACAGAGTTACAGCATTCCCCTCAAGAAGCCTTTAGCTAAAACTGTTCTTGTGTAATTTGCAAAGTGATATTTGGAAGCCCATAGAGGGCTATGGCGAAAAAGGAAATATCTTCCGTTAAAAACGGGAAAGAAGCTTTCTGAGAACCTACTTTGTGTTCTGTTATTTCATCTCGCAGAGTTACAGATTTCCCCTCAAGAAGCCTTTCGCTAAGACTGTTCTTGTGGAATTGGCAAAGTGATATTTGGAAGGCCATAGAGGGCTATTGTGAAAAAGGAAATATCTTCCGTTAAAAACTCGAAAGAAGCTGTCTGAGAATCTGCTTCGTGTTCTGTTAATTCATCTCACAGAGGTACAGCTTTCCCTAAAGAAGACTTTCGCTAAAGCTGTTCTTCGGAAATTTGCAAAGTGATATTTGGAAGCCCATAGAGGGCTATTTTGAAAAAGGAACTATCTTAAGTTAAAAACTGGAAAGAACCTGTCTGAGAAACTGCTTTGTGTTCTGTTAATTCATCTCACAGAGTTACAGCCTTCCCCTGAAAGGCCTTTTGCTACGACAGTTTTTGTAGAATTTGCAATGTGATATTTGTAAGCCCATAGAGGGCTATGGTAAAAAGGAAATATCTTCCGTTAAAAACGGGAAAGAAGCTTTCTGAGAAACTGCTTTGTGTTCTGTTAATTCATCTCACAGAGTTACAGATTTCCCCTCAAGAAGCCTTTCGCTAAGACTGTTCTTGTGGAATTTGCAAAGTGATATTTGGAAGCCCATAGAGGGCTATGGTGAAAATGGGAATATCTTCCGTTAAAAACTGGAAAGAAACTTTCTGAGAAATTGCTTTGTGTTCTGTGAATTCATCTCACAGGGTTACAGCTTTCCTGTAAGAAGCTTTTCGCTAAGGTTGTTCTTGCGGAACTTGCAAAGTGATATTTGGAAGCCCATAGAGGGTCATGGTGAAAAAGGAAATATCTTCCGTTAAAAACTGGAAAGATGATTTCTGAGAAACTGCTTTGTTTTCTGTCAATTCATCTAACAGGGTTACTGCTTTCCCCTCAAGAAACCTTTCGCTAAGACTGTTCTTCTGGAATTTGCAAAGTGATATTTGGAAGCCCATAGAGGGCTATGGCGAAAAACGAAATAACTTCCGCTAAAAACTGGAAAGAAGCTTTCTGAGAAACTGCTCTGTGTTCTCTTGATTCATCTCACAGAGTTACTTCTTTCCCAGGAAGAAGCCTTTCGCTATGACTGTTCTTGTGGATTTTGCAAAGTGATATTTGGAAGACCATAGAGGGCTATGGAGAAAAAGGAAATGTCTTCCGTTAAAAACTGAAAAGAAGCTTTCTGAGAAATTGCTTTGTCGTCTGTTATTTCATCTCACCGAGTTACAGCTTACCCTTCATGTAGCATTTCGCTAACACTGTTCTTGTGGAATTTGCAAAGTGATATTTGGAAACCCATGGAGGGCAATGGTGAAAAAGGAAATATCTTCCGTTAAATTCTGGAAAGAAGCTTTCTGAGATACCGTTTTCTGTTCTGCTAATTCATCTCACAGAGTTACTGCGTTCCCCTCAAGAAGCCTTTCCCTAAGACTGTTCTTGTGGAATTTGCAAAGTGCTATTCGGAAGCCCATAAAGGGTTATGGTGAAAAAGGAAATATCTTCAGTTAAAAACTGGGAAGAAGCTTTCTGAGAATCTGCTTTGTATTCTGTTAATTCATCTCAGAGAGTTACAGCTTTCCCTTCAAGAAGCCTTTCGCTAAGTGTGTTCTTGTGGAATTTGCAAAGTTTTATTTGGAAGCCCATAGAGGGCTATGCTGAAAAAGGAAATACCTTCAGTTAAAACGGGAAAGAAGCTTTCGAAGAACCTGCTTTGTGTTCTGTTAATTCTTTCTACTGGGTTACAGCTTTCCCCTCAAGAACCCTTTCGTTAAGACTGTTCTTATGGAATTTGCAAGGTGATATTTGAAAGCCCATAAAGGGCTATGGTGGAAAAGGAAATATCTTCCGTTAAAAACTGGAAAGAAGCTTTCTGAGAACCTGCTTTGTGTTCTGTTAATTCATCTCACAGACTTGCAGCTTTCCCCTCAAGAAGCCTTTCGCTAAGGCTGTTCTTGTGGAATTTGCAAAGTGATATTTGGAAGCCAAGAGAGAGTTCTATGGTGAAAAAGAAATATCTTCCGCTAAAAACTGGAAAGAAGCTCTCTGAGAAACTGCTTTGTGTTCTGTTAATTCATCTCACAGAGTTACAGCTTTCCCTTCAAGAAGCCGTTCACTAATACTGTTGTTGTGGAAATGAAAAGGGAGATTTCAAAGCCCATAGTGTGCTACGGTGAAAAAGGAAATATCTTCATTTCAATACTGGAAAGAAGCCTTCTGAGAAACTGCTTTGTGTTCTCTTAACTCATCTCACAGAGTTACAGCTTTCCCCTGAAGAATCCTTTCCCTAAGACTGTTCTTGTGGAATTTGTAAAGTGATAATTGGAAGCCCATAGAGGGCTATGGTGAAAATGGGAATATCTTTAGTTAAAAACCGCAAAGAAGATTTCTCAGAAGCTGCTTTGTGTTCTGTTAATTCATCTCACAGAGTTACAGCTTTCCCCTCAAGAAGCCATTAACTAAGACTGTTCTTGTGAAATTTGGAAGGTGATATTTGGAAGTCCATAGAGGGCTATGGTGAAAAAGGGTATATCTTCAGTTAAAAAGTGGAACGAAGTTTTGTGAGAAACTGCTTTGTATTTTGTTAATTCATCTCACAGAGTTACAGCTTTCCCCTTAAGAAGCCTTTCGCTAAGAATATTCTTGTGGAATTTTCAAACTGATATTTGGAAGCCCATAGAGGCTACGGTGCAAAAGGATATATCTTCAGTTAAAAACAGAAAAAATGCTTTCTGAGAAACTGCTTTGTGTTCTGTTAATTCATCAAACCGAGTTACAGCTTTCCCCTCAAGAAGCCGTTAACTAAGATTGTTCTTGTGGAATTTGCAAAGTGATATTTGGAAGCCCATAGAGGACTATGGTGAAAAAGGAAACATCCTCAGTTAAAAACTGGAAAGATGTTTTCTGAGAAACTGCTTTGGGTTCTGTTTATTCATCTCACAGAGTTACATCTCTCCCCTCAAAAATCTTTTCGCTAAGACTGTTCTTCTTGCATTTCCAAAGTGATAATTGGAAGCCCATAGAGGGCTATGGTGAAAAAGGAAATATCTTCCGTTAAAAACTGGAAAGAAGCTTTCTGAGAAACTGCTTTGTGTTCTGTTAATTCATCTCAGAGAGTTACAGCTTTCCCCTCAAGAAGCATTTCACTAAGACTGTTCTTGTGGGATTTCCAAAGTGATATTTGGAAGTCCATAGAGGGCTAAGGTGAAAAATGAAATATCTTCCGTTAAGAACTGGAAAGAAGCTTTCTCAGAAACTGCTCAGTGTTCTGTTAATTCATCTCACAGAGTTACTGCTTTCCCTTTAAGAAGCCTTTGGCTAAGACTGTTCTTTCGGCATTTGCAAAGTGATATTTCGAAGCCCATACAGGGCTAAGATGAAAAAGGAAATATCTTCCTTTGAAAACTGGAAAGTAGCTTTCTGAGAAACTGATTTGTGTTCTGTTAATTCATCTCACAGAGTTACTGAGTTCCCCTCAAGAAGCCTTTCGCTAAGACTGTTCTTCTGGAATTTGCAAAGTGATATTTGGAAGCCCAAAGAGGGCTATGGTAAGAAACGATATATCTTCTGGTAAAAAATGGAAAGATGCTTTCTGAGAAACTGCTTTGTGTTCTGTTAACTCATTTAACGGAGTTACAGCATTCCCTTCAAGAAGCCTTTGCTAAGTCTGTTTTTGTGAAATTTGAACAGTGATATTGGAAGCCCATAGAGGACTATGGTAAAAAAGGAAATATCTTCCGTTAAAAACGGGAAAGAAGCTTTCTGAGAATCTGCTTTGTATTCTGTTAATTCATCTCACAGACTTACAGCTTTCCCTTCAAGAAGCCTTTCGCTAAGTGTGTTCTTTTGGAATTTGCTAAGTGATATTTGGAAGCCCATAGAGGGCTATGGTGAAAAAGGAAATACCTTCAGTTAAAAACGGGAAAGAAGCTTTCTGAGAACCTGCTTTGTGTTCTGTTAATTCTTTCTACACGGTTACAGCTTTCCCCTCAAGAACCCTTTCGTTAAGACTGTTCTTGGGGAATTTGCAAGGTGATATTTGAAAGCCCATAAAGGGCTACGGTGGAAAAGGAAATATCTTCCGTTAAAAATTGGAAAGAAGCTTTCTGAGAAACTGCTTTGTGTTCTGTTAATTCATCTCACAGACTTACAGCTTTCCCTTAAAGAAGCCTTTCGCTAAGGCTGTTCTTGTGGAATTTTCATAGTGATATTTTCAAGCCCATAGAGGGCTAAGGTGAAAAGGAAATATCCTAAGATAAAAACTGAAAAGAAGCATTAGGAGAAACTATTTTGTGTTCTGTTAATTCATCTCACAGAGTTACTGCTTTCCCAGCAAGAGGCCATTCTCTGAGACTCTTCTTTTGGATTTTTCAAAGTGATATTGGAAGCCCATAGAGGGCTGCGGTGAAAAAGGAAACATCTTCCATTAAAAACTGGAAAGAAGCTTTCTGAGAAACTGCTTTGTGTTCGGTTAGTTCATCTCACAGTTACTGCTTTCCCCTCAAAAAGCCTTTCCCTAACACTGTTCTTATGCAATTTGCAGAGTAATATTTGGAAGCCCTTAGAGGGTTAAGGTGAAAATGGAAATATCTACAGTGAAAAACTGTAAAGAAGCTTTCTGAGAAACTGCTTTGTGTTCTCTTAGTTCATCTCACAGACATACAGCTTTCTCCTAAAGAAGACTTTCGCTAAGACTCTTCTTGTGGATATTGCAAAGTGATATTTGGAAGCCCGTAGAGGGCTATAGTGTAAAAGGAAATATCTTCCGTTAAAAACTGGAAAGAAGCTTTCTGAGAAACAGCTCTCTGTTCTGTTAATTCATCTCACAGAGTTACTAGTTTCCCAGCAAGAAGCCATTCTCTAAGACTCTTTTTGTGGATTTTGCAAAGTGATATTTGGAAGCCCATAGAGGGCTATGGTGAAAAAGGTAACATCTTCCATTAACAACTGGAAAGTAGCTTTCTGAGAAACTGCTTTGCGTTCTGCTAATTCATCTCACAGAGTTACAGCTTTCCCCTCAAGAAGCCTTTCGCTAAGATTGTTCTTGTAGAATTTGCAAAGTGATATTTGGAAGCCCATAGAGGGCTATAGTGAAAAAGGAAATATCCTTCGCTAAAAACTGGAAGGAAACTTTCTGAGAAACTGCTTTGTGTTCTGTTAATTCATCTCACAGAGTTACAGCATTCCCTTCAAGAAGCCTTTCGCTAAGTCTGTTCTTGTGGAATTTGCATTGCGATATTTGGAAGCCCATAGAGGGCTATGGTGAAAAAGGAAAATCTTCCCTTAAAAACTGGAAAGAAGCTTTCTGAGAAACTGCTTTGTGTTCGGTTAATTCATCTCACGATTACTGCTTTTCCCTCAAGAAGCCTTTCGGTAAGGCACTTATTGTGTAATTTGCAAAGTGATATTTGGAAGCCCATAGAGCGTTAAGGTGAAAAAGGAAATATCTTCCGTTAAATACTGGTAAGAAGCTGTCTGAGAAACTGCTTTGTGTTCTGTTAATTTATCTCACAGAGTTACAGCTTTCCCCTCAAGAAGCCTTTCGCGAAGACTGTTCTTGTGGAATTTGCAAAGTTATATTTGGAAGTCCATAGAGGGCTATGGTGAAAAAGGAAATATCTTCCATTAAAAACTGGAAAGAAGCTTTCTGAGAAACTGCTTTGTTTTCTGTTAATTCATCTCACAGAGTTACATCTTTCCCTTCAAGAAGTCTTTCGCTAAATCTGTTTTTGTGGAATTTGAACAGTGATATTTGGAAGCCAATAGAGGACTATGGTGAAAAAGGAAATATCTTCCGTTAAAAACTGGAAAGAAGCTTTCTGAGAAACTCCTTTGTGTTCTGTTAATTCATCTCACAGAGTTACAGCTTTCCCCTCCAGAAGTCTTTCGCTAAGTCTGTTCTTGTGGAATTTGCAAAGTGATATTTGGAAGCTCATAGAGGGCTATGGTGAAAAACGAAATATCGTCCGTTAAAAACTGGAAAGTAGCTTTCTGTGAAACTGCTTTGTGTTCTCTTAATTCATTTCACAGAGTCACTGCTTTCCCCTCAAGAAGCCTTTCGCAAAGACTCTTCTTGTGGAATTTGCAAAGTGATATGTTGAAGACCATAGAGGGTTATGGGGAAAAAGGAAATATCTCCTGCTAAAAACTGGAAAGAAGCTTTCTGAGAAAGTGCTTTGTGTTCTGTTAATTCATCTCACAGAGTTACAGCTTTCCCTTAAAAAAGCCTTTCGCTAAGTCTGTTCTTCTGGAATTTGCAAAGTGATATTTGGAAGCCCAGTGCTATGGTGAAAAAGGAAATATCTTCCGTTAAAAACTGGAAATTAGCTTACTGAGATACTGCTCTATGTTCGGTTAATTCATCTCACAGAGTTACTGCTTTCCCATCAAGAAGCCTTTCGCTAACACTGTTCTTGTGGAATTTGCAATGTGATATTTGGAAGCCCACAGAGGGCTATAGTGAAAAAGGAAAATGTTCCCTTAAAAATTGGAAAGAAGCTTTCTGAGAAACTGCTTTGTGTTTGGTTAATTCATCTCACGGTTACTGCTTTCCCCTCAAGAAGCCTTTCGCTAAGACTGTTCTTGTGGAATTTGCAAAGTGATATTTGGAAGCCCTTAGAGGGTTAAAGGTGAAAAAGGAAATATCTTCCGTTAAAAACTGGTAAGAAGCTTTCTGAGAAACTGCTTTGTGTTCTGTTAATTCATCTCACAGAGTTATAGCATTCCCCTGAAGAATCCTTTCGCGAAGACTGTTCTTGTGGAATCTGCAAAGTGATCTTTGGAAGTCCATAGAGGGCTATGGTGAAAAAGGAAATAACTTCAGTTAAAAACTGGAAAGAAGCTTTCTGAGAAACTGTTTTGTGTTCTGTTAATTCATCTCATAGAGTTACAGCTTTCCCTTCAAGAAGCCTTTCGCTAAGTCTGTTTTTGTTGAATTTGCACAGTGATATTTGGAAGCCCATAGAGGACTATGGTGAAAAAGGAAATATCTTCCGTTAAAAACTGGAAAGAAGCTTTCTGAGAAACACGTTTGTGTTCTGTTATTTCATCTCACAGAGTTACACCTTTCCCCTCAAGAAGCCTTTCTCTAAGTCTGTTCTTGTGTAATTTGCAAAGTGATATTTCGAATTCCATGGAGGGCTATGGTGAAAAAGGAAATATCTTCCGTTAAAAACTGGAAAGGGGGTTTCAGAGAAACTCCTTTGTGTTCTGTTAATTAATCTCACAGAGTTACAGCTTTCCCCTTAAGAAGCCTTTCGCTAAGACTGTTCTTGTGCAATTGCCAAAGTGATATTTGGAAGCCCATAGAGGGCTGCGGTGAAAAAGAAAATATCTCCCGTTAAACCTGGAAAGAAGCTTTCTGAGAAACTGCTTTGTTTTCTGTTAATTCATCTCATAGAGTTACAGATTTCCCTTCAAGAAGCCTTTTCTAAGTCTGTTCTTGTGGAATTTGCAAAGTGATATTTGGAAGCCCATAGTGGGCTATGGTGAAAAAGAAAATATCTTCCATTAAAAACTGGAAAGAAGCTTTCTGAGAAATTGCTTTGTGTTCTGTTAATTCATCTCACAGAGTTAGAGCTTTCCCTTCAAGAAGTCTTTCGCTACGATTGTTTATGTGGAATTTGCAATGTGATATTTGGAAGTCGATAGAGGTCTACGGTGAAAAAGAAAATATCTTCCGTTAAAAACTGGATAGAAGCTTTGTGAGAAACTGCTTTGTGTTCTGTTCATTCATCTCACAGAGTTACAGCGTTCCCTTCAAGAAGCTTTTCGCTAAATCTATTTTTGTGGAATTTGTGCAGTGTTATTTGGAAGCCCATAGAGACTATGGTGAAAAAGAAAATATCTTCCGTTAAAACCTGGAAAGAAACTTTCTGAGAAAATCCTTTCTGTTCTGTTAATTCATCTCACAGAGTTACAGCATTCCCCTCAAGAAGCCTTTCGTTAAGAGTGTTCTTGTGAAATTTGCAAAGTGATATTAGGAACCCCGTAGAGGGCTACGGTTTAAAAGGAAATATCTTCCGTCCAAAACTGGAAAGAAGCTTTATGAGAAACTGCTTTGTGTCCTGTTAATTCATCTCACGGAGTTACAGCTTTCCCTTCAAGAAGCCTTTCGCTAAGACTCTTCTTGTGGAATTGGCAAAGTGATATTTGGAAGCCCATAGAGGTCTATGGTGAAAAAGGAAATATCTTCCGTAAAAAACTGGAAGGAAGCTTTCTGAGAAACTGCTTTGTGTTCTGTTAATTCATCTCACAGAGTTACTGCCTTCACCTCAAGAAGCCTTTCGCTAAGACTGTTCTTGTGGAATTTTCATAGTGATACTTTCAGGCCCATAGAGGGCTAAGGTGAAAAAGGAAATATCCTAAGATAAAAACTGAAAAGAAGAATTCTGAGAAACTACTTTGTGTTCTGTTAATTCATCTCACAGAGTTACAGCTTTCCCCTCAAAAGCCTTTCGCGAAGACTGTTCTTGTGGGATTTGCAAAGTGATATTTGGAAGCCCATAGAAGGCTATGGTGAAAAAGGAAATATCTTGCGTTAAAAACTGGAAAGAAGGTTTCTGAGAAACTGCTTTGTGTTCTGTTAATTCATCTCACTGAGTTACTGCTTTCCCAGCAAGAAGACATTTTCTAAGATTCTTCTTGTGGATTTTTCAAAGTGATATTGGAAGCCCATAGAGGGCTATGGTGAAAAAGGAAATACCTTCCGTTAAAAACTGAAAAGAAGCTTTCTGAGAAACTGCTTTGTGTTCTGTTAATTCATCTCACAGAGTTTCAGATTTCCCCTCAAGAAGCCTTTCGCTATACTGTTCTTGTGGAATTTTCAAAGTGATATTTGGAAGTCCATAGAGGGCTATGGTGAAAAAGGAAATATCTTCCGTTAAAATCTGGAAAGAAGCTTTCTGAGAAACTGCTTTGTGTTCTGTTAATTCATCTCACAGAGTTACATCTTTCCCCTCAAGAAGCCTTTCGCTAAGGCTGTTCTTGTGGAATTTGCAGAGTGATATTTGGAAGCCCATAGAGGGCAATGGTGAAAAAGGAAATATGCTAAGATAAAAACTGAAAAGAAGCTTTCTGAGAAACTTCTTTGCGTTCTGTTAATTGATATCACAGAGTTACAGCTTTCCCCTCAAGAAGCCTTCCGCTAAGGCTGTTCTTGTGGAATTTGCAGAGTGATATTTGGAAGCCTATAGAGGGCAATGGTGAGAAAGGAAATAACCTCACTTTAAAACTGGAAAGAAGCTTTCTGAGAAACTGCGTTGTGTTCTGTTAATTCATCTCACAGAGTTACAGCGTTCTCCTCAAGAAGCCTTTCACTAAGTCTGTTCTTGTGGAATTTGAAAAGTGATATTTGGAAGCCCATAGAGGTCTATGGTGAAAAAGGAAATGTCCTAAGATAAAAACTGAAAAGAACCTTTCTGAGAAACTGCTTTGTGTTCTGTTAATTCATCTCACACGGTTACAGCTTTCCCGTCAAGAATCCATTCACTGGACTGTTCTTGTGGAATTTGCAAAGTGATATTGCAAGCCGATAGAGGGTTATGGCGAAAAGGGAAATATCCTAAGATAAAAACCGAAAAGAAGCTTTCTGAGAAACTGCATTGTGTTATCCTAATTCATCTCACAGAGTTTTAGCTTTCCCCTCAAGGAGTCATTCATTAAGACTGCTCCTGTGGAATTTGCAAGGTGATATTTCGAAGCCCTTAGAGGGCTACTTTGAAAAAGGAAATATCTTCCGTTAAAAACGGGAAAGAATCTTTCTGAGAAACTGCTTGATGTTCTGTTAATTCATCTCACAGAGCTAGAGCTTTCCCCTCAAGAAGCCGTTCACTAAGACTGTTCCTGTGGAATATTCAAAGTGATATTTTGAAGCCCATAGAGGGCTATGGTGGAAAAGAAAATATCCTAAGATAAAAACACAAAACAAGCTTTCTGACAAACTGCTTTGTGTTCTGTTAATTCATCTCACAGAATTACAGCTTTCCCCTCAAGAAGCCTTTCCCTAAGACTGTTCTTGTGGAATTTGCAAAGAGATATTTGGAAGCCCATAAAAGGCTATGGTGAAAAAGGAAATCTTCTGTTAAAAACTGGAAAGAAGCTTTCTGAGAAACTGCTTTGTGTCCTGTTAATTCATCTGAAAGAGTTACAGTTTTACCTCAAGACGCCTTTCGCTAAGACTGTTCTTGTGGAATTTGCAAAGTGATATTTGGAAGACCATAGAAGGCTATGGTGAAAAAGGAAATATCTTCAGTGAAAAACTAGAAAGAAGCTTTCAGACACACTGCTTTGTGTTCTGTTAATACATCTCTCAGTTGTACAGCTTTCCGCTCAAGAAGCCTTTCGCTAAGACTGTTCTTGTGGAATTTCCAAAGTGATATTTGGAAGCCTTTAGAGGTCTACGGTGAAAAAGGATATATCCTTAGATGAAAACCGAGAGGAAGCTTTCTGAGAAACTGCTTTGTGTTCTGTTAATTCATCTCACAGAGTTACAGCTTGACCCTCAAGAAACCTTTTGCTAAGACTGTTCTTGTGGAATTTGCAAAGTGATATTTGGAAGCCCATAGAAGGCTATAGTGAAAAAGGAAATATCCTAAGATAAAAACTGAAATGAAGCTTTCTGAGAAACTGCTTTGTGTTTTGTTAATTCATCTCAGAGGGTTACAGCTTTACCCCCAAGAAACCTTTCAATTACGCAGTTCTTGTGGAATTTGCAAAGTCATATTTTGAAGCCCTTAGAGGGCTATGGTGTAAAAGGAAATATCTTCAGTTAAAAACTGGCAAGAAGCTTTCTGGAAACTGTGTTGTGTTCTGTTAATTCATCTCACAGAGTTACAGCTTTCTCCTAAAGAAGCCTTTTGCTAAAACTGTTCTTGTGGAATTTGCAAAGTGATATTTGGAAGCCCATAGATGGCTGTGGTGAAAATGGAAATATCCTAAGATAAAAACCGAAAAGAAGCTTTCTGAGAAACTGCTTTGTGTTCTGTTAGTTCATCTCACAGAGTTACAGCTTTCCCCTCAAGAAGCCTTTCCCTAAGACTGTTCTTTTTGGATAGGCATAGTGATATTTGGAAGCCAATAGAAGGCTATGGTGAAAAAGGGAATATCTTCCGTTAAAAACTGGAAAGAAGCTTTCTGGGAAACTGCGTGTGTTTTGTTAATTCATCTCACAGAGTTACAGCTTTCCCTTCAGGAAGAATTTTGCTAAGACTGTTCTTGTGGAATTTGCAAAGTGATATTTGGAAGCCCATACAGGGCTAAGGTGAAAAAGGAAACATCCTAGGATAAAAACTGAAAAGAAGTTTTCTGAGAAACTGCTTTGTGTTCTGTTAATTCATCTCATAGAGTTACAGCTTTCCCCTCAAGTAGCCATTCTCTAAGACTGTTCTTGTGGAATTTGCAAAGAGATATTTGGGTGCCCTTGGAGGGCTATGGTGAAAAAGGAAATCTCTTCTGTTAAAAACTGCAAAGAAATTTTCTGAGAAACTGCTTTTTGTGTTCTGTTAATTCATCTCACAGAGTTACAGCTTTCCCCTGAAGAAACCGTTCACTGAGATGGCTCTTGTGGAATTTGCAAAGTGCTGTTGGGAGCCACTAGAGGGTTATGGCGAAAAAGGAAATATCCTAAGATAAAAACCGAAAGGAAGCTTTCTGAGAAACTGCATTGTGTTTTGTTAATTCATCTCACAGAGTTACAGCTTTCCGCTCAGGAAGCCTTTCGCTAAGAGTGTTCTTGTGGTATTTGCAAAGTGATAATTACAGTCCACAGAGGGCTATGGTTAAAAAGGAAATCTCTTCCGTTAAAAACTGGAAAGAAGCTTTCTGAGAAACTACTTTTTGTTCTGTTAATTCATCCCACAGAGTAACAGCTTTCACCTGAAGAAGCCTTTCGCTAAGACTATTCTTGTGGAATTTGCAAAGTGATAGTTGGAAGCCCATACAGGGCTATGGTAAAAAAGGAAATCAATTCCGTTGAAAACTGGAAAGAAGCTTTCTGAGAAACGGCTTTGTGTTCTCTTAATTCATCTCACAGTGTAACAGCTTTCCCCTCAAGGAGCCAATCGCTAAGACTGTTCTTGTGGAATTTGCAAAGTGGTATTTGGAAGCCCATAGAGGGCTACCGTGAAAAAGGAAATCTCTTCAGTTAAAAACTGGAAAGAAGCTTGCTGAGAAACGGCTTTGTGTTCTGTTAATTCATCCCACAGGGTGACAGATTTCCCCTCAAGAAGCCTTTCGCTAAGACTGTTCTGGTGGAATATGCAAAGTGATATTTGAAAGCCCCTAGAAGTCTATGGTGAAAAAGGAAATGTCTTCCGTTAAAAACTGGAAAGAAGCTTTCTGAGAAACAGCTTTGTGCTCTGTTAATTCATCTCACAGGGTTACAGCTTTCCCCTCAAGAAGCCTTTCGCTAAGACTGTTCTTGTGGAATTTGCAAAGTGATATTTGGAAGCTCATGGAGGGTTATGGTGAAAAAAGAAATATCTTCAGTTAAACACTGGAGAGAAGCTTTCTGAGAAATGGCTTTGTGTTCTCCTAATTCATTTCACAGAGTTACAGTTTTCCCCTCAAGAAGCCTTTCGATAAGACTGTTCTTGAGGAATTTGCACAGTGATATTTGAAGCCCATAGTGTGCTATGGTGAAAAAGGAAATCTCTTCTGTTAAAAGGGGAAAGAAGCTTTCTGAGAAAATGCATTGTGTTCTGTTAATTCATCTCACAGAGTTACAGCTTTCCCCTCAAGAAGCCTTTCGCTAAGACTGTTCTTGTGGAATTTGCAAAGTGATATTTCGAAGCCCATAGAGGGCTATGGAGAAAAAGGAAATATATTCAGGTAAGAACTGGAAAGAAGCTTTCTGAGAAACGACCTTGTGTTCTCTTAATTCATCTCACAGAGTTACAGCATTCCCCTCAAGAAGCCTTTTGCTAAGACTGTTCTTGATGAATTTGTAAAGTGATGTTTGGAAGCCCATCGAGGGCTAAGGTGAAAACGGAAATATCCTAAGATGAAAACCGAAAAGAAGCTTCCTGAGAAACTGCTTTGTGTTCTGTTAATTCATCTCACAGAGTTACAGCTTTCCCCTCAAGAAGTCTTTCGCTAAGGTTGTTCCTGTGGAATTTGCAACGTGATATTTGGAAGCCCATAGAGGGATATGGTGAAAAAGGATATATCTTCCGTTAAAAACTGGAAAGAATATTTCTACGAAACTGCTTTGTGTTTTTTTAAATTCATCTCAGAGAATTACAGCTTTTCCTCAAGAAGCCTTTCGCTAAGACTGCTGTGTGGAATTTACAACGTGATATTTGGATACCCCTAGAGGGCTATGGTGAAAAAGGAAATATCCTAAGATAAAAACTGAAAAGAAGCTTTCTGAGAAACTGCTTTGTGTTTTGTTAATTCATCTCAGAGGGTTACAGCTTTCCCCTCAAGAAGCCTTTCAATAACGCAGTTCTTGTGGAATTTGCAAAGTCATATTTTGAAGCCCTTAGAGGGCTATGGTGTAAAAGGAAATATCTTCAGTTAAAAACTGGCAAGAAGCTTTCTGTAAACTGTGTTGTGTTCTGTTAATTCATCTCACAGAGTTACAGTTTTCTCCTAAAGAAGCCTTTTGCTAAAACTGTTCTTGTGGAATTTGCAAAGTGATATTTGGAAGCCCATAGATGGCTGTGGTGAAAATGGAAATATCCTAAGATAAAAACCGAAAAGAAGCTTTATGAAAAACTGCTTTGGTTTTGTTAGTTCATCTCACAGTGTTACAGCATTCCCTCCAAGAAGCCGTTCACTAAGACTGTTCTTGTGAAATTTGGAAAGTGATATTTGGAAGCCAATAGAGGGCTATGGTGTAAATTGAAATATCTTCCGTAAAAAACTGGAAAGAAGCTTTCTGAGAAACTGCTTTGTTTTCTGTTAATTCATCTCACAGTATTACAGCTTTCCCCTCAAGAAGTCTTTCCCTAAGACTGTTCTTGTGGGATTTGCAAACTGATATTTCGAAACCAATAGAGGGCTATGGTGAAAATGGAAATATCCTAAGATAAAACAGAAAACAAGCTTTCTGAGAAACTGCTTTGTGTTCTGTTAGTTCATCTCACAGAGTTACAGCTTCCCTCTCAAGAAGCCTTTTGCGAAGGCTGTTCTTGTTTTATTTGCAAAGTGATATTTGGAAGCCCATAGAGGGCTATGGTGAAAAAGGAAAAATCTTCCGTTAAAACCTGGAAAGAATGTTTCTGAGAAACTGCTTTGTGTTCTCTTAATTCATCTCACAGAGTTACAGCGTTCCCGTCAAGAAGCCGTTCACTAAGTCTGTTCCTGTGGAATTTGCAAGGTGATAGTTGGAAGTCTATTGATGGCTACGGTGAAAAAGGAAATATGTTCCGTTAAAAACTGGAAAGAATCTTTCTGAGAAACTGCTTTGTGTTCTGTAAATTCATCTCACAGAGTTACAGCTTTCCCTTCAAGATGCCTTTCGCTAAGGCTGTTCTTGTGGAATTTGCAAAGAGATATTTGGAAGCCCATAAAAGGCTATGGTGAAAAAGGAAATCTTCTGTTAAAAACTGGAAAGAAGCTTTCTGAGAAACTGCTTTGTGTCCTGTTAATTCATCTGAAAGAGTTACAGCATTCCCTCAAGACGCCTTTCACTAAGACTGTTCTTGTGGAATTTGCAAAGTGATATTTGGAAGCCCATAGAGGGCTATGGTGAAAAAGGAAATATCTTCAGTGAAAAACTAGAAAGAAGCTTTCAGACACACTGCTTTGTGTTCTGTTAATACATCTCTCAGTCGTACAGCTTTCCGCTCAAGAAGCCTTTCGGTAAGACTGTTCTTGTGGAATTTCCAAAGTGATATTTGGAAGCCCTTAGAGGTCTACGGTGAAAAAGGATATATCCTTAGATGAAAACCGAAAAGAAGCTTTCTGAGAAACTGCTTTGTGTTCTGTTAATTCATCTCACAGAGTTACAGCTTGACCCTCAAGAAACCTTTTCCTAAGACTGTTCTTGTTCTGTTAATTCATCTTACAGAGTTACAGCTTTCCCCTCAAGAAGCCTTTCCCTAAGACTGTTCTTGTTGGATAGCCATAGTGATATTTGGAAGCCAATAGAAGGCTATGGTGAAAAAGGGAATATCTTCCGTTAAAAACTGGAAAGAAGCTTTCTGGGAAACTGCCTTGTGTTTTGTTAATTCATCTCACAGAGTTACAGCTTTCCCTTCAGGAAGAATTTTGCTAAGACTGTTCTTGTGGAATTTGCAAAGTGATATTTGGAAGCCCATACAGGGCTAAGGTGAAAAAGGAAACATCCTAGGATAAAAACTGAAAAGAAGTTTTCTGAGAAACTGCTTTGTGTTCTGTTAATTCATCTCATAGAGTTACAGCTTTCCCCTCAAGTAGCCATTCTCTAAGACTGTTCTTGTGGAATTTGCAAAGAGATATTTGGGTGCCCTTGGAGGGCTATGGTGAAAAAGGAAATCTCTTCTGTTAAAAACTGCAAAGAAATTTTCTGAGAAACTGCTTTTTGTGTTCTGTTAATTCATCTCACAGAGTTACAGCTTTCCCCTGAAGAAACCGTTCACTGAGATGGCTCTTGTGGAATTTGCAAAGTGCTGCTGGGAGCCACTAGAGGGTTATGGCGAAAAAGGAAATATCCTAAGATAAAAACCGAAAGGAAGCTTTCTGAGAAACTGCATTGTGTTTTGTTAATTCATCTCACAGAGTTACAGCTTTCCGCTCAGGAAGCCTTTCGCTAAGAGTGTTCTTGTGGTATTTGCAAAGTGATAATTACAGTCCATAGAGGGTTATGGTTAAAAAGGAAATCTCTTCCGTTAAAAACTGGAAAGAAGCTTTCTGAGAAACTACTTTTTGTTCTGTTAATTCATCCCACAGAGTAACAGCTTTCACCTGAAGAAGCCTCTCGCTAAGACTGTTCTTGTGGAATTTGCAAAGTGATATTTGGAAGCTCATGGACGGTTTTGGTGAAAAAGGAAATATCTTCAGTTAAAAACTGGAAAGAAGCTTTCTGAGAAATGGCTTTGTGTTCTCCTAATTCATTTCACAGAGTTACAGCTTTCCCCTCAAGAAGCCTTTCGATAAGACTGTTCTTGTGGAATTTGCACAGTGATATTTGAAGCCCATAGTGTGCTATGGTGAAAAAGGAAATCTCTTCTGTTAAAAGGGGAAAGAAGCTTTCTGAGAAAATGCATTGTGTTCTGTTAATTCATCTCACAGAGTTACAGCTTTCCCCTCAAGAAGCCTTTCGCTAAGACTGTTCTTGTGGAATTTGCAAAGTGATATTTCGAAGCCCATAGAGGGCTATGGAGAAAAAGGAAATATATTCAGATAAGAACTGGAAAGAAGCTTTCTGAGAAACGACCTTGTGTTCTCTTAATTCATCTCACAGAGTTACAGCATTCCCCTCAAGAAGCCTTTCGCTAAGACTGTTCTTGTGGAATTTGTAAAGTGATATTTGGAACCCCATCGAGGGCTAAGGTGAAAACGGAAATATCCTAAGATGAAAACCGAAAAGAAGCTTTCTGGGAAACTGTGTAGTGTTCTGTTAGTTCATCTCACAGAGTTACAGCTTTCCCCTCAAGAAGCCGTTCACTAAGACAGTTTTTGTGAAATTTGCAAACTGATATTTGGAAGCCCATAGAGGGCTATGGTGAAAAATGAAATAACCTAAGATAAAAACTGAAAACAAGCTTCCTGAGAAACTGCTTTGTGTTCTGTTAATTCATCTCACAGAGTTACAGCTTTCCCCTCAAGAAGCCTTTCGCTAAGACTGTTCTTGTGGAATTTGCAAAGTGATATTTGGAAGCCCATAGAGGTTTATGGTGAAAAAGGAAATATCTTCACTTAAAAACGGGAAAGAAGCTTTCTGAGAAACTGAGTTGTGTTCTCTTAATTTATCTCACAGAGTTACAGCTTTCCCCTCAAAAAGCGTTTCGATAAGAGTGTTCTTGTGGAATTTGCAAAGTGATATTTGAAACCCATAGAGGGCTATGGTGAAAAAGAAAATGTCTTCCGTTACAAACGGGAAAGGAGCCTACTGAGAAACTGCTTTGTGTTCTGTTAATTCATCTCACAGAGTTACAGCTTGCCCCTCAAGAAGCCTTTTGCAAAGACTGTTCTATTGGAAGTTGCAAACTGAGATTTCGAAGCCCATAGAGGGCTATGGTGAAAAAGGAAATATCTTCAGTGAAAAACTGAAAAGAAGCACTCTGAGAAACTGCGTTGTGTTCCGGTAATTCATCTCACAGAGTTACATCATTCCTCTCAAGAAGCCTTTCGATAAGACTGTTCTTGTGGAATTTGCATAGTGATAATTGGAAGCCCAAAGAGGGCTATGGTGAAAAGGGAAATACCTTCCGTTAAAAATTGGAAAGAAGCTTTCTGCGAAACTGCTTTCTGTTCTGTTATGTCATCTCACAGATTTACAGCTTTCCCCTCAAGAAGACTTTCGCTAAGACTGTTGTTGTGGAATTTGCAAAGTGGTATTTGGAAGGCCATAGAGGGCTATGGTGAAAAAGTAAATATCCTCTGTTAAAAAGTGGAAAGAAGCTTTCTCACAATCTGTGTTGTGTTCTGTTATTTCATCTCACAGAGTTAGAACTTTCCCGCAAGAAGCCTTTCGCTAAGACTGTTCTTATGGAATTTTCAAAGTGATATTTGGAGCCCATAGAGGGCTATGTTGAAAAAGGAAATATCTTCATTTAAAAAGTGTAAAGAAACTTTCTGAGAATCTGCTTTGTATTCTGTTAATTCATCTCCCAGAGTCACAGCTTTCCCCCAAGAAGCCTTTTGGGAAGACTGTTCTTGTGGAATTTGCAAAGTGATATTTGGAAGCCCAAAGAGGTCAACCGTGAAAAAGAAAATATCTTTCGTTAAAAACTGGAAAAAAGCTTTCTGAGAAACTGCTTTGTGTTCTCTTAATTCATTTCACAGAGTTACAGCTTTCCCCTCCAAAAGCCTTTCGATAAGACTGCTCTTGTGGAATTTCCAAAGTGATATTTGGAAATCCTTAGAGGGCTATGGTGAAAAAGGAAATATCTTCAGTTAAAAACTGGAAGGAAGCTTTCTGAGAAACTGCTTTGTGTTCTGTTAATTCATCTCACAGAGTTACAGCTTTCCCCTCAAGAAGCCTTTCAGTACGACTCTTCTTGTGCAATTTGCAAATTGATATTTGGGAGCCGAAAGAGGGCTACGGTGAAAAAGGAAATATCTTAAGTTAAAATCTGGAAGAAGCTTTCTGAGAAACTGCTTTGTGTTCTGTTATTTTATCTCAAAGAGATACAGCTTTCCCCTCAAGAAACCTTTCGCTAAGACTGTTCTTGTGCTATTGTCAAGGTGATATTTGGATGCCAGAAGAGGGCTATGGTGAAATAGAAAATATCTTCAGTTAAAATGTGGAAATAAGCTTTCTAAGAAACTGTTTGTGTTCTGTGAATTCATCTCACAAAGTTACAGATTTCCCCTCAAAAATCCTTTCACTAAGACGGCTCTTGTGGAATTTTCAAAGTGATATTTGGAAGCCCATAGAAGGCTATGGTGAAAACGGAAATATCCTAAGATAAAAACTGAAAAGAAGCTTTCTGAGAAACTGCTTTGTGTTCTGTTAATTTACCTCACAGAGTTACAGATTTCCCCTCAAAAAGCCTTTCGATAAGAGTGTTCTTGTGGAATTTGCAAAGTGATATTTCATAGCCCTTAGAGGACTATGGTGAAAGAAGAAATATCTTCTGTTAAAAACTGGAAAGAATCTTTCTGAGTAACGGCTTGGTGTTCTCTTAATTCATCTCACAGAGTTACAATTTTCCCCTCAAAAAGCCGTTCGCTAAGACTCTTCTCGTGGAATTTACAAAGTGATATTTGGAAGCCCTTAGAGGGCTACGGTGAAAAAGACAATAACCGAAGATAAAAACTGAAAAGAAGCTTTCTGAGAAACTGCTTTGTGTTCCGTTAATTCATCTCACAGAGTTATAGCTTTCCCCTCAAGAAGCCTTTCGCTAAGACTGTTCTTGTGGAAATTGCAAAGTGATATTTGGAAGCCCATAGAGGGCTATGGTGAAAAAGGAAATATCTTCAGTGAAAAACTAGAAAGAAGCTTTCAGACACACTGCTTTGTGTTCTGTTAATACATCTCTCAGTCGTACAGCTTTCCACTCAAGAAGCCTTTCGCTAAGACTGTTCTTGTGGAATTTCCAAAGTGATATTTGGACGCCCTTAGAGGTCTATGGTGAAAAAGGATATATCCTTAGATGAAAACCGAAAAGAAGCTTTCTGAGAAACTGCTTTGTGTTCTGTTAATTCATCTCACAGAGTTACAGCTTGACCCTCAAGAAACCTTTTGCTAAGGCTGTTCTTGTTCTGTTAATTCATCTTACAGAGTTACAGCTTTCCCCTCAAGAAGCCTTTCCCTAAGACTGTTCTTGTTGGATAGGCATAGTGATATTTGGAAGCCAATAGAAGGCTATGGTGAAAAAGGGAATATCTTCCGTTAAAAACTAGAAAGAAGCTTTCTGGGAAACTGCCTTGTGTTTTGTTAATTCATCTCACAGAGTTACAGCTTTCCCTTCAGGAAGAATTTTGCTAAGACTGTTCTTGTGGAATTTGCAAAGTGATATTTGGAAGCCCATACAGGGCTAAGGTGAAAAAGGAAACATCCTAGGATAAAAACTGAAAAGAAGTTTTCTGAGAAACTGCTTTGTGTTCTGTTAATTCATCTCATAGAGTTACAGCTTTCCCCTCAAGTAGCCATTCTCTAAGACTGTTCTTGTGGAATTTGCAAAGAGATATTTGGGTGCCCTTGGAGGGCTATGGTGAAAAAGGAATTCTCTTCTGTTAAAAACTGCAAAGAAATTTTCTGAGAAACTGCTTTTTGTGTTCTGTTAATTCATCTCACAGAGTTACAGCTTTCCCCTGAAGAAACCGTTCACTGAGATGGCTCTTGTGGAATTTGCAAAGTGCTGTTGGGAGCCACTAGAGGGTTATGGCGAAAAAGGAAATATCCTAAGATAAAAACCGAAAGGAAGCTTTCTGAGAAACTGCATTGTGTTTTGTTAATTCATCTCACAGAGTTACAGCTTTCCGCTCAGGAAGCCTTTCGCTAAGAGTGTTCTTGTGGTATTTGCAAAGTGATAATTACAGTCCATAGAGGGCTATGGTGAAAAAGGAAATCTCTTCCGTTAAAAATAAGAAAGAAGATTTCTGAAAAATTGTTTTGTGTTCTTTCAATTCATCTCACAGAATTACAGCTTTCCCCTCCAGAATCGTTTCGCTAAGACTGTTCTTGTGGAATTTGCAAAATGTTTTTGGAAGCCCATAGAGGGCTATGGTGAAAAAGGAAATATCCTAAGAAAAAAACTGAAGAAAAGCTTTCTGAGAAACTATTTTGTGTTCTGTTAATTCATCTCAAAGAGTTACAGTTTTTCCCTCAAGAAGCCTTTCGCTAAGTCTGTACTTGTGGAATTTGCAAAGTGATATTTTGAAGCCCATAGTGGGCTATGTTGAAAAAGGAAATATCTTCGGGTAAAAACTGGAAAGAAGCTTTATGAGAATCTGCTTTGTGTTCTGTTAATTCATCTCACAGTTACAACTTTCCCCTCAAGAAGCCTTTCGCTAAGACGGTTCTTGTGAAACTTGCAAAGGTATATTTGGAAGCCCATAGAGGGCTATTGGATAAAAGGAAATATCCTCCGTTAAAAACTGGAAAGAAGCTTTCTGAGAAACTGCTTTGTGTTCTGTTAATTCATCTCACAGAGTTACAGCTTTCCCCTCAACAAGTCGTTCACTAAGCCTTTTCTTGTGGAATTTGCACAGTGATATTTGGAGGCCCATTGAGGGCTATGGTGAAAAAGAAAACATCCTAAGATAAAAACTGAAATGAAGCTTTCTGTGAAACTGTTTTGTGTTCTGTTAATTCATCTCACAGAATTACAGCTTTCCCCTCAAGAAGTCGTTCACTAAGACAGTTCTTACGAAATTTGCAAAATGATATTTGGAAGCCCATAGAAGGCTATGGTGAAAATGGAAATATCCTAAGATAAAAACCGAAAAGAAACTGTCTGAGAAACTGCTTTGTTTTGTGTTAGTTTATCTCACAGAGTTACAGCTTTCCCCTAAAGAAGTCATTCACTAAGACTGTTCTTGTGAAATTTGCAAAGTGATATTTGGAAGCTCATAGAAGGCTATGGTGAAAATGAAACTATCTTCCGTTAAAACTGGAAAGAAGCATTCTGAGAAACTGCCGTGTGTTCTGTTAATACATCTCACCGAGTTACAGCTTTCCCCTCAAGAACCCTCTCGCTAAGACTGTTCTTGTGGAATTTGCAAAGTGATATTTGGAAGCCCTTTGAGGGCTGTCGTGAAAAAGGAAATATCCACCGTTACAAACTGGAAAGAAGATTGCTGAGAAACTGCTTTGTGTTTTGTTAATTCATCTCACAGAATTACAGCTTTTCCTTCAGAAGCCTTTCGCTAAGATTGTTCTTGTAGAGCTTGCAAAGTGATATTTGGAAGCCCATATAGGGCTACGGAGAAAAAGGAAATATCCTCCGTTAAAAACTTCAAAGAAGCTTTCTGAGAAACTGCTTTATGTTCTGTTAATTCATCTCACAGTGTTACAGTTTACCCTCAAGCAGCCGTTCACTCAGACTGCTCTTGTTGAATTTGCAAAGTGATATTGGAAGCCCATAGAGTGTTATGGCATAAAAGGAACTATCCTAAGATAAAAACCGAAAAGAAGCTTTCTGAGAAAGTGCATTGTGTTCTCTTAATTCATCTCACAGAATTACAGCTTTCCCCTCAAGAAGCCATTCACCTAGACTGTTCCTGTGGAGTTTGCACGGTGATAGTTGGAAGCCCATACAGGTCTACGGAGAAAAAGGAAATATGTTGCGTTAAATACTGGAAAGAATCTTTCTAGGAAACTGCTTTGTGTTCTCTTAATTCATCTCACCGAGTTACAGCTTTCCCCTCAAGAAGCCTTTCGCTAAGACTGTTCATGTGGAATTTGTAAAGTAATATTTGGAATCCCATAGAGGGCTATGGTGAAAATGGAAATATCCTAAGATAAAACAGAAAACAAGCTTTCTGAGAAACTGCTTTGTGTTCTGTTAGTTCATCTCACAGAGTTACAGCTTCCCTCTCAAGAAGCCTTTCGCGAAGGCTGTTCTTGTTTTATTTGCAAAGTGATATTTGGAAGCCCATAGAGGGCTTTGGTGAAAAAGGAAATATCCTAAGATAAAAAACGAAAAGAAGGTTTCTGAGAAACCGCTTTGTGTTCTGTTAGTTCATCTCACAGAGTGACATCTTTCCCGTCCAGAATCCTTTCGCTAAGACTGTTCTTGTGGAACTTGCTAAATGTTTTTGGAACCCTTAGAGGGCTATGCTGAAAAAGGAAATATCCTAAGATAAAAACTGAAAAGTAGTTTCCTGAGATACTGCTTTGTGTTCTGTTAATTCATCTCAGAGAGTTACGCCTTTCCCTTCAAGAAGTCTTTCACAAAGACTGTTCTTGTTTAATTTGCAAAGTGATATTTGGAAGACCATATAGGGCTATGTTGAAAAAGGAAATATAGTAAGATAAAATCCGAAAAGAAGCTATTTGAGAAACTGCTTTGTGTTCTGTTAATTCATCTCAGAGAGTTACAGATTTCCCCTCAAAAGGCCGTTCACTAAGACTGTTCTTCGGAAATTTGGGAAGTGATATTTAGAATCCCATAGAGGGCTATGGTGAAAAAGGAATTATTTTCCGCTAAAAACTGGAAAGAAGGTTTCTGAGAAACTGCTTTGTGTTCTGTTAATCCATCTCACAGAGTTCCAACATTTCCCTCTAAAAGCCTTTCGCTAATGCTGTTGTTGTCGAATTTGCAAAGTGATATTTGGAAGCCCATAGAGGGCTATGGTGAAAAAGGAAATATCTTCAGTTAAAAACTGGAAAGAAGTTTTTCTGAGAAACTGCCATGTGTTCTGATAATAGACCTCACCTAGTTACAGCTTTCCCCTCAAGAAGACTTTCGCTAAGACTGTTCTTGTGGGATTTGCAAAGTGATATTTGGAAGCCTTTGGAGCGCTATGGTGAAAAAGGAAATATCTTCAGTTAAAAAGCGAAAAGAAGCTTTCTGACAAACTTCTTTTTGTTCAGTTAATTCACCTCACAGAGTTACAGCTTTCCCCTCAATAATTCTTTCGCTACGAATGTTCTTGTGGAATTTGCAAAGTGAGATTTGGAAGCCCATAGAGGTCTATGGTGAAAAAGGAAATATCGTAAGATAAAAACTGAAAAGAAGCTTTCTGAGAAACTGCATTGTGTTCAGTTAATTCATCTCCCATAGTTAAAACTTTCCCCACAGGAAGCCTTTCCCTAAGACTGTTCTTGTGAAACTTGCAAAGTGATATTTGGAAGCCCATAGAGGGCTATGGAATAAAAGGAAATATCCTCCTTTAAAAACTGGAAAGAAGCTTTCTGAGAAACTGCTTTGTGTTCTGTTAATTCATCTCACAGAGTTACAGCTTTCCCCTCAAGAAGCCGTTCACTAAGACTTTTCTTGTTGAATTTGCATAGTGATATTTGGCGGCCCATAGAGGGCTATGGTGAAAAAGAAAACATCCAAAGATAAAAACTGAAATGAAGCTTTCTGTGAAACTGCTTTGTGTTCTGTTAATTCATCTCACAGAGTTACAGCTTTCCATTCAAGAAGTCGTTCACTAAGGCTGTTCTTGTGAAATTTGCAAAATGATATTTGGAAGCCCATAGAGGACTATGGTGAAAATGGAAATATCCTAAGATAAAAACAGAAAAGAAGCTGTCTGAGAAACTGCTTTGTGTTGTGTTAGTTTATCTCACAGATTTACAGCTTTCCCATCAAGAAGTCGTTCACTAAGACTGTTCTTGCGGAATTTGCAAAGTGATATTTGGAAGCCCATAGAAGGCTATGGTGAAAATGAAAATATCTTCCGTTAAAAACTGCAAAGAAGCATTCTGAGAAACTGCCGTGTGTTCTGTTAATACATCTCACCGAGTTACAGCTTTCTTCTCAAGAAGCCTTTCGCTAAGACTGTTCTTGTGGGATTTGCAAAGTGATATTTGGAAGCCCGTAGAGGGCTATGGTGAAAAAGGAAATATTTTGCGTTAAACTCTGGAAAGAATGTTTCTGAGAAACTGCTTTGTGTTCTGTTAATTCATCTCACAGAGTTACAGCTTTCCCCTCAAGAAGACTTTCGCTAAGACTGTTCATGTGCAATTTGCAAAGTGATATTTGGAATCCCATAGAGGGCTATGGTGAAAAAGGAAATATCCTAAGGTAAAAACTGAAAAGTAGGTTTCTGAGAAAATGTTTTGTGTTCTGTTAATTTATCTTACAGAGTTACAGCTTTACCCTCAAGAAGCCTTTCGCTAATACTGTTCTTCTGGAATTTGCAAAGTGATATTTGGAACCCCTATAGCGCTATGGTTAAAATGGAAATATCGCAAGATAAAAAACGAAAAGAAGGTTTCTGAGAAACTGCTTTGCATTCTGTTAATTCGTCTCACAGATTTACAGCTTTCCCCTCCATAATCCTTTCGCTAAGACTGTTCTTGTGAAATTTGCAAAATGTTTTTGGAAGCCCATAGAGGGCTATGCTCAAAAAGGAAATATCCTAAGATAAAAACTGAAAAGAAGTCTTCTGAGAAACTGCTTTCTGTTCTGTAAATTCATCTCAGAGAGTTACAGCTTTCCCCTCAAGAAGTCTTTCACAAAGACTGTTCTTGTGTAATTTGCAAAGTGATATTTGGAAGCCCATAGAGGGCTATGTTGAAAAAGGAAATATAGTAAGACAAAATCCGAAAAGAAGCTTTCTGAGAAACTGCTTTCTGTTCTGTTAATTCACCTCATAGTGTTACAGATTTCCCTCATGAGGCCGTTCACTAAGACTGTTCTTCTGAAATTTGGAAAGTGATAGTTGGATCTCATAGAGGGCTGTGGTTAAAAAGGAAATATTTTCCGTTAAAAACTGTAAAGAAGCTTTCTGATAAACTGTTTGTGTTCTGTTAGTTCATCTCACAGAGTTACAGCTTTCCTTTCAAGAAGCAGTTCACTGAGACAATTCTTGTGAAATTTGCAAAGAGATATTAGAAAACTGACAGAGGGCTATGGTGAAAAAGGAAATATCTTCCGTTAAAAACTTGAAAGAAGCTTTTTGTGAAACTGCCGTGTGTTCTGTTAAAGCATCTCACTGAGTTACAGCTTTCCCCTCAAGAAGGCTTTCGCCAAGACAGTTCTTGTGGGATTTGCAAAGTGATATTTGAAAGCCCATAGAGGGCTACGTTGAAAAAGGAAATATCCTTCCTTAAAAACTGGAAAGAAGATATCTGAGAAACTGCTTTGTGTTCTGTTAATTCATCTCACAGAGTTACAGTTTCCTCCCCCCCCCCCAGAAGTCTTTCGCTTACACTGTTCTTGTTGAATTTGCAAAGTGATATTTGGAATCCCATAGAGGGCTATGGTGAAAAAAAAAAAAACCTCCATTAAAAACTGGAAAGTAGATTGCTGAGAAACAGCTTTGTGTTCTGTTAATTCATCTCACAGAGTTACAGCTTTCCCCTCCAGAAGCCGTTCACAAAGACTGTTCTTGTGGAATTTGCAAAGTGATATTTGGAAGCCCACAGTGGGCTATGGTGAAAAAGGAAACATCCTAAGATAAAAACTGAAAAGAAGCTTTCTGAGAAACGGCTTTGTGTTCTGTTAATTCGTCTCAAAGTGTTACAGTTTTCCCCTCCAGAAACCTTTCGCTAACACTGTTCTTGTGGAAATTGCAAAGTGATATTTGGAAGCCCAGAGAGAGCTATGGTGAAAAAGGAAATACCTTCAGTTAAAAAATGAAAAGAAGCTTTCCGAGAAACTGCTTTGTGTTCTGTTATTTATTCTCAAAGAGTTACAGCTTTCCCCTCAAGAAGCCTTCCGCTAAGACTGTTTTTGAGCAATTTCCAAAGTGATATGTGGAAGCCCATAGACGGCTATGGTGAAAATGGAAATATCCTAAGATACTAACTGAAAAGAAGCTGTCTGAAAAAATGCTTTGTGTTCTGTTAGTTCATCTCACAGAGCTACAGCTTTCCCCTAAAGAAGCCGCTCACTAAGACTGTTTTGTTAAATTTGGAAAGTGAAATTTGGAAACCCATAGAGGACTATGGTGAAAAAGGAAATATGTTCCGTTAAAAACTGGAAAGAAGCATTCTGAGAAAGTGCCGTGTGTTCTGTTAATACGTCTCACTGAGTTACAGCTTTCCTCTCAAGGAGCCTTTCGCTAAGACTGTTCTTGTGGGATTTGCAAAGTGACATTTGGAAGCCCGTAGATGACTATGGTGGGAAAGGAAATATCTTCCGTTAAAAACTGGAAAGAAGATTTGTGAGAAAATGCTTTGTGTTCTGTTAATTCATCTCACAGAGTTAGAGCTTTCCCCTTAAGAAGCCTTTCGCTAAGACTGTTCTTGTGAAATTTGCAAAGTGATATTTGGAAGCCCTTAAAGGGCTATGATGAAAAAGGAAATACCTTCAATTAAAAACTAGAAAGAAGCTTTCTGAGAAACTGCTTTGTGTTCTGTTAATTCATCTCAGTGTGTTACAGCTTTCACCTTAAGAAGCCTGTCGCTAAGACTGTTCTTGTGGAACTTCCAAAGTGATATTTGGAAGCCCTTAGAGGGCTATGGTGAAAAAGGAATATCTTCCGTTAAAAACCGGAAAGAAGATTTCTGAGAAACTTCTTTGTGTTCTGTTAATTTATCTCACAGTGTTACAGCATTCGCCTCAAGAATCCTTTTGCAAAGACTGTTCTTTTGGCATTTCCAAAGTGATATTTGGAAGCCCATAGAGGGCTATGGTGAAAAAGTAAATGTCTTCCGTTAAAAACTGGAAAGAATCTTTTTGAGAAACTGCTTTGTGTTCTGTTAATTCATCTCACAGAGTTACAGCTTTCTCCGCAAGAAACCGTTCACTAAGGCTGTTCTTGTGGAGTTGCAAAGTGATATTTGGAAGCCCATAGAGGGCTATATTGAAAAAGGAAATATGCTAAGATAAAAACTGAAAAGAAGGTATCTGAGAAACTGCTATGTGTTCTGTTAATGATCTCACAGAGTTACAGCTTTCCCTTCAAGAAGCCTTTCGCTAAGTCTGTTCTTGTGGATTTTGCAAAGGGATATTTGAAAGCCCATAGAGGGCTGTGGTGAAAAAGGAAGTATCTCAGGTAAAAAACTGGAAAGAAGCTTTCTGAGAAACTGCTTTGTGTTCTCTTAATTCATCTCACACAGTTACAGCTTTCCCTTAAAGAAGCCTTTGGCTAAGGCTGTTCTTATGGAATTTGGAAAGTGATATTTGGTAGTCCTTAGAGGACTATGGTGAAAAAGGAAATATCTTCCGTTAAAAACTGGAAAGAAGCTTTATGAGAAACTTCTTTGTGTTCTGTTAATTCATCTCACAGAGTTACATCTTTCCCTTTAATAAGCCGGTCGCTAAGACTGTTCTTGTGGAATTTGCAAAGTGATATCTGGAAGCCCATAGAGGACTGTGATGAAAAAGAAAATATGTTCCGTTAAAAATTGGAAAGAAGCTTTCTGATAAACTGCTTTGTGTTCTGTTAATTCATCTCACAGAGTTACAGCTTTGCCTTCAAGAATCCTTTCTCTAAGTCTGTTGTTGTGGAATTTGCAAAGTGATATTTGGAAGCCCCTAGAGGGCTATGGTTGAAAAGGAAATATCTTCCGTTAAAAACTTCAAAGAAGCTTTCAGAGAAACTCCTTTGTGTTCTGTTAATTCATCTCACAGAGTTACTGCTTTCCCGTCAAGAAGCCTTTCGCTAAGATTGTTCTTTTGGAATTTGCAATGTGATATTAGGAAGCCCATAGAGGGCTAAGGTGAAATAGGAAAGATCTTCCGTTAAAAACTGGAAAGAAGCTTTCTGAGAAACTATTTTGTGTTCTGTTAATTCATTTCACAGAGTTACAGATTTCCCATCAAGAAGCCTTTCGCTAAGGCAGTTCTGGTGGATTTTGGAAAGTGATATTTGGAAGACCATAGCGGGCTATGGTGAAAAAGGAAATATCTTCAGTTTAAAACTGGAAAGAAGCTTTCTGAGAAACTGCTTTGTGTTCTCTTAATTCATTTCACAGAGTTACTGCTTTCCCCTCAAGATGCCTTGCGGTAAGACTGTTCTTGTGGAATTTGCAAAATGATATTTGGAATCCCATAAAGGGCTACGATGAAAAAGGAAATATCTTCCATTAAAAACTGGAAAGAAGCTTTCTGAGAAACTGCTTTGTGTTCTGTTAATTCATCTCACCGAGTTACAGCTTTCCCCTCAAGAAGACTTTCGCTAAGACCGTTCTTCTGGAATTTGGAAAGTGATACTTGGAAGCCCATAGAGGGCTATGGTTAAAAAGGAAATATCTTATTTAAAAACAGGAAAGAAGTTTTCTGAGGAATTGCTTTGTGTTCTGTTATTTCATCTCACAGAATTACAGCTTTACCCTCAAGAAGCCTTTCGCTAAGACTGTTCTTGTGGAATCTGCAAAGTTATATTTGGAAGCCCTTAGAGGGCTATGTTGAAAAAGGCAATATCTTTCTTTAAAAATCGGAAAGAGGCTTTCTGAGAGACTGCTTTGTGTTCTCTTAATTCATCTCACAGAGGTACAGCTTTCCCTTCAAGAAGCCTTTCGCTAAGTCTGTTCTTGTGGAATTTGCAAAGTGATATTTGGAAGCCCCTAGGGGGCTATTGTTGAAAAGGAAATATCTTCCGTTAAAAACTGGAAAGAAGTTTTCAGAGAAACTCCTTTGTGTTCTGTTAATTCATCTCAAAGAGTTACAGCTTTCCCCTCAAGAAACCTTTCGCTAAGATTGTTCTTTTGTAATTTGCAAAGTGATATTAGGAAGCCCATAGAGGGCTAACGTGAAATAGGAAAGATCTTCCGTTAAAAACTGGAAAGAAGCTCTCTGAGAAACTATTTTGTGTTCTGTTAATTCATTTCACAGAGTTACAGCTTTACCCTCAAGAAGACTTTCGCTAAGACTGTTCTTGTGGAATTTGCAAAGTGATATTTGGAAGTCCATAGAGGGCTATGGTGAAGAAGGAAATATCTTCCGTTAAAAACTGGAAAGAAGCTTTCTGAGAAACTGCTTTGTGTTCTGTTAATTCTTCCCTCAGAATTACAGCTTTGCACTCAAGAAGCCTTTCGCTAAGACTGTTCTTGTGGAATATGCAATGTCATATTTGTAAGCCCTTAGAGGGCTACAGAGAAAAAGGAAATATCCTAAGACAACAACTGAAAAGAAGCTTTCTCGGAAACTGCTTTGTGTTCCGTTAATTCATCTCACAGAGTTACAGCTTTCCCCTCAAGATCCCGTACACTAAGACTGTTCTTGTGAAATTTGCAAAGTGATATTTGGAAGCCCATAGAGAGCTATGGTGAAAAAGGAAATATCCTATGATAAAAACTAAATAGAAGGTATCTGAGAAGTTGCTTTGTATTCCGTTAATTCATCTCACAGCGTTACTGCTTTCCCCCTCAAGAACCTTTTTGCTAAGAGTGTGCTGTGTAACTTTCAAAGTGATATTTTGAAGCCCACAGATGGCTATGGTGAAAAAGGAAATATCTTCACTTAAAAACTGGAAAGAAGCTTTCTGAGAAGCTGCTTTGTGTTCTGTTAATTCATCTCACACAGTTACAGCTTTCCCCTCAAGAAGCCTTTCGCTAGGAATTTTCTTGTAGAATTAGCAAAGTGATATTTGGAAGCCCATAGAGGGATGGGGTGAAAAAGGAAATATCTTCAGTTAAAAACTGAAAAGACGCTTTCTGAGAAACTGCTCTTTCTTCTGTTAATTCATCTCACACAGTTTCAGCTTTCCCCACAAGAAGCCATTCGCTAAGACTGTTCTTGTGGAATGTGCAAAGTGATGTTTGGAAGCCCATAGAGGGCTATGATGAAAAAGGAAATATCTTCTGTTAAAAACTGGAAAGAAGCTTTCTGAGAAAATGCTTTGTGTTGCGATAATTCATCTCACAGAGTTACAGCTTTCCCCTCAAGAAGCATTTCGCTTAGACTGCTCTTGTGGAATTCGCAAAGTGATACTTGGAAGCCCATAGAGGGCTACGGTGAAAATGAATTATCTTCCCTTAAAAAGTGGAACGAAGCTTTCTGAGAAACTGCTTTGTGTTCGATTAATTCATCTCTCAGTTACTGCTTTCCCCTCAAGAAGCCTTTCGCCAAGACTGTTCTTGTGGAATTTGCAAAGTGATATTTGGAAGCCCATAGAGTGTTAAGGCGAAAAAGGAAATATCGTCCATTAAAAAGTGGTAAGAAGCTTTCTGAGAAACTGCTTTGTGTTGTGTTAATTCATCTCACAGAGTTACAGCTTTCCCTTCAAGAAGTTTTTCGCTAAGACTCTTCTTGTGGAATTGGCAAAGTGATATTTGGAAGCCCATAGAGGTCTATGGTGAAAAAGGAAATATCTTCCGTTAAAAACTGGAAAGAAGCTTTCTGAGAAACTGCTTTGTGTTCTGTTAATTCATCTCACAGAGTCACTGCTTTCACCTAAAGAAGCCTTTCGCTAAGATTGTTCTTGTGGAATTTTCATAGTGATATTTTCAAGTCCATGGAGGGCTAAGGTGAAAAAAGAAATATCCTAAGATAAAAACTGAAAAGAAGCATTCTGAGAAACTACTTTGTGTTCTGTTAATTCATCTCACAGAGGTACAGCTTTCTCCTCAAGAAGCCAGTTGCAGACATTATTCTTGTGGAACGTGCAAAGTGATATTTGGAAGCCCATAGAGGGCTAGGAAGAAAAATGAAATATCCTAAGATAAAAACTGCAAAGAAGCTTTGGAAAACTGCTTTGTGTTCTGTTAATTCATCCAACAGAGTTAAAGCTTTACCCTCAAGAAGCTTTTCGCTAAGACTGTTCTTGTGGATTTTGCAAAGTGGTATTTGGAACCCCTAGAGGGCTATGGTGAAAAAGGAAATATCTTCAGTTTAAAACTGGAAAGAAGCGTTCTGAGAAACTGCTTTGTTTTCTGTTAATTCATCTCACAGAGTTACAGCTTTTCTCTCAAGAAGGCTTTCGCTAAGACTGTTCTTGTGGAATTTGCAAAGTGACATTTGGAAGCCCATAGAGGGCTATGGAGAAAAAGGAAATATCTTCAGTTAAAGACTGGAAAGAAGCTTTCTGAGAAACTGCTTTGTGGTCTCTTAATTCATCTCACAGAGTTACAGCTTTCCCCTCAGGAAGCCTTTCGCTAAGACGGTTCTTGTGGAATTTTCAAAGTGATATTTGGAAACCGATAGATGGCTATGGTGAAAAAGGATATTTCTTCAGTTAAAAACGGAAAATAGGCTTTCAGAGAAACTGGTTTGTGATATGTGACTTCCACTCACTGAGTTACAGCTGTGTTTCGTAGAGCTGTTTTCTAGCCTTATTACTGTGGAATTTGAGAACCGTTATTTCGGATCCCTTTGAAAACTATCGGGATAAAGGAAATATCGACCGCTAAATGTGAGAAAGAAGCTTTCTGAGAAATTTCTTTGTGTTCTGTGAATTCATCTCACAGAGTTACAGCTTTCCCTTCAATAAGCCTTTCGCTGAGACTGTTCTTCTGGTATTTGCAAAGTGATATTTGGAATCCAATAGAGGAGTGTGGTGAAAAGGAAATATCTTCAGTTGAAAACTGGAAAGAAGCTTTCTGAGAAACTGTTTTATGGTCTTTTAATTCATCTCACAGACTTACAGCTCTCCAATCAGGAAGCCTTTCGCTAAGACGGTTCTTGTGGAATTTGCAAAGTGATATTTGAAAGAACATAGAGGGCTATTGTTAAAAAGGAAATATCCTAACATAAAAACTGATAAGAAGCTTTGTGAGAAACTGCTTTGTTCTGTTAATTCACCTCACTGAGTTACAGTTTGCCCTAAAGAAGTCGTTCACTAAGACTGTTCTTGTGGAATATGCAAAGTGATATTTGCAACCCCTTAAAGGGCTACGGTGCAAAAGGAAATATCTTCAGTTAAAAACTGGAAAGAAGCTTTCTGAGAAACTGCTTTCTGTTCTGTTAATTCATCTCTCAGAGTTACAGCTTTCCTCTAAAGAAGCCATTCACGAAGACTGTTCTTGTGGAATTTGCAAAGTGTGATTTGGAAGCCCATTGAGGGCTATGGTGAAAAAGGAAATATCTCCTGATAAAAACTGAAAAGAAGCTTTCTGAGAAATTGCTTTGTGTTCTTTGAATTCATCTAACAGATTTACAGCTTTCCCCTAATGAAGCCGTTTACTAAGACAGTTCTTGTGGAATTTGAAATGTGATACTTAGAAGCCCATAGAGGTCTATGGTGAAAAAGGAACTATCCTAAGATAAAAACTGAGTAGAAGCATTCTGAGAAACTTATGTTTGTTTTGTTAATTGTTCTACCGAGTTACAGCTTTCCCCTCAAGAAGCCGTTCACGAAGACTGTTCTTGGAGAATTTGCAAAGTGATATTGGGAAGCCCAAAGAGGGCTATGGTGGAAAAGGAAATATCCTAAGATAAAAATTAAAAAGAAGCTTTCTGAGAAACTGCTTTGTGTTCTGTTAATTCATCTCACAGCGTGGCAGCTTTACCCTCAAGAATCCGTTCACTAATACTGTTCTTGAGGAATTTGCAAAGTGATATTTGGAAGCCCATAGTGGGCTACGGTTAAAAAGGAAATATTTTCTGTAAAAAACTGTAAAGAAACTTTCTGAAAAACTGCTTGTGTTCTGTTAATTCATCTCACTGAGTTACAGCTTTCCCCTCAAGAAGCCTTTCCTAAGACCGTTCTTGTGGAATTTACAAAGTGATATTTGGAAGCCAGAGAGGTCTAAGGTGAAAAAGGAACTGTCCTCAGATAAAAACTTAAAAGAAGCTTTCTGAGAAACTACTTTGGGTTCTGTTAATTCATCTCAAATGTTTAAACCTTTCCCCTCAAGAAGCCTTTCGCTAAGACTGTTCTTGTGGAATTTTCAAAGTGATATTTCGAAGCACATAGAGGGCTATGGTGAAAAAGGAAATGTCCTCAGATAGAAATTGGAAGGAAGCTTTCTGAGAAATTGCTTTGTGTTCTGTTAATTCATCCCACAGAGTTACAGCTTTCCCCTCAAGAAGTCGTTAACTAAGAGTGTTCTTGGGAAATTTGCAAATGATATTTGAAAGCCAGTAGAGGTCTATGGTGAAAAAGGAAACATGTCTCAGTTAAAAACTGGAAAGAAGCTTGGTGAGAAACTGCTCTGAGTTCTGTTAATTCATCACACACAGTTACAGCTTTCCCCTCAGGAAGCCTTTCGCAAAGACTGTTCTTGTGGAATTTGCAAAGTGATATTTGGAATCCCTTAGAGGGCTAAGGTGAAAAAGGAAATATCGTCTGTTGAAAACTGGAAGGAAGCTTTCAGAGAAACTGCTTTGTGTTCTGTTAATTCATCTCTCAGAGTTACAGCTTTCCCTTCAAGAAGCCGTTCACTAAGAATGTTGCTGTGGAATTTGCAAAGTGATATTTGGAAGTCCTTAGAGGGCTAAGGTGAAAAAGGAAATATCTTCAGTTAAAAAACTGGAAAGAAGCTTTCTGAGAGACTGCTTTGTGTTCTGTTAATTCATCTCATACAGTTACAGCTTTCCCCTCAAGAAGCCTTTCGCTAAGACACTTCTTGTGGAATTTGCAAAGTGATATTTGGAAGCCCATTGTGGGCTATGGTGAAAAAGGAAACATTCTAAAATAAAAACTAGAAAGAATCTTTTGAGAAACTGCTTTGTGTTCTGTTATTTCATCTTACAGAATTACAGCATTCCCCTCAAAAAGCCTTTCGCTAAGACTGTTCTTGTGGAATTTCCAAAGTGATATTTGGAAGCCCATAGAGAGCTAAGGAGAAAAAGGATGTATCTTCCGATAAAAACTGAAAAGAACCTTTCTGAGAAACTGCTTTGTGATATGTGACTGCCAGTCACTGAGTTACAGCTGTATTTCGTAGAGCTGTGTGCTAGCCTTATTTCTGTGGAATCTGAGGACTGTTATTTCGAATCCCTTTGAAGACTATAGGGATAAAGGAAATGTCCTCTGCTAAAAGTGAGAAAGAAGCTTTCTGAGAAACTTCTTTGTGATCTGTGAATTCATCTCACAGAGTTACAGCTTTCCCCTCAAGAAGTTTTTCGCTAACACTTTTCTTGGGGAATTTGCAAAGTCATATTTGGAAGCCCATAGAGGGCTTTGGTGAAAAACTGAATATCCTAAGATAAAAACTGAAAAGAAGCTTTCTGAGAAACTGCTTGTGTTCTATTAATTCATCTCACTGTGTGACAGCTTTACCCTCAAGAAGCCGTTCCCTAAGACTGCTTTTGTGTAATTTGCAACGTGATATTTGGAAGCCCACAGAGGGCTACGGTGAAAAAGGAAATATCTTCAGCTAAAAACTGGAAAGCAGCTTTCTGAGAAACTGTTTTGTGTTCTGTTAATACATCTCACAAAGTTACAGCTTTCCCGTCAAGAAGCCTTTCGCTAAGACTGTTCTTGTGGAATTTTCAAAATGATATTTGGAAGCCCATAGAGGTCTACGATGAAAAAGGAAATAACTTCAATTAAAATCTGCAAAGAAGCTTTCTGAGAAACTGCTTTGTGTTCTGATAATTCCTCTCAAAGTGTTAGAGCTTTACCCTCAAGAAGAGTTTTGTTAACATTGTGTTGTGTAATTTTCAAAGTGATATTTTAAGCCCAAATAGGGCTATGGTGAAAAAGGCAATATCCTAAGATAAAAAGTGGAAAGAAGCTTTCTGAGAAACTCCTTTGTGTTCTGTTGATTCATCTCAAAGAGTTACAGCTTTCCCCTCAGCAAGCCTTTCGCTAAGACGTTTCTTGTGGAATTTGCAACGTGATATTTGTAAGCCCTTAGATGGCTAATGTGAAAAAGGAGATATCCTACGGTAAATACTGAAAAGACGTTTGCTGAGAAACTGCTTTGTGTTCTGTTAATTCATCTCAGGCAGTTACAGCTTTCCCCTCAAGAAGCCTTTCGCTAAGACTGTTCTTTTGGAATTTGCAAAGTGATATTTGGAAGACGATAGAGTGCTACTTTGAAAAAGGAAATATCTTCAGTTAACAACTGGAAAGAAGCTTTCTGAGAAACTGCTTTGTGTTCTTTTAATTCATCTCACAGAGCTACAGCTTTCCCCTAAAGTAGCCTTTCCCGAAGACTGCTCTTGTGGAATTTGCAAAGTGATATTTGGAAGCCCATAGAGGGCTATGGTGAAACAAGAAATATCTTCAGTTACAAACTGGGAAGAAGCTTTCTGAGAAACTGCTCTGTGTTTTGTTAATTCATGTCAACGACTTACAGCTTTACCCTCAAGAAGACTTTTGTTAAGACTGTTCTTGTTTAATTTTCAAAGTGATATTTTTAAGCCTATATAAGGCTACGGTGAAAAAGGAAATATCCTAACATAAAAACTGGAAAGAATCTTTCTTAGAAACTGCTCTGTGATCTGTTAATTCATTTCAAAGAGTTACAGCTTTCCCCTCAAGAATCCTTTCGGTAAGAGTGTTCTTCTGGAATTTGCAAAGTGATATTTGGAAGCCCTTAGATGGCTATGCTGAAAAAAGATATATCTTCAGTTAAAAACTGAAAAGAAGGTTTCTGAACTGCTTTTTGATATATGACTTCCACTCACTGAGTTATAGCTGTATTTCTTAGAGCTGTTTGCTAGCCTAATTTCTGTGGAATCTGAGAAATGTTATTTCGGATTCCTTTGAAGACTGTAGGGCCAAAGGAAATATCCGTCGCTAAAAGTTAGAAAGAAGCTTTCTGAGAAACTTCTTCGTGACCTGCGAATTCATTTCACAGAGTTACAGCTTTCCTCTCAAGAAGCCTTTCGCTAAGATTATTCTTGCGCAATTTGAAAAATGATATTTGGAATCCAATAGACGGCTATGGTGAAAACGAAATATCCTCAGATAAAAACTGGAAAGAAGCTTTCTGAGAAACTGCTTTCTGTTCTTTTAATTCATCTCACAGACTTACAGCTTTCCCCTCAAGAAGTCTTTCGCTAAGATTGTTCTTGTAGAATTTGCAAAGTGATATTTGGAAGCCCATAGAGGGCTATGGTGAAAAAGGATATATCTTCAGATAAAAACTGTAAAGAAAATTCCTGAGAAACTGCTTTGTGTTCTGTTAATTCACCTAACAGAGTTACAGCTTTGCCCTCTGGAAGCCTTTCGCTAAGACTGTTCTTGTTGTATTTTCAAAGTGATATTTTGAAGCCCATAGAGGGCTATGGTGAAAAAGGATATAGCTTCAGTTAAAAACCGAAAGAGGCTTTCTGAGAAATGGTTTAGTATTATGTGACTTCCACTCACTGAGTTACAGCTGTATTTCCTAGAGCTGTTTTATAGCCTTATTTCTATGGAATCAGAGAACTGTTATTTTGGATCTCTTTGACGACTATAGGGCCAAAGGAAATATCTGCCGCTAAAAGTGAGAAAGAAGCTTTCTGAGAAACTGCTCTGAGATCTGTGAATTCATCTCACAGAGGTACAGCATTCCACTCAAGAAGCCTTTCGCTAGGACTGTTCTTTTTGAATTTGCAAAGTGATATTTGGAAGCCCATAGACTGCTGTGGTGAAAAAAGAAATATCTTCAGTTAAAAAATGGAAAGAAGCTTTCTAAGAAACTGCTTTGTGTTCTGTTAATTCATCTCAAAGAGTTACAGCTTTACCCTCAAAAAGACTTTTGCTAAGACTCTTCTTGTGTAATACTCATAGTGATATTTGTAAGCCCTTATAGGGCTATGGTGAAGAAGGAAATATCCTAAGATAAAAGCTGAAAAGAAGCTTTCTGAGAAACTGCTTTGTGTTCTGTTAATTCACCTCACAGAGTTACAGCTTTCCCCTTAAGAAGCCTTTCGGTAAGACTGTTCTTGTGGAATTTGCAGAGTGGTATTTGTGAGCCCATAGAGCGTCATGGTGAAAAAGGAAATATCCTAAGATAAAAACTGAAAAGAATTTTCTGAGAAACTGCTTTGTGATATGTGACTTCCACTCACTGAGTGAGAGCTATATGTCGTACAGCTGTTTGCTAACCTTATTTCTGTGGAATCTGAGAAGGGATAATTCGGTTCCCTTTGAAGACTATAGGGCCAAAGGAAATATCTGCCATAAAAGTGAGAAAGAAGCTTTCTGAGAAACAGCTTTCTGATCTTTGAATTCATCCCACAGAGTTACAGCTTTCCCCTGAGGAAGCCTTTCGCTATGAATGTTCTTGTGGAATTTGCAAAGTGACATTTCGAAAGCCATGGAGATCTATGGTGAAAAAGGAAATATCCTCAGTTAAAAACTGGAAAGAAGCTTTCTGAGACACAGCGTTGTGTTCTGTTAATTCATCTCACAAAGTTACAGCTTTCCCCTAACGAAGCCTTTCCCTAAGACTGTTCTTGTCGAATTTGGGAAGTGATATTTAGAAGCCTACAGAGGTCTACGGTGAAAAAGGAAATAGCCTAAGACAAAAACTGAAAATAAGCTTTCTGAAAAACTGCTTTGTGTTCTCTTAATTCATCTCAGAGTTACAGCTTTCCTCTCAAGAAGCCTTTCGCTAAGACTGTTCTTGTGCAATTTAGAACGTGATATTTAGAAGCCTATAGAGGGCTAGGGTGAAAAAGGAAATATCCTCCATTAAAAACTGGAAAGAAGCTTTCTGAGAAACTGCTTTGTGTTCTTTTAATTCATCTCACTGAGTTACAGCTTTCCTCTCAAGAAGCCTTTCGCTAAGACTGTTCTTGTGGGATTTGCAAAGTGATATTTGGAAGCCCAGAGAGGGCTATGGTGAAAAAGGAATTCTCTTCCGTTAAAAACTGGAAAGAAGTTTTCTGAGAAACTGCTTTGTGTTCTGTTAATTCATTTCACATACTTACAGCTTTTTCCTCAAGAAGCCTTTGGCTAAGACTGTTCTTGTGGAATTTTCAAAGTGATATTTGGAAGCCCATAGACGGCTTTGGTGAAAAAGGAAATATCTTCCGTTAAAAACTGGAAAGAAGCTTTCTGAGAAAGTGCTTTTTGTTCTGTTAATTTATCTCACAGAGTTACAGCTTTCCCCTCAAGAAGCCTTTTGATAAGACTGTTCTTGTGGAATATTTAAAGTGATATTTGGAAGTCCTTAGAGGGCTATGGTGTAAAAGGTAATATCTTTAGTTAAAATCTCGAAAGAAGCTTTCTGATTACAGCTTTTCCCTCAAGAAGCCTTTCGCTAACACTGCTCTTGTGGAATTTGCAAAGTGATATTTGGAAGCCCATAGAGGGCTACGGTGAAAAAGGAAATATCTTCAGTTAAAAACTGGAAAGGAGCTTTCTGAGAAACTGTTTTGTGTTCTGTTAATTCATCTCACAGAGTTACAGCTTTCCCCTCAAGAAGCCTTTTGATAAGACTGTTCTTGTGGAATATTTAAAGTGATATTTGGAAGCCCATAGAGGGCTTTGGTGAAAAAGGAAATATCTTCCGTTAAAAACTGGAAAGAAGTTTCTGAGAAACTGCTTTGTGTTCTGTTAATTCATCTCACCGAGTTACAGCTTTCCCCTCAAGAAGACCTTTACTAAGTCTGTTCTTGTGGAATTTGCAAAGTGATATTTGGAAGCCCATATAGGGCTATGGTTAAAAAGGAAATATCTTCAGTTGAAAACTGGAAAGAAGCTTTCTGAGAAACTGCTTTGTGTTCTGTTAATTCATCTCACAGAGTTACAGCTTTCCCCTCAAGAAGTCTTTCGCTAGGACTGTTCTTGTGTCATTTCGAAAGTGGTATTTAGAAGGCCTTAGAGGGCTATTGTGAATAAGGAAATATTTTCCGTTATACACTGGAAAGAAGCTTTCTGAGAAAGTGCTTTGTGTCCTGTTAATTCATCTCACAGAGTTACAGCTTTCTCCTCAAGAAGCCTTTCGCTAAGACTGTTCTTGTGGAATTTGCAAAGTGATTTTAGAAGCCCAAAGAGGGTTATGGCAAAAAGGAAATATTCTAAGATAAAAACCGAAAAGAAGCTTTCTGAGAAACTGCATTATGTTCTCTTAATTCATCTCACAGAGTTATAGCTTTCCCCTCAAGAAGCCGTTCACTAAGATTGTTCTCGTGGAATTTTCAAGGTGATATTTGGAAGCCCATAGAGGGCTATGATGAAAAAGGAAATATCTTCCGTTAAAAACTGAAAAGAATGTTTTTTAGAAACTGCTTTGTGTTCTGTTAATTCATCTCACAGATTGACAGCTTTCCCCTCAAGATGCCTTTCGCTAAGACTGTTCTTGTGGAATTTGCAAAGTGATATTTGGAAGCCCATAGAGGGCTACGGTGAAAATGAAAATATCCTAAGATAAAAACGGAAAAGAATCTTTCTGAGAAACTGCTTTGTGTTCTGGAATTCATCTCACAGAGTTACACCTTTCTCCTCAAGAAGCCTTTCGCTGAGACTGTTCTTGTGGAATTTGAAAAGTGATATTTCGAAGCCCATGGGGTCTATGGTGAAAAGGGAAATATCTTTCGTTAAAAACTGGAAACAAGATTTCTGAGAAACTGCTTTGTGTTCTGTTAATTCATCTCACAGAGTTACAGCTTTCCCCTCAAGAAGCCGTTCACTAAGACTGTTCTTGTGAAATATGCAAAGTGATATTTGGAAGCCCTTAGAGGGCTATGGTGAAAAAGGAAATATCTTCCGTTAAAAACCAGAGGCAGATAAAGCCACAAAGATGGGGAAATAGCAGGGCAGAAAATCTGGAATTTCAAAAAATAAGAGCGCATCTCCTCCAGCAAAGGAGCGCAGCTCATCGCCAGCAACGGATCAAAGCTGGACGGAGAATGACTTTGACGAGATGATAGAAGAAGGCTTCAGTCCATCAAACTTCTCAGAGCTATAGGAGGAATTACGTACCTAGCGCAAAGAAACTAAAAGTCTAAAAGGGCAGCCAGAGAGAAAGGTCGGGTTACCCACAAAGGGAAGCCCATCAGACTAACAGCAGATCTCTCGGGAGAAACTCTACAAGCCAGAAGAGAGTGGGGGCCAATATTCAACATTCTTAAAGAAAAGAATTTTCAACCCAGAATTTCATATCCAGCCAAACTAAGTTTCATAAGTGAAGGAGAAATAAAATCCTTTACAGATAAGCAAATGCTTAGAGATTTTGTCACCACTAGGCCTGCCTTACAAGAGACCCTGAAGGAAGCACTAAACATGGAAAGGAACAACCGGTACCAGCCATTGCAAAAACATGCCAAAATGTAAAGACCATCAAGGCTAGGAAGAAACTGCATCAACTAACGAGCAAAATAACCAGTTAATATCATAATGGTAGGATCAAGTTCACACATAACAATATTAACCTTAAATGTAAATGGACTAAATGCTCCAATTAAAAGACACAGACTGGCAAACTGGATAAAGAGTCAAGACCCATCAGTCTGCTGTATTCAGGAGACCCATCTCACACGCAGAGACATATATAGGCTCAAAATAAAGGGATGGAGGAAGATTTACCAAGCAAATGGAGAACAAAAAAAAACAGGGGTTGCAATATTAGTCTCTGATAAAACAGACTTTAAACCATCAAAGATCAAAAGAGACAAAGAAGGCCATTACATAATGGTAAAGGGATCAATTCAACAGGAAGAGCTAACTATCCTAAATATATATGCACCCAATACAGGAGCACCCAGATTCATAAAGCAAGTCCTTAGAGACTTACAAAGAGACTTAGACTCCCATACAATAATAATGGGAGACTTCAACAGTCCACTGTCAACATTAGACAGATCAACGAGACAGAAAATTAACAAGGATATCCAGGAATTGAACTCATCTCTGCAGCAAGCAGACCTAATAGACATCTATAGAACTCTCCACCCCAAATCAACAGAATATACATTCTTCTCAGCACCACATCGCACTTATTCCAAAATTGATCACATAGTTGGAAGTAAAGCAGTCCTCAGTAAATGTACAAGAACAGAAATGGTAACAAACTGTCTCTCAGACCACACTGCAATCAAACTAGAACTCAGGACTAAGAAACTCAATCAAAACCGCTCAACTACATGGAAACTGAACAACCTGCTCCTGAATGACTACTGGGTACATGACGAAATGAAGGCAGAAATAAAGATGTTCTTTGAAACCAATGAGAACAAAGATACAACATACCAGAATCTCTGGGACACATTTAAAGCAGTGTGTAGAGGGAAATTTATAGCACTAAATGCCCACAAGAGGAAGCAGGAAAGATCTAAAATTGACACTTTAACATCACAATTAAAAGAACTAGAGAAGCAAGAGCAAACTCATTCAAAAGCTAGCAGAAGGCAAGAAATAACTAAGATCAGAGCAGAACTGAAGGAGATAGAGACACAAAAATCCCTCCAAAAAATCAATGAATCCAGGAGTTGGTTTTTTGAAAAGATCAACAAAATTGACAGACCGCTAGCAAGACTAATAAAGAAGAAAAGGGAGAAGAATCAAATAGACGCAATAAAAAATGATAAAGGGGATATCACCACCGACCCCACAGAAATACAGACTACCATCAGAGAATACTATAAACACCTCTATGCAAATAAACTAGAAAAATCTAGAAGAAATGGATAATTTCATGGACACATACACTCTTCCAAGACTAAACCAGGAAGAAGTTGAATCCCTGAATAGACCAATAGCAGGCTCTGAAATTGAGGCAATAATTAATAGCCTACCAACCAAAAAAAGTCCAGGATCAGATGGATTCACAGCTGAATTCTACCAGAGGTACAAGAGGAGCTGGTACCATTCCTTCTGAAACTATTCCAATCAATGGAAAAACAGGGAATCCTCCCTAACTCATCTTATGAGGCCAACATCATCCTGATACCAAAGCCTGGCAGAGACACAGCAAAAAAAGAGAATTTTAGACCAATATCCCTGATGAACATCGATGCAAAAATCCTCAATAAAATACTGGTAAAACGTATTCAACAGCACATCAAAAAGCTTATCCGCCATGATCAAGTGGGCGTCATCCCTGGGATGCAAGGCTTGTTCAACATTCGCAAATCAATAAACATAATCCAGCATATAAACAGAACCAAAGACAAGAACCACATGATTATCTCAATCGATGCAGAAAAGGCTTTTGACAAAATTCAACAGCCCTTCATGCTAAAAAGGCTCAATAAATTCGGTATTGATGGAACGTACCTCAAAATCATAAGAGCTATTTATGACAAACCCACAGCCAATATCATACTGAATGGGCAAAACTTGGAAAAATTCCCTTTGAAAACTGGCACAAGACAGGGATGCCCTCTCTCACCACTCCTATTCAACATAGTGTTTGAAGTCCTGGCTAGGGCAATCAGGCAAGAGAAAGAAATCAAGGGGATTCATTTAGGAAAAGAAGAAGTCAAATTGTCCCTCTTTGCAGATGACATGATTGTATATTTAGAAAATCCCATTGTCTCAGCCCGAAATCTCCTTAAGCTGATAAGCAACTTCAGCAAAGTCTCAGGATACAAAATTAATGTGCAAAAATCCCAAGCATTCGTGTACACCAGTAACAGACAAACAGAGAGCCAAATCATGACTGAACTTCCATTCACAATTGCTTCAAAGAGAATAAAACACCTAGGAATCCAACTTACAAGGGATGTAAAGGACCTCTTCAAGGAGAACTACAAACCACTGCTCAATGAAATAAAAGAGGACACAAAAAAATGGAAGAACATACCATGCTCATGGATAGGAAGAATCAATATTGTGAAAATGGCCATACTGCCCAAGGTTATTTATAGATTCAATGCCATCCCCATCAAGCTACCAATGAGTTTCTTCACAGAATTGGAAAAAACTGCTTTAAAGTTCATATGGAACCAAAAAAGAGCCCGCATTTCCAAGACAATCCTATGTCAAAAGAACAAAGCTGGAGGCATCACGTTACCTGACTTCAAACTATGCTACAAGGCTACAGTCACCAAAACAGCATGGTACTGGTACCAAAACAGAGATATAGACCAATGGAACAGAACAGAGTCCTCAGAAATAATACCACACATCTACAGCCATCTGATCTTTGACAAACCTGAGAGAAACAAGAAATGGGGAAAGGATTCCCTATTTAATAAATGGTGCTGGGAAAATTGGCTAGCCATAAGCAGAAAGCTGAAACTGGACCCTTTCCTTACTCCTTATACGAAAATTAATTCAAGATGGATTAGAGACTTAAAGGTTAGACCTAATACCATAAAAACCCTAGAGGAAAACCTAGGTAGTACCATTCAGGACATAGGCATGGGCAAAGACTTCATGTCTATAACACCAAAAGCAACGGCAGCAAAAGCCAAAATTGACAAATGGGATCTCATTAAACTAAAGAGCTTCTGCACAGCAAAAGAAACTACCATCAGAGTGAACGGGCAACCTACAGAATGGGAGAAAATTTTTGCAATCTACTCATCTGACAAAGGCTAATATCCAGAACCTACAAAGACCTCAAACAAATTTACAAGAAAAAAACAAACAACCCCATCCAAAAGTGGGCAAAGGATATGAACAGACATTTCTCAAAAGAAGACATTCATACAGCCAACAGACACATGAAAAAATGCTCATCATCACTGGCCGTCAGATAAATGCAAATCAAAACCACACTGAGATACCATCTCACACCAGTTAGAATGGCGATCATTCAAAAGTCAGGAAACAACAGGTGCTGGAGAGGATGTGGAGGAATAGGAACACTTTTACACTGTTGGTGGGATTGTAAACTAGTTCAATCGTTATGGAAAACAGTATGGCGATTCCTCAAGGATCTAGAACTAGACGTACCATATGACCCAGCCATCCCATTACTGGGTATATACCCAAAGGATTATAAATCATGCTGCTATAAAGACACATGCACACGTATGTTTATTGCGGCACTATTCACAATAGCAAAGACCCAAATGTCAATCAGTGACAGACTGGATTAAGAAAATGTGGCACATATACACCATGGAATACTATGCAGCCATACAAAAGGATGAGTTTGTGTCCTTTGTAGGGACATGGATGCAGCTGGAAACCATCATTCTTAGCAAACTATCACAAGAACAGAAAACCAAACACCGCATGTTCTCACTTATAGGTGGGAACTGAACAATGAGATCACTTGGACTCGGAAAGGGGAACATCACACACCGGGGCCTATCATGGGGAGGGGGGAGGGGAGAGGGATTGCATTGGGAGTTGTACCTGATGTAAATGACGAGTTGATGGGTGCTGACGAGTTGATGGGTGCAGCACAGCAACAGGGCACAAGTATACATATGTAACAAACCTGCACGTTATGCACATGTACCCTAGAGCTTAAAACCCTGTCTCTACAAAAAATACAAAAATTAGTCCAGCGTGGTGGTGTGCACCTGTGTTCCCAGCTGCCCAGGAGGCTGAGGTGGCAGGATCACCTGGGCCCGGGAAGGTCGAGGCTGCAGTGAACTGTAATCATATCACTGCACTCCAACCTGGGTGACAAGAGTGAGACCTTATCTAAAAAAAAATTAAATAAATAAATGATAATATTAATAAACTGAACAATTTCTTGAAAAACACCCAAAAAAAAAAAAAAAAAAAAAAAAAAAAAAAAAAAAAAAAGAAGCAACCAAGCACATCCCTCCTTCCCACTAGAGGCTTCCAGGCTGAAACAGGTTGATATAGGGGGAGGAGGAGAAGATACGCAACTAAGTCACATTTTGAGATCTGTTTAATAATAATTCTAATTTCATGTTCTCACTTATTTGTGAGATCTAAAATCAAAACAATTGAACTCATGGAGATAGAGAGTAGAAGCATGGTTACCAGAGGCTGGGAAGGGTAGTGGGGGTTTGAGGCAAAGCTGGAGATGGTTAATGGTTACAAAAAAACAGAAAGAATAAATAAGATCTAGTATTTAATAGCACAACAAGGCGACTATAGTCAGGAATAATTTAACTGTGCATTTGAAAATAACTAAAAGGGTCTAATTGGATTGCTTGTAACACAAAGGATAAATGCTTGAGAGAATGGATACCCCATTTTACATGGTGTGATTATTATTCATTGCATGCCTGAATCAGAACATCTCATGCACCCCATAAATACACACATCTACTATATACCCACAAAATTGAAATAAATAATTTTAAAAAATAAAAAATAAAAATAAAAAATAATCTTCCACTTATTTTTTAGGAAAAGCACATAACTAAATTGTTACAAAAGGATTGACCAAACGATCCTTTGAACGGTTTGAGTCAGCAGTTGTGGCAGGAATGCGGTTGGGGGAAATGGGGAGAAGTGAGTGAAGATAAAAGGAATTGGACAAGTGTTGATGTTGGTGAAATGAATGATGAGTACCTAGAGGTAATCCACTATTGTATGCATTTGGAATTTATCATAAAAATATTTTTGAAAGAACATATTCACTACTGAAAAGTCAAACAAGGGGAAAAAATTAAAGACCACTTATCATCCTATAATTTCAAACAAAAAAGATTTATTATTTTATGAGAAAATTATAGCATTATTATATAAATATGGCATATTAATTTTTAAATAGCATTATACCTGAGCATTTTGCTAAGTTATTGTAATGTATCAAATATATATTTTACTTATTTTTATAAAAGTGAGACATAAAGTAAGCCTAAAAGAGATATACTAGAATAATAAGTACTAGAAATATAAAATAATTCTATATAAAATGATTAAATATAAATATGAAAAGAATTATAATTTAATTGCACCAGGAAAAATCATACTTGATTTAAAAAAAAACTTGTAAAGTAAAATAGAATTCAAAAAGCTTTAATTGAATTTGTATTTGACACTGTTATACTTAGTTTTTTAGCATGATATAATTATGAAAAATATTGAAAGCAATGTTATTACCTGTGGAAGACATCCGAGTTCTGGAGACATTGGCGGCAAATCTGTATAGGTTTGCAGCACCCTCCATTCTTGCTTCCTCAGAAGGAATTCCACTAAGGGGCATAAGGCAGAAAGTGAGACAGAGGTAATTCTCAGAGCAGGAGTGAAGGATTATTAAAAGGCTTTAAAACAGAAAGGAAAAGAAGGGAAGTACAACCTGGAAGAGGGCCAAGTGGGAGACTTGAGAAGCCAAGTGCACCGCTTGACTTCTTGACTTGGAGTTTTATACATTGGCATACTTCTGGGATCTTGCCTTACTTCTCCTCACTCCTGAGATCTCATTGGGAAGTTGCTGATCAGTTTCAGGTGTTTTCTATTAGAAGACTGCCTTTCCTTGACACCAGGTATGACCAATTACTACTTTAGAGAAACAGTTAACAACCCCTTGACCATCACCTGAGGGTCTCCCAACACATTTGGTGTGTGGAAGAGGGGAGCCCTCTCCTGCCCTGCTCATACTTGACTAGCTTTCTACTGCAACAATATTTCTTGAATATTCTTTATGTAAAAAGTAATAAGAATTCAGATATTTCATGAGTGATTGTTACACAAAATTATATAAATAAAAATGAAATTAAGCATGTAATATTAAAAAAAAAAGTGGAAAGAAGCTTTCTGAGAAACTGCTTTGTGTTCTGTTAATTCATTTCAGAGAGTTGCAGATTTCCCCTCAAGAAGCCTTTCACTAAGACTGTTCTTGTGGAATTTGCAAAGTGATATTTGGAAGCCCATAGAGGGCTATGGTGAAAAAGGAAATATACTAAGATAAAAACCGAAAAGAAGATTTCTGAGAAACTGCTTTGTGTTCTGATAGTTCATCTCACAGAGTTACAGCTTTCCCCTCAAGAAGCCTTTCGATAAGACTGTTCTTGTGGAATTTGCAATGTGATATTTGGAATCCCATGGAGGGATATGGTGAAAAAGGAAATATCTTCAATTAAAAACTGGAAAGAAGCTTTCTGAGAAACTGCTTTGTGTTCTGTAAATTCATCTCACAGAGTTACAGCTTTCCCCTCAGGAAGCCTTTCGCTAAAGCTGTTCTTGTAAAATTTGCAAAGTGATATTTGGAAGCCCATAGAGGGCTATGGTGTAAAAGGAAATATCCTAAGATAAAAACTGAAAAGAAGCCTTCTAAGAAACTGCATTGTGTTCTGTTAATTCATCTCACACAGATACAGATTTCTCCTCAAGAAGCTTTTGCCTAAGACTGTTCTTCTGGAATTTGCAAAGTGATATTTCGAAGCCCATAGAGGGCTACGGTGGAAAAGGAAATAACTTCCGTTAAAAACAGGAAAGAAGCTTTCTGAGAAACTGCTTTGTGTTCTGTTAATTCATCTCACAGAGTTACAGCTTTCCCCTCAAGAAGCCTTTCGCTAAGACTGTTCTTGTGGAATTTTCAAAGTGATATTTGGAAGCCCATAGCGGGCTATGGTGAAAAAGGAAATATCTTCCGTTAAAAAGTGGAAAGAAGCTTTCTGAGAAACTGCTTTGTGTTCTGTTAATTCATCTCACAGTGTTACAAATTTCTCCTCAAGAAAACTTTAGCTAAGGCTGATGTTGTGGAATTTGAAAAGTGATATTTGGAAGCCCATAGGGGGCTATGGTGTAAAAGGAAGTATCTTCCGTTAAAATCTGGAAAGAAGATTTCTGAGAAACTACTTTGTGTTCTGTTAAATCATCTCAGAGACTTACAGCTTTCCACTCATGAAGCCTTTCCCTAAGACTGTTCTTGTGAAATTTGCAAAGTGATATTTGGAAGCCCACAGAGGGCTATGTTGAAAAAGGAAATATCTTCAGTTAAAAACTGAAAAGAAGCTTTCTGAGAAACTGCTTTGGTTCTGTCAATTTATCTCACAGAGTTACAGCTTTCCCCTCAAGAAGACTTTCGCGATGGCGGTTCTTGTGGAATTTGAAAAGTGACATTTGGAAACCCATGGAGGGCTACGGTGAAAAAGGAAATATCTTCAGTTAAAAACTGGAAAGAAGCTTTCTGAGAAACTGCTTTGTGTTCAGTTAATTCATCTCACAGAGTTACAGCTTTCCCCTCAAGAAGCCTTTCGCTAAGAGTGTTCTTGTGGAATTTGCAAAGGGATATTTGGAAGACCTTAGAAGGCTATGGTGAAAAAGGAAATATCCTAAGATAAAAACTGAAAAGAAGCTTTCTGAGAAACTGATTTGTGTTCTGTTAATTCATCTCAGAGAGGTACAGATTTCCCCTCAAGAAGTCTTTCTCTAAGACTGATCTTGTGAAAATTGCAAAGTGATGTTTGGAAGCTCATAGGGGCTATGGTGAAAAAGGAAATATACTAAGATAAAAACCGAAAGGAAACTTTCTGAGAAACTGCTTAGTGTTCTGTTAGTTCATCTCACAGAGTTACAGCTTTCCCCTCAGGAAGCCGTTCACTAAGACTGTTCTTGTGAAATTTGGAAAGTAATATTTGGAAGCCCATAGAGGGCTAGGGTGAAAAAGAAAATATCTTCCATTAAAAACTGTAAAGAATCTTTCTGAGAAACTGCCTTGTGTTGTGTTAATTCATGTCACAGAGTTACAGCTTTCCACTCAAGAAGCCTTTCCCTAAGACTGTTCTTGTGGAATTTGCAAAGAGATATTTGGAAGCTCATAGAGAGTTATGGTGAAAAAGGAAATATCTTCCTTAAAAAGCTGGAAAGAAACTTTCTGAGAGACAGCTTTGTGTTCCATTAATTAATCTCACAGAGTTACGGCTTTTCCCTCAAGAAGCCTTTCACTAAGACTGTTCTTGTGGAATTTGCAAAGTGATATTTGGAAGCCCATAAAGGGCCATGGTGAAAAAGGAAATATCTTCAGTTAAAAACTGGAAAGAAGCTTTCTGAGAGACTGCTTTGTATTCTCTTAATTCATCTCACACATTTACACCTTTCCCCTCAAGAAGCCTTTCGGTAAGACTGCTCTTGTGGAATTTTCAGAGTGATATTTGGAAGCCCATAGAGGACTATGGTGAAAAAGGAAATATCTTCCGTTAAAAACTGGAAAGAAGCTTTCTGAGAAACTGCTTTGTATTCTGTTAATTCATCTCACGGAGTTACATCTTTCCCCTCAAGAAGCCTTTCGCTAAGACGGTTCTTGTGGAATTTGCAAAGTGATATTTCGAAAACCGTAGAGGGCTATGGTGAAAATGGAAATATCCTAAGATAAAAACCGAAAAGAAGCTTTCTCAGAAACTGTTTTGTGTTCTGTTAATTCATCTCACAGTGTTACAAATTTCTCCTCAGGAAACCTTTACCTAAGGCTGATCTTGTGGAATTTGAAAAGTGATATTTGGAACCCCATAGGGGGCTATGGTGAAAAAAGAAGTATCTTCCATTAAAATCTGGAAAGGAGATTTCTGAGAAACTACTTTGTGGTTTGTTAATTCATCTCAGAGACTTACAGCCTTCCCCTCATGAAGCCTCTCCCTAAGACTGTTCTTGTGGAATTTGCAAAGTGATATGTGTAAGCCCACAGAGGGCTATGGTGAAAAAGGAGATATCCTGAGATAAAAACTGAAAAGAAGCTTTCTGAGAAACTGCTTTGTGTTCTGTCAATTTATCTCACAGAGTTACAGATTTCCACTAAAGAAGCCTTTCCCTAAGACTGTTCTTGTGGAATTTGCAAAGTGATATTTGGAAGCCTATAGAGGGCTATGGTGAAAAAGGAAATATCTTCCCTAAATAGCTGGAAAGAAGCTTTCTGAGAGACAGCTTTGTGTTCCATTAATTCATCTCACAGAGTTACAACTTTCCCCTCAAGAAGCCTTTCGCTAAGACTGTTCTTGTGGAATTTGCAAAGTGACATTTGGAAGCCCATAAAGGGCCATGGTGAAAAAGGAAATATCTTCCGTTAAAAACTGGCAAGAAGCTTTCTGAGAAACTGCTTTGTGTTCTGTTAATTCATCTCACAGAGTTACACCTTTATCTTCAAGAATCCTTTCGCTAAAGCTTTTCTTGTAGAATTTGGAAAGTGATATTTGGAAGCCCATAGAAAGCTATGGAGATAAAGGAAATATCTTCCGTTAAAAACTGGAAAGAAGCTTTCTGAGAAACTGCTTTGTGTTCTGTCAATTTATCTCACAGAGTTACAGATTTCCACTAAAGAAGCCTTTCCCTAAGACTGTTCTTGTGGAATTTGCAAAGTGATATTTGGAAGCCCAAAGTGGGCTATGGTGAAAACGGAAATATCCTATGATAGAAACTGAAAACAAACTTTCTGAGAAACTGCTTTGTGTTCTGTTAATTCATCACACAGAGTTACAGCTTTCCCCTCTAGGAGCCTTTCACTAAGACGGTTCTTGTGGAATTTGCAAAGTGATATTTCGAAGATCATAAAGGGCTATGATGAAAATGGAAATATCCTAAGATAAAAACCGAAAAGAAGCTTTCTGAGAAACTTCTTTGTGTTCTGTTAATTCATCTCACAGTGTTACAAATTTCTCCTCAAGAAACCTTTAGCTAAGGCTGATCTTGTGGATTTTGAAAAGTGATATTTGGAAGCCCAGAGGAGGCTATTGTAAAAAAGGAAGTATCTTCCGTTAAAATCTGGAAAGAAGATTTCTGAGAGTCTGCTTTGTGTTCTGTTAATTCATCTCACATAGATACAGCTTTCCCCTCAAGAAACCGTTCACTGAGACTGTTCTTGGGGAATTTGCAAAGTGATATTGGAAGACCATAGATGGTTATGGGGAAAAAGGAAATATCCTAAGATAAAAACTGAAAAGAAGCTTTCTCAGAAACTGCATTGTGTTCTCTTAATTCATGTCACAGAGTTATAAGGTTCCCCTCAAGAAGCCCATCAGTAAGACTGTTCCTGTGGAATTTTCAAAGCCATATTTGGAAGCCCATAGAGGGCTATGGCGAAAAAGGAAATATCTTCCGTTAAAAACTGGAAAGAAGCTTTCTGAGAAACTGCTTTGTGTTCTGTTAAGTCATCTCACAGAATTACAGCTTTCTCCTCCAGAAGCCTTTCGCTAAGACTGTTCTTGTGGAATTTGCAAAGTGATATTTAGAAGTCCATAGAGGGCTATGGTGAAAAAGTAAATATTTTCCGTTAAAAACTGGAAAGAATCTTTCTGAGAAACTGCTTTGTGTTCTGTTAATTCATGTCACAGAGCTACAGCTTTCCCCTCAAGAAGTCTTTCGCTAAGACTGTTTTTGTGGAATTTGCAAAGTGATATTTGGAAGCCCATAGTGGGTTATGGTGAAAAATGAAACATCTTCAGTTAAAAACTGGAATAAAGCTTTCTGAGAAACAGCTTTGTCTTCTGTTAATTCATCTCACAGAGTTACAGCTTTGCCCTCAAGAAGCCTTTCGCTAAGACTGTTCTTGTGGAATTTGCCAAGCGATATTTGGAAGCCCATAGAGGGCTATGGTGCAAAATGAAATATCCTAAGATAAAAACTGAAAAGAAGCCTTCTAAGAAACTGCATTGTGTTCTGTTAATTCATCTCACAGAGTTACAGATTTCCTCTCAAGAAGCCTTTCGCTAAGACTGTTCTTCTGGAATTTGCAAAGTGATATTTGGAAGCCCAAAGAGGGCTATGGTGAAAAAGGAAATATCCTAAGATACAAACTGAAAAGAAACTTTCTGAGAAAGTGCTTTGTGTTCTGTTAATTCATCTCACACAGCTACAGCTTTCCCCTCAAGAAGCCTTTCGCTAAGACGGTTCTTGTGGAATTTGCAAAGTGATATTTCGAAGACCATAGAGGGCTATGGTGAAAAAGGAAATATCTTCTGTTAAAAACTGAAAAGAAGGTTTCTGAGAAACTACTTTGTGGTCTGTTAATTCATCTCACAGAGGTACAGCTTTCCTCTGAAGAAACCGTTCACTGAGACTGTTCTTGTGGAATTTGCAAAGTGATATTGGTTTTTTGGTTTTTTTTTTTTGAGACAGAGTCTTGCTCTGTCGCCCAGGCTGGAGTGCAGTGGCGCGATCTCGGCTCACTGCAAGCTCCGCCTCCCGGGTTCACGCCATTCTTCTGCCTCAGCCTCCTGAGTAGCTGGGACTACAGGCACCCGCCACCGCGCCCGGCTAATTTTTTGTATTTTTAGTAGAGACGGGGTTTCACCGTGGTCTCGATCTCCTGACCTTGTGATCCGCCCGCCTCGGCCTCCCAAAGTGCTGGGATTACAGGCGTGAGCCACTGCGCCCGGACTGCAAAGTGATATTGGAAGACCATACAGGGTTATGGTGAAAAAGAAAATATGCTAAGATAAAAACCGAAAGGAAGCTTTCTGAGAAACTGCATTGTGTTCTCTTAATTTATCTAACAGAGTTATAGCTCTTTTTTCAAGAAGCCGTTCACTAAGACTGTTCCTGTGGAATTTGCAAGGTGATATTTGGAAGCCCATAGAGGGCTATGGTGAAAAAGGAATTATCTTCCGTTAAAAACTGGAAAGAAGATTTCTGAGAAACTGCTTTGTGTTCTGTTAATTCATCTCACAGAGTTACAGCTTTCCCCTTAAGAAGCCTTTCGGTAAGGCTGTTCTTGTGGAATTTGCGAAGTGACATTTGGAGCCCATAGAGGGCTACGGTTAAAAACGAAATATCCTAAGGTAAAAACTGAATGAAGCTTTCTGAGAAACAGATTTGTGTTCTGTTAATTTATCTCACATAGTTACATCTTTGCCCTCAAGAAGCCTTTCGCTAAGACTATTCTTGTGGAATTTGCAAAGTGATATTTCGAAGCCCATAGAGGGCTATGGTGAAAATGGAATTATGCTAAGATAAAAACAGAAAAGAAGCTTTCTGAGAAACTGCTTTGTGTTCTGTTAATTCATCTCACAGAGTGACAGCTTTCCCCTCAAGAAGCCTAACCCTAAGACTGTTCTTGTGGAATTTGCATAGTGATATTTGGAATCTCATAGAGGGCTATGCTGAAAAAGGAAATATCTTCCGTTAAAAACTGGAAAGAATCTTTCTCAGAAGCCCCTTTGTGTTCTGTTAATTCATCTCACAGAGTTACAGCTTTCTCCTCAAGAAGCCTTTCGCTAAGACTGTTCTCGTGGAATTTGCAAAGTGATAATTGGAAGCCCTTAGGGGGCTATGGTGAAAAAGGAAATATCCTAAGATAAAAACTGAAAAAAAGCTTTCTGAGGAACTGCTTTCGGTTCTGTTAATTCATCTCAGAGGCTTACAGCTTTCCGTTTAAGAAGCCTTACCCAAAGAATCTTCTTTTGGAATTGGCAAAGTGATATTTGGAAGCCCATAGAGAGCTATGGTGCAAATGGAAATATCCTAAGATGAAAACCGAAAAGAAATTCTCTGAGAAACTGCTTTGTCTTCTGTTAATTCATCTCACAGAGTTACAGCTTTCCCCCCAAGAAGCCTTTCGCTAAGACTGTTCTTGTGGAATTTGTAAAGTGATATTTGGAAGCCCATCGAGGGCTAAGGTGAAAATGGAAATATCCTACGATGAAAACCGAAAAGAAGCTTTCTGGGAAACTCTTTTGTGTTCTGTTAGTTCATCTCACAGAGTTACAGCTTTCCCTTCAAGAAGACGTTCGCTAAGACAGTTTTTGTGAAATTTGCAAACTGATATTTGGAATCCCATAGAGGGCTAAAGTGAAAAAGGAAATATCTTCAGTTAAATACTGAAAAGAAGCTTCCTGAGAAACTGCTTTGTGTTCTGTTAATTCATCTCACAGAGTTAGAGCTTTCCCCTCAAGAAGCCTTTCCCTGAGGTTGTTCTTGTGGAATTTGCAACATGATATTTGGAAGCCCATAGAGGGCTACGGTGAAAAATGAAATATCTTCCTTTAAAAACTGGAAAGAAGCTTTCTGAGAAACAGTTTTGTGTTCTGTTAATTGGTCTCACAGAGTTAGAGCTTTCTCGTCAAGAATCCTTTCGCTAAGACTTTTCTTGGGGAATTTGCAAAGTGATATTTGGAAGCCCACAGAGGGCTAAAGTGAAAAAGGAAATATCTTCCGTTAAAAACTGGAAAGAAGATTTCTGAGAGACTGCTTTGTGTTCTGTTAATTCGTCTCACAGAGTTGCTGCTTTCCCCTCAAGAAGCCTTTCGCTAAGACTGTTCTTTTGGAATTTGCAAAGTGATATTTGGAAGCCCATACAGAGCAATGGTGAAAAAGGAAATATCCCAAAATAAAAACCCAAAGGACTCTTACTGAGAAACTGCTTTGTGTTCTGTTAATTCATCACACAGAGTTACAGCTTTTCCCTTAAGAAACTTTTCTCTAAGACTGTTCTTGTGGAATTTGCAAAATGATATTTGGAAGCCCATAAAGGGCTATGGTGGAAAAGGATATATCTTCCGTTAAAAACTGGAAAGAATCTTTCTAAAAAACTGCTATGTGTCTTTTCAAATTCATATCAGAGAGTTACAGCTTTTCCTCAAGAAGCCTTTTGCTAAGACTGTTGTGTGGAATTTACAACGTGATATTTGGAAACCCATAGAGGGCTATGGTGAAAAAGAAAATATCCTAAGGTAAAAACTGAAAAGAAGCTTTCTGGGAAACTGCATTGTGTTCTGTTAATTCATGTCACGGAGTTACAGCTTTCCCTTCAAGAAACCTTTCGCTAACTCTCTTCTTGTGGAATTTGCAAAGTGATATTTGGAAGCCCATAAACGACCATGTTTAAAAAGGAAATATCTTCAGTTAAAAACTGGAAAGAAGATTTCTGAGAGACCGCTTTGTGTCCTGTTAATTCATCTCACAGAGTTACAGCTTTCCCCTCAAGAATTCTTTCACGAAGGCTGTTCTTGTTTATCTTTCAAAGTTATATTTGCAAGCCCGTAGAGGGCTATGGTGAAAAAGGAAATATCTTCAGTTTAAAACTGAAAATAAGCCTTCTGAGAAACTCCATTTTGTTCTGTTAATTCATCTCAGAGGGTTACAGCTTTCTCCTCAAGAAGCCTTTCTCTAGGACTGTTCTTGTGGAATTTGGAAAGTGATATTTGGACGCACATAGAGTGTTATGGTGAAAAAGGAAATATCTTAAGTTAAAAACTGGAAAGAAGCTTTCTGAGAAAATTTTTGTGTTCTGTTAATTCATCTCACATTATTACAGCTTTCTCCACAAGAAGCCTTTCGCTAAGACTGTTCTTGTGAAATTTGCAATGTGATATTTGAAAGCCCAAAGAGGTCAATGGTGAAAAAGGAAATATCTTCAGTTAAAAACTGGAAAGACGTCTTCTGAAAAAACGCTTTGTGTTCTCTTAATTCATCTCACAGAGTTACAGCTCTGCCCTTGGGAAGCCTTTCGTTAAGGCTGTTCTTGTGGAATTTGCAAAGTGATATTTGGAAGCCCATAGAGGGCTATGGTGAAAAAGGAAATATTTTATTTTAAAAACGGGAAAGAAACTTTCTGAGAAACTCTTTTGTGTTCTGTTAATTCATCTCACAGAGTTACAGCTTTCCCCTCAAGAAGCCTTTCGCTAAGACTGTTCTTGTGGAATTTGCAAAGTGATATTTGGAAGCCCATAGAGGTTTATGGTGAAAAAGGAAATATCTTCACTTAAAAACGGGAAAGAAGCTTTCTGAGAAACTGAGTTGTGTTCTCTTAATTTATCTCACAGAGTTACAGCTTTCCCCTCAAAAAGCGTTTCGATAAGAGTGTTCTTGTGGAATTTGCAAAGTGATATTTGAAACCCATAGAGGGCTATGGTGAAAAAGAAAATGTCTTCCGTTACAAACGGGAAAGGAGCCTACTGAGAAACTGCTTTGTGTTCTGTTAATTCATCTCACAGAGTTACAGCTTGCCCCTCAAGAAGCCTTTTGCTAAGACTGTTCTATTGGAAGTTGCAAACTGAGATTTCGAAGCCCATAGAGGGCTATGGTGAAAAAGGAAATATCTTCAGTTAAAAACTGGAAAGAAGCTTTCTGAGAAACTGCGTTGTGTTCCGGTAATTTATCTCACACAGTTACAGCTTTCACCTCAAGAAGCCGTTCGATAAGACTGTTCTTGTGGAATTTGTAAAGTGATATTTGGAAGCCCATAGAGGGCTATGGTGAAAAAGGAAATAACTTCAGTGAAAAACTGAAAAGAAGCACTCTGAGAAACTGCGTGGTGTTCCGGTAATTCATCTCACAGAGTTACATCATTCCTCTCAAGAAGCCTTTCGATAAGACTGTTCTTGTGGAATTTGCATAGTGATAATTGGAAGCCCAAAGAGGGCTATGGTGAAAAGGGAAATACCTTCCGTTAAAAATTGGAAAGAAGCTTTCTGCGAAACTGCTTTCTGTTCTGTTATGTCATCTCACAGATTTACAGCTTTCCCCTCAAGAAGACTTTCGCTAAGACTGTTGTTGTGGAATTTGCAAAGTGGTATTTGGAAGGCCATAGAGGGCTATGGTGAAAAAGTAAATATCCTCTGTTAAAAAGTGGAAAGAAGCTTTCTCACAATCTGTGTTGTGTTCTGTTATTTCATCTCACAGAGTTAGAACTTTCCCGCAAGAAGCCTTTCGCTAAGACTGTTCTTATGGAATTTTCAAAGTGATATTTGGAGCCCATAGAGGGCTATGTTGAAAAAGGAAATATCTTCATTTAAAAAGTGTAAAGAAACTTTCTGAGAATCTGCTTTGTATTCTGTTAATTCATCTCCCAGAGTCACAGCTTTCCCCCAAGAAGCCTTTTGGGAAGACTGTTCTTGTGGAATTTGCAAAGTGATATTTGGAAGCCCAAAGAGGTCAACCGTGAAAAAGAAAATATCTTTCATTAAAAACTGGAAAAAAGCTTTCTGAGAAACTGCTTTGTGTTCTCTTAATTCATTTCACAGAGTTACAGCTTTCCCCTCCAAAAGCCTTTCGATAAGACTGCTCTTGTGGAATTTCCAAAGTGATATTTGGAAATCCTTAGAGGGCTATGGTGAAAAAGGAAATATCTTCAGTTAAAAACTGGAAGGAAGCTTTCTGAGAAACTGCTTTGTGTTCTGTTAATTCATCTCACAGAGTTACAGCTTTCCCCTCAAGAAGCCTTTCAGTACGACTCTTCTTGTGCAATTTGCAAATTGATATTTGGGAGCCGAAAGAGGGCTACGGTGAAAAAGGAAATATCTTAAGTTAAAATCTGGAAGAAGCTTTCTGAGAAACTGCTTTGTGTTCTGTTATTTTATCTCAAAGAGATACAGCTTTCCCCTCAAGAAACCTTTCGCTAAGACTGTTCTTGTGCTATTGTCAAGGTGATATTTGGATGCCAGAAGAGGGCTATGGTGAAATAGAAAATATCTTCAGTTAAAATGTGGAAATAAGCTTTCTAAGAAACTGTTTGTGTTCTGTGAATTCATCTCACAAAGTTACAGATTTCCCCTCAAAAATCCTTTCACTAAGACGGCTCTTTTGGAATTTTCAAAGTGATATTTGGAAGCCCATAGAAGGCTATGGTGAAAACGGAAATATCCTAAGATAAAAACTGAAAAGAAGCTTTCTGAGAAACTGCTTTGTGTTCTGTTAATTTACCTCACAGAGTTACAGATTTCCCCTCAAAAAGCCTTTCGATAAGAGTGTTCTTGTGGAATTTGCAAAGTGATATTTCATAGCCCTTAGAGGACTATGGTGAAAGAAGAAATATCTTCTGTTAAAAACTGGAAAGAATCTTTCTGAGTAACGGCTTGGTGTTCTCTTAATTCATCTCACAGAGTTACAATTTTCCCCTCAAAAAGCCGTTCGCTAAGACTCTTCTCGTGGAATTTACAAAGTGATATTTGGAAGCCCTTAGAGGGCTACGGTGAAAAAGACAATAACCGAAGATAAAAACTGAAAAGAAGCTTTCTGAGAAACTGCTTTGTGTTCCGTTAATTCATCTCACAGAGTTATAGCTATCCCCTCAAGAAGCCTTTCGCTAAGACTGTTCTTGTGGAAGTTGCAAAGTGATATTTGAAAGCCCATAGAAGGCTGTGGTGAAAAAGAAAGTATCTTCAGTTAAAAACTGGAAAGAAGCTTTCTGAGAAACTGCTTTGTGTTCAGTTAATTCATCTCACAGATTTACAGCTTTTCCCTGTGGAAGTCTTTTGCTAAGAGTGTTCTTGTGGAATTTAAAAAGTGATATTTGGAAGCCCATAGAGAGCTGTGGTGAAAAAGGAAATATCCTAAGATAAAAACTTAAAAGAAGCTTTTTGAGAAACTCCTTTGCATTCCGTTAATTCATCTCACAGAGCTACAGCTTTCCCCTCAAGAATCCTTAAGCTAAGACTGTTTCTGTGGAATTTGAAAAGTGGTATTTGGAAGCCCATAGAGGGCTATGGTGAAAAAGGAAATATCTTCTGTTAAAAACTGGAAAGAAGCTTTCTCAGAAACTGCATTGTGTTCTGCTAATTCATCTCACAGAGTTACAGCATTCCCCTCAAGAAGCCTTTCGCTAAGACTGTTCTTGTGGAATTTGCAAAGTGATATTTGGAAGCCCATAGAGGGCTATGGTGAGAAAACAAATATCTTCCGTTAAAAACTGGAAAGAAGCTTTCTGAGAAAAGGCTTCCTGTTGTGTTAATACATCTCACAGAGTTACAGCTTTCCCCTCAAGAAACCTTTTGCTTAGACTGTTCTTGTGGAATTTTCAAAGTGATATTTCGAAGCCCATAGAGGACTATGTTGAAAAAGGAAGGCTCTTCTTTAAAAACTGGAAAGAAGCTTTCTGAGAAACGGCTTTGTGTTCCTTTAATTCATCTCACAGACTTACAGCTTTCCCCTCAAGAAGCCTTTCACTAGGTCTATTCTTGTGGAATTTGCAAGCTGATATTTGGAAGCCCATAGAGGGCTACGTTGAAAAGGGAAATATCTTCAGTTAAGAACAGGAAAGAAACTTTTTGAGAAACTGCTTTGTGTTCTGTTAATTCATCTCACAGAATTACAGCTTTCCCCTGAAGAACCCTTTTGCTAAGACTGTTCTTGTGGAATTTGCAAAGTGATATTTGGAAGCCCATGGAGGGCTATGGTGAAAAAGGAAATATCCTAAGATAAAAATTAAAAACAAGCCTTTTGAGAAACTGCTTTGTGATCTGTTAATTCACCTGGCAGAGTTACAGCTTTCCCTTCAAGAAGCCTTTCGCTAACAGTTCTTGTATAATTTGCAAAGTGATATTTGGAAGCCCATAGAGGGCTATGGTGAATAAGGAAATATCTTCCTTTTAAAACTGGAAAGAAGCTTTCTGAGAAACTGCATTGTGTTCTGCTAATTCATCTCACAGAGTTACAGCTTTCCCCTCAAGAAGCCTTTCGATAAGCATGTTCTTTTGGAATTTGCAAAGGGATATTTGGAAGCCCATGGACGGCTATGGTGAAAAAGGGAATACCTTCCGTGAAAAACTTGAAGGAAGCATTCTGAGAAACTGCTTTGTGTTCTCTTAATTCATCTCAAAGCGTTACAGCTTTGCCCTAAAGAACCTTTCGCTAAGACTGTTCTTGTGGAATTTGGAAAGGGATATTTGGAAGCCCATAGAGTTCTATGGTGAAAAAGGAAATATCCTCAGTTAAAGCCTGGAAAGAAGCTTTCTGAAAAACTGCGTTGTGTTCTGATCATTCATCTCACAGAGCTACCGCTTTCACGTCAAGAACACTTATGCTAGACTGTTCTTGTGGAATTTGCAAAGTGATATTTGGAAGCCCATAGAGGGCTATGGTGAAAAAGGAAATATCTTCCTTTTAAAACTGGAAAGAAACTTTCTGAGAAACTGCTTTGTGTTCTGTTAATTGATCTCACAGACTTACAGCTTTCCCCTCAAGAAGCCTTTCGCTAAGACTGTTCTTGTGGAATTTGCAAAGTGATATTTGGAAGCCCATAGAGGGCTATGGTGAAAAAGGAAATATCTTCAGTGAAAAACTGAAAAGAAGCACTCTGAGAAACTGCGTCGTGTTCTGGTAATTCATCTCACAGAGTTACATCATTCCTCTCAAGAAGCGTTTCGATAATACTGTTCTTGTGAAATTTGCAAAGTGATAATTGGAAGCCCAAAGAGGGCTATGGTGAAAAAGGAAATACCTTCCGTTGAAAATTGGAAAGAAGCTTTCTGAGAAACTGCTTTGTGTTCTGTTTAGTCATCTCACAGAGTTACAGCTTTCCCCTCAAGAAGACTTTCGCGAAGACTGTTGTTGTGGAATTTGCAAAGTGGTATTTGGAAGGCCATAGAGGGCTACGGTGAAAAAGGAAATATCCTCTGTTAAAAAGTGGAAAGAAGCTTTCTCAGAATCTGTTTTGTGTTCTGTTATTTCATCTCACAGAGTTAGAGCTTTCCCCTCAAGAAGGCTTTCGCTAAGACTGTTCTTATGGAATTTGCAAAGTGATATTTGGAGCCCATAGAGGGCTGTGTTGAAAAAGGAAATATCTTCAGTTAAAAAGTGTAAAGAGACTTTCTGAGAAACTGCTTTGTGTTCTGTTAATTCATCTCACAGAGTTACAGCTTTCCCCTCAAGAAGGCTTTCGGTAAGACTGTTCTTGTGGAATTTGCAAAGTGATATTTGGAAGCCCAAAGAGGTCTACCGTGAAAAGGAAAATATCTTCCGTTAAAAACTGGAAAAAAGCTTTCTGAGAAACTGCTTTGTGTTCTCTTAATTCATTTCACAGAGTTACAGCTTTCCCCTCCAAAAGCCTTTCGATAAGACTGCTCTTGTGGAATTTTCAAAGTGATATTTGGAAGCCCTTAGAGGGCTATGGTGAAAAAGGAAATATCTTCAGTTAAAAACTCGAAGGAAGCTTTCTGAGAAACTGCTTTGTGTTCTGTTAATTCATCTCACATAGTTACAGCTTTCCCCTCAAGAAGCCTTTCACTACGACTCTTCTTGTGCAATTTGCAAATTGATATTTGGGAGCCGAAAGAGGGCTACGGTGAAAAAGGAAATATCTTAAGTTAAAATCTGGAAAAAAGCTTTCTGAGAAACTGCTTTGTGTTCTGTTAATTTATCTCAAAGAGATACAGCTTTCCCCTCAAGAAACCTTTCGCTATGACTGTTCTTGTGCTATTTTCAAGGTGATATTTGGAAGCCAGAAGAGGGCTATGGTGAAATAGAAAATATCTTCAGTTAAAATGTGGAAATAAGCTTTCTAAGAAACTGTTTGTGTTCTGTGAATTCATCTCACAAAATTACAGATTTCCCCTCAAAAAGCCTTTCACTAAGACGGCTCTTGTGGAATTTTCAAAGTGATATTTGGAAGCCCATAGAAGGCTATGGTGAAAACGGAAATATCCTAAGATAAAAACTGAAAAGAAGCTTTCTGAGAAACTGCTTTGTGTTCTGTTAATTCACCTCACAGAGTTACAGCTTTCCCCTCAAGAAGCCTTTCTCTAAGACTGTTCTTGTGGAATTTGCATAGTGATATTTGGAAGGCGATAGAGGGCTATGGTGAAAGAAGAAATATCTTCTGTTAAAAACTGGAAAGAAGCTTTCTGAGAAACTGCTTTGTATTCTGTTAATTTATCTTATAGAGTTAAACTATCCCCACAAGAAGCCTTTCTGTAAGGCTCTTCTTGTGTAATTTGCAAAGTGATATATGGAAGCCCATAGAGGGCTATGGTGAAAAAGGAAATATCTTCAGTTACAAACTGGAAAGAAGATTTCTGAAAAACTGCTTTGTGATCTGTTAATTCATCTCACAGTGTTACAGCTTTCCCTCAAGACGCCTTTCGCGAAGACTGTTCTTGTGGAATTTGCAAACTGATAATTGGACGACCATAGAGGGCTATGGTGACAAAGAAAATATCCTCAGTTAAAAACTGGAAAGAAGGTTTCTGAGAAACTGCTTTGAGTTCTGTTAATTCACATCATGGAGATACAGCTTTCCCCTCAAGAAGCCTCTCGCTAAGACACTTCTTGTGGAATTTGCAAAGTGATATTTGGAAGCCATTAGAGGGCTATAGTGAAAAAGGAAATATCCTCAGTTAAAAAGTTGAAAGGAGATTTCTGAGAAACTGCTTTGTGTTTTGTTAATTCATCTCATAGAGTTACTGCTTTCCGCTCAAGAAGCCTTTCGCTAAGACTGTTCCTCTGGAATATGCAAAGTGTTATTTTGGAGCCCATAGGAGGCTACGGTGAAAAGGAAATATCTTCAGTTTAAAACTGGAAAGAAGCTTTTTGAGAATCTGCTTTGTGTTCTTTAAATTCATCTCACAGAGTAACAGCTTTCCCCTCTAGAACCCTTTCGTTAAGACTGTTCTTGTGGAATTTGCAATGTGATATATGGAAGCCCATAGAAGGCTATGGTGAAAAAGGAAGTATCTTCCGTTAAAACTCTGAAGAAGCATTCTGTGAAACAGCCGTGTGTTCTCTTAATACATCTCACCGAGATACAGCTTTCACCTCAAGAAGCCTTTCGCAAAGACTCTTCTTGTGTGATTTTCTAAGTGATATTTGGAAACCCATAGAGGCTTAAGGGGAAAAAGGAAATATCCTAAGATAAAAACTGAAAAGAAGCTTTCTCAGAAACTGCATTGTGTTCTCTTAATTCATGTCACAGAGTTATAAGGTTCCCCTCAAGAAGCCCATCAGTAAGACTGTTCCTGTGGAATTTTCAAAGCCATATTTGGAAGCCCATAGAGGGCTATGGCGAAAAAGGAAATATCTTCCGTTAAAAACTGGAAAGAAGCTTTCTGAGAAACTGCTTTGTGTTCTGTTAAGTCATCTCACAGAATTACAGCTTTCTCCTCCAGAAGCCTTTCGCTAAGACTGTTCTTGTGGAATTTGCAAAGTGATATTTAGAAGTCCATAGAGGGCTATGGTGAAAAAGTAAATATTTTCCGTTAAAAACTGGAAAGAATCTTTCTGAGAAACTGCTTTGTGTTCTGTTAATTCATGTCACAGAGCTACAGCTTTCCCCTCAAGAAGTCTTTCGCTAAGACTGTTTTTGTGGAATTTGCAAAGTGATATTTGGAAGCCCATAGTGGGTTATGGTGAAAAATGAAACATCTTCAGTTAAAAACTGGAATAAAGCTTTCTGAGAAACAGCTTTGTCTTCTGTTAATTCATCTCACAGAGTTACAGCTTTGCCCTCAAGAAGCCTTTCGCTAAGACTGTTCTTGTGGAATTTGCCAAGCGATATTTGGAAGCCCATAGAGGGCTATGGTGCAAAATGAAATATCCTAAGATAAAAACTGAAAAGAAGCCTTCTAAGAAACTGCATTGTGTTCTGTTAATTCATCTCACAGAGTTACAGATTTCCTCTCAAGAAGCCTTTCGCTAAGACTGTTCTTCTGGAATTTGCAAAGTGATATTTGGAAGCCCAAAGAGGGCTATGGTGAAAAAGGAAATATCCTAAGATACAAACTGAAAAGAAACTTTCTGAGAAAGTGCTTTGTGTTCTGTTAATTCATCTCACACAGCTACAGCTTTCCCCTCAAGAAGCCTTTCGCTAAGACGGTTCTTGTGGAATTTGCAAAGTGATATTTCGAAGACCATAGAGGGCTATGGTGAAAAAGGAAATATCTTCTGTTAAAAACTGAAAAGAAGGTTTCTGAGAAACTACTTTGTGGTCTGTTAATTCATCTCACAGAGGTACAGCTTTCCTCTGAAGAAACCGTTCACTGAGACTGTTCTTGTGGAATTTGCAAAGTGATATTGGTTTTTTGGTTTTTTTTTTTTGAGACAGAGTCTTGCTCTGTCGCCCAGGCTGGAGTGCAGTGGCGCGATCTCGGCTCACTGCAAGCTCCGCCTCCCGGGTTCACGCCATTCTTCTGCCTCAGCCTCCTGAGTAGCTGGGACTACAGGCACCCGCCACCGCGCCCGGCTAATTTTTTGTATTTTTAGTAGAGACGGGGTTTCACCGTGGTCTCGATCTCCTGACCTTGTGATCCGCCCGCCTCGGCCTCCCAAAGTGCTGGGATTACAGGCGTGAGCCACTGCGCCCGGACTGCAAAGTGATATTGGAAGACCATACAGGGTTATGGTGAAAAAGAAAATATGCTAAGATAAAAACCGAAAGGAAGCTTTCTGAGAAACTGCATTGTGTTCTCTTAATTTATCTAACAGAGTTATAGCTCTTTTTTCAAGAAGCCGTTCACTAAGACTGTTCCTGTGGAATTTGCAAGGTGATATTTGGAAGCCCATAGAGGGCTATGGTGAAAAAGGAATTATCTTCCGTTAAAAACTGGAAAGAAGATTTCTGAGAAACTGCTTTGTGTTCTGTTAATTCATCTCACAGAGTTACAGCTTTCCCCTTAAGAAGCCTTTCGGTAAGGCTGTTCTTGTGGAATTTGCGAAGTGACATTTGGAGCCCATAGAGGGCTACGGTTAAAAACGAAATATCCTAAGGTAAAAACTGAATGAAGCTTTCTGAGAAACAGATTTGTGTTCTGTTAATTTATCTCACATAGTTACATCTTTGCCCTCAAGAAGCCTTTCGCTAAGACTATTCTTGTGGAATTTGCAAAGTGATATTTCGAAGCCCATAGAGGGCTATGGTGAAAATGGAATTATGCTAAGATAAAAACAGAAAAGAAGCTTTCTGAGAAACTGCTTTGTGTTCTGTTAATTCATCTCACAGAGTGACAGCTTTCCCCTCAAGAAGCCTAACCCTAAGACTGTTCTTGTGGAATTTGCATAGTGATATTTGGAATCTCATAGAGGGCTATGCTGAAAAAGGAAATATCTTCCGTTAAAAACTGGAAAGAATCTTTCTCAGAAGCCCCTTTGTGTTCTGTTAATTCATCTCACAGAGTTACAGCTTTCTCCTCAAGAAGCCTTTCGCTAAGACTGTTCTCGTGGAATTTGCAAAGTGATAATTGGAAGCCCTTAGGGGGCTATGGTGAAAAAGGAAATATCCTAAGATAAAAACTGAAAAAAAGCTTTCTGAGGAACTGCTTTCGGTTCTGTTAATTCATCTCAGAGGCTTACAGCTTTCCGTTTAAGAAGCCTTACCCAAAGAATCTTCTTTTGGAATTGGCAAAGTGATATTTGGAAGCCCATAGAGAGCTATGGTGCAAATGGAAATATCCTAAGATGAAAACCGAAAAGAAATTCTCTGAGAAACTGCTTTGTCTTCTGTTAATTCATCTCACAGAGTTACAGCTTTCCCCCCAAGAAGCCTTTCGCTAAGACTGTTCTTGTGGAATTTGTAAAGTGATATTTGGAAGCCCATCGAGGGCTAAGGTGAAAATGGAAATATCCTACGATGAAAACCGAAAAGAAGCTTTCTGGGAAACTCTTTTGTGTTCTGTTAGTTCATCTCACAGAGTTACAGCTTTCCCTTCAAGAAGACGTTCGCTAAGACAGTTTTTGTGAAATTTGCAAACTGATATTTGGAATCCCATAGAGGGCTAAAGTGAAAAAGGAAATATCTTCAGTTAAATACTGAAAAGAAGCTTCCTGAGAAACTGCTTTGTGTTCTGTTAATTCATCTCACAGAGTTAGAGCTTTCCCCTCAAGAAGCCTTTCCCTGAGGTTGTTCTTGTGGAATTTGCAACATGATATTTGGAAGCCCATAGAGGGCTACGGTGAAAAATGAAATATCTTCCTTTAAAAACTGGAAAGAAGCTTTCTGAGAAACAGTTTTGTGTTCTGTTAATTGGTCTCACAGAGTTAGAGCTTTCTCGTCAAGAATCCTTTCGCTAAGACTTTTCTTGGGGAATTTGCAAAGTGATATTTGGAAGCCCACAGAGGGCTAAAGTGAAAAAGGAAATATCTTCCGTTAAAAACTGGAAAGAAGATTTCTGAGAGACTGCTTTGTGTTCTGTTAATTCGTCTCACAGAGTTGCTGCTTTCCCCTCAAGAAGCCTTTCGCTAAGACTGTTCTTTTGGAATTTGCAAAGTGATATTTGGAAGCCCATACAGAGCAATGGTGAAAAAGGAAATATCCCAAAATAAAAACCCAAAGGACTCTTACTGAGAAACTGCTTTGTGTTCTGTTAATTCATCACACAGAGTTACAGCTTTTCCCTTAAGAAACTTTTCTCTAAGACTGTTCTTGTGGAATTTGCAAAATGATATTTGGAAGCCCATAAAGGGCTATGGTGGAAAAGGATATATCTTCCGTTAAAAACTGGAAAGAATCTTTCTAAAAAACTGCTATGTGTCTTTTCAAATTCATATCAGAGAGTTACAGCTTTTCCTCAAGAAGCCTTTTGCTAAGACTGTTGTGTGGAATTTACAACGTGATATTTGGAAACCCATAGAGGGCTATGGTGAAAAAGAAAATATCCTAAGGTAAAAACTGAAAAGAAGCTTTCTGGGAAACTGCATTGTGTTCTGTTAATTCATGTCACGGAGTTACAGCTTTCCCTTCAAGAAACCTTTCGCTAACTCTCTTCTTGTGGAATTTGCAAAGTGATATTTGGAAGCCCATAAACGACCATGTTTAAAAAGGAAATATCTTCAGTTAAAAACTGGAAAGAAGATTTCTGAGAGACCGCTTTGTGTCCTGTTAATTCATCTCACAGAGTTACAGCTTTCCCCTCAAGAATTCTTTCACGAAGGCTGTTCTTGTTTATCTTTCAAAGTTATATTTGCAAGCCCGTAGAGGGCTATGGTGAAAAAGGAAATATCTTCAGTTTAAAACTGAAAATAAGCCTTCTGAGAAACTCCATTTTGTTCTGTTAATTCATCTCAGAGGGTTACAGCTTTCTCCTCAAGAAGCCTTTCTCTAGGACTGTTCTTGTGGAATTTGGAAAGTGATATTTGGACGCACATAGAGTGTTATGGTGAAAAAGGAAATATCTTAAGTTAAAAACTGGAAAGAAGCTTTCTGAGAAAATTTTTGTGTTCTGTTAATTCATCTCACATTATTACAGCTTTCTCCACAAGAAGCCTTTCGCTAAGACTGTTCTTGTGAAATTTGCAATGTGATATTTGAAAGCCCAAAGAGGTCAATGGTGAAAAAGGAAATATCTTCAGTTAAAAACTGGAAAGACGTCTTCTGAAAAAACGCTTTGTGTTCTCTTAATTCATCTCACAGAGTTACAGCTCTGCCCTTGGGAAGCCTTTCGTTAAGGCTGTTCTTGTGGAATTTGCAAAGTGATATTTGGAAGCCCATAGAGGGCTATGGTGAAAAAGGAAATATTTTATTTTAAAAACGGGAAAGAAACTTTCTGAGAAACTCTTTTGTGTTCTGTTAATTCATCTCACAGAGTTACAGCTTTCCCCTCAAGAAGCCTTTCGCTAAGACTGTTCTTGTGGAATTTGCAAAGTGATATTTGGAAGCCCATAGAGGTTTATGGTGAAAAAGGAAATATCTTCACTTAAAAACGGGAAAGAAGCTTTCTGAGAAACTGAGTTGTGTTCTCTTAATTTATCTCACAGAGTTACAGCTTTCCCCTCAAAAAGCGTTTCGATAAGAGTGTTCTTGTGGAATTTGCAAAGTGATATTTGAAACCCATAGAGGGCTATGGTGAAAAAGAAAATGTCTTCCGTTACAAACGGGAAAGGAGCCTACTGAGAAACTGCTTTGTGTTCTGTTAATTCATCTCACAGAGTTACAGCTTGCCCCTCAAGAAGCCTTTTGCTAAGACTGTTCTATTGGAAGTTGCAAACTGAGATTTCGAAGCCCATAGAGGGCTATGGTGAAAAAGGAAATATCTTCAGTTAAAAACTGGAAAGAAGCTTTCTGAGAAACTGCGTTGTGTTCCGGTAATTTATCTCACACAGTTACAGCTTTCACCTCAAGAAGCCGTTCGATAAGACTGTTCTTGTGGAATTTGTAAAGTGATATTTGGAAGCCCATAGAGGGCTATGGTGAAAAAGGAAATAACTTCAGTGAAAAACTGAAAAGAAGCACTCTGAGAAACTGCGTGGTGTTCCGGTAATTCATCTCACAGAGTTACATCATTCCTCTCAAGAAGCCTTTCGATAAGACTGTTCTTGTGGAATTTGCATAGTGATAATTGGAAGCCCAAAGAGGGCTATGGTGAAAAGGGAAATACCTTCCGTTAAAAATTGGAAAGAAGCTTTCTGCGAAACTGCTTTCTGTTCTGTTATGTCATCTCACAGATTTACAGCTTTCCCCTCAAGAAGACTTTCGCTAAGACTGTTGTTGTGGAATTTGCAAAGTGGTATTTGGAAGGCCATAGAGGGCTATGGTGAAAAAGTAAATATCCTCTGTTAAAAAGTGGAAAGAAGCTTTCTCACAATCTGTGTTGTGTTCTGTTATTTCATCTCACAGAGTTAGAACTTTCCCGCAAGAAGCCTTTCGCTAAGACTGTTCTTATGGAATTTTCAAAGTGATATTTGGAGCCCATAGAGGGCTATGTTGAAAAAGGAAATATCTTCATTTAAAAAGTGTAAAGAAACTTTCTGAGAATCTGCTTTGTATTCTGTTAATTCATCTCCCAGAGTCACAGCTTTCCCCCAAGAAGCCTTTTGGGAAGACTGTTCTTGTGGAATTTGCAAAGTGATATTTGGAAGCCCAAAGAGGTCAACCGTGAAAAAGAAAATATCTTTCATTAAAAACTGGAAAAAAGCTTTCTGAGAAACTGCTTTGTGTTCTCTTAATTCATTTCACAGAGTTACAGCTTTCCCCTCCAAAAGCCTTTCGATAAGACTGCTCTTGTGGAATTTCCAAAGTGATATTTGGAAATCCTTAGAGGGCTATGGTGAAAAAGGAAATATCTTCAGTTAAAAACTGGAAGGAAGCTTTCTGAGAAACTGCTTTGTGTTCTGTTAATTCATCTCACAGAGTTACAGCTTTCCCCTCAAGAAGCCTTTCAGTACGACTCTTCTTGTGCAATTTGCAAATTGATATTTGGGAGCCGAAAGAGGGCTACGGTGAAAAAGGAAATATCTTAAGTTAAAATCTGGAAGAAGCTTTCTGAGAAACTGCTTTGTGTTCTGTTATTTTATCTCAAAGAGATACAGCTTTCCCCTCAAGAAACCTTTCGCTAAGACTGTTCTTGTGCTATTGTCAAGGTGATATTTGGATGCCAGAAGAGGGCTATGGTGAAATAGAAAATATCTTCAGTTAAAATGTGGAAATAAGCTTTCTAAGAAACTGTTTGTGTTCTGTGAATTCATCTCACAAAGTTACAGATTTCCCCTCAAAAATCCTTTCACTAAGACGGCTCTTTTGGAATTTTCAAAGTGATATTTGGAAGCCCATAGAAGGCTATGGTGAAAACGGAAATATCCTAAGATAAAAACTGAAAAGAAGCTTTCTGAGAAACTGCTTTGTGTTCTGTTAATTTACCTCACAGAGTTACAGATTTCCCCTCAAAAAGCCTTTCGATAAGAGTGTTCTTGTGGAATTTGCAAAGTGATATTTCATAGCCCTTAGAGGACTATGGTGAAAGAAGAAATATCTTCTGTTAAAAACTGGAAAGAATCTTTCTGAGTAACGGCTTGGTGTTCTCTTAATTCATCTCACAGAGTTACAATTTTCCCCTCAAAAAGCCGTTCGCTAAGACTCTTCTCGTGGAATTTACAAAGTGATATTTGGAAGCCCTTAGAGGGCTACGGTGAAAAAGACAATAACCGAAGATAAAAACTGAAAAGAAGCTTTCTGAGAAACTGCTTTGTGTTCCGTTAATTCATCTCACAGAGTTATAGCTATCCCCTCAAGAAGCCTTTCGCTAAGACTGTTCTTGTGGAAGTTGCAAAGTGATATTTGAAAGCCCATAGAAGGCTGTGGTGAAAAAGAAAGTATCTTCAGTTAAAAACTGGAAAGAAGCTTTCTGAGAAACTGCTTTGTGTTCAGTTAATTCATCTCACAGATTTACAGCTTTTCCCTGTGGAAGTCTTTTGCTAAGAGTGTTCTTGTGGAATTTAAAAAGTGATATTTGGAAGCCCATAGAGAGCTGTGGTGAAAAAGGAAATATCCTAAGATAAAAACTTAAAAGAAGCTTTTTGAGAAACTCCTTTGCATTCCGTTAATTCATCTCACAGAGCTACAGCTTTCCCCTCAAGAATCCTTAAGCTAAGACTGTTTCTGTGGAATTTGAAAAGTGGTATTTGGAAGCCCATAGAGGGCTATGGTGAAAAAGGAAATATCTTCTGTTAAAAACTGGAAAGAAGCTTTCTCAGAAACTGCATTGTGTTCTGCTAATTCATCTCACAGAGTTACAGCATTCCCCTCAAGAAGCCTTTCGCTAAGACTGTTCTTGTGGAATTTGCAAAGTGATATTTGGAAGCCCATAGAGGGCTATGGTGAGAAAACAAATATCTTCCGTTAAAAACTGGAAAGAAGCTTTCTGAGAAAAGGCTTCCTGTTGTGTTAATACATCTCACAGAGTTACAGCTTTCCCCTCAAGAAACCTTTTGCTTAGACTGTTCTTGTGGAATTTTCAAAGTGATATTTCGAAGCCCATAGAGGACTATGTTGAAAAAGGAAGGCTCTTCTTTAAAAACTGGAAAGAAGCTTTCTGAGAAACGGCTTTGTGTTCCTTTAATTCATCTCACAGACTTACAGCTTTCCCCTCAAGAAGCCTTTCACTAGGTCTATTCTTGTGGAATTTGCAAGCTGATATTTGGAAGCCCATAGAGGGCTACGTTGAAAAGGGAAATATCTTCAGTTAAGAACAGGAAAGAAACTTTTTGAGAAACTGCTTTGTGTTCTGTTAATTCATCTCACAGAATTACAGCTTTCCCCTGAAGAACCCTTTTGCTAAGACTGTTCTTGTGGAATTTGCAAAGTGATATTTGGAAGCCCATGGAGGGCTATGGTGAAAAAGGAAATATCCTAAGATAAAAATTAAAAACAAGCCTTTTGAGAAACTGCTTTGTGATCTGTTAATTCACCTGGCAGAGTTACAGCTTTCCCTTCAAGAAGCCTTTCGCTAACAGTTCTTGTATAATTTGCAAAGTGATATTTGGAAGCCCATAGAGGGCTATGGTGAATAAGGAAATATCTTCCTTTTAAAACTGGAAAGAAGCTTTCTGAGAAACTGCATTGTGTTCTGCTAATTCATCTCACAGAGTTACAGCTTTCCCCTCAAGAAGCCTTTCGATAAGCATGTTCTTTTGGAATTTGCAAAGGGATATTTGGAAGCCCATGGACGGCTATGGTGAAAAAGGGAATACCTTCCGTGAAAAACTTGAAGGAAGCATTCTGAGAAACTGCTTTGTGTTCTCTTAATTCATCTCAAAGCGTTACAGCTTTGCCCTAAAGAACCTTTCGCTAAGACTGTTCTTGTGGAATTTGGAAAGGGATATTTGGAAGCCCATAGAGTTCTATGGTGAAAAAGGAAATATCCTCAGTTAAAGCCTGGAAAGAAGCTTTCTGAAAAACTGCGTTGTGTTCTGATCATTCATCTCACAGAGCTACCGCTTTCACGTCAAGAACACTTATGCTAGACTGTTCTTGTGGAATTTGCAAAGTGATATTTGGAAGCCCATAGAGGGCTATGGTGAAAAAGGAAATATCTTCCTTTTAAAACTGGAAAGAAACTTTCTGAGAAACTGCTTTGTGTTCTGTTAATTGATCTCACAGACTTACAGCTTTCCCCTCAAGAAGCCTTTCGCTAAGACTGTTCTTGTGGAATTTGCAAAGTGATATTTGGAAGCCCATAGAGGGCTATGGTGAAAAAGGAAATATCTTCAGTGAAAAACTGAAAAGAAGCACTCTGAGAAACTGCGTCGTGTTCTGGTAATTCATCTCACAGAGTTACATCATTCCTCTCAAGAAGCGTTTCGATAATACTGTTCTTGTGAAATTTGCAAAGTGATAATTGGAAGCCCAAAGAGGGCTATGGTGAAAAAGGAAATACCTTCCGTTGAAAATTGGAAAGAAGCTTTCTGAGAAACTGCTTTGTGTTCTGTTTAGTCATCTCACAGAGTTACAGCTTTCCCCTCAAGAAGACTTTCGCGAAGACTGTTGTTGTGGAATTTGCAAAGTGGTATTTGGAAGGCCATAGAGGGCTACGGTGAAAAAGGAAATATCCTCTGTTAAAAAGTGGAAAGAAGCTTTCTCAGAATCTGTTTTGTGTTCTGTTATTTCATCTCACAGAGTTAGAGCTTTCCCCTCAAGAAGGCTTTCGCTAAGACTGTTCTTATGGAATTTGCAAAGTGATATTTGGAGCCCATAGAGGGCTGTGTTGAAAAAGGAAATATCTTCAGTTAAAAAGTGTAAAGAGACTTTCTGAGAAACTGCTTTGTGTTCTGTTAATTCATCTCACAGAGTTACAGCTTTCCCCTCAAGAAGGCTTTCGGTAAGACTGTTCTTGTGGAATTTGCAAAGTGATATTTGGAAGCCCAAAGAGGTCTACCGTGAAAAGGAAAATATCTTCCGTTAAAAACTGGAAAAAAGCTTTCTGAGAAACTGCTTTGTGTTCTCTTAATTCATTTCACAGAGTTACAGCTTTCCCCTCCAAAAGCCTTTCGATAAGACTGCTCTTGTGGAATTTTCAAAGTGATATTTGGAAGCCCTTAGAGGGCTATGGTGAAAAAGGAAATATCTTCAGTTAAAAACTCGAAGGAAGCTTTCTGAGAAACTGCTTTGTGTTCTGTTAATTCATCTCACATAGTTACAGCTTTCCCCTCAAGAAGCCTTTCACTACGACTCTTCTTGTGCAATTTGCAAATTGATATTTGGGAGCCGAAAGAGGGCTACGGTGAAAAAGGAAATATCTTAAGTTAAAATCTGGAAAAAAGCTTTCTGAGAAACTGCTTTGTGTTCTGTTAATTTATCTCAAAGAGATACAGCTTTCCCCTCAAGAAACCTTTCGCTATGACTGTTCTTGTGCTATTTTCAAGGTGATATTTGGAAGCCAGAAGAGGGCTATGGTGAAATAGAAAATATCTTCAGTTAAAATGTGGAAATAAGCTTTCTAAGAAACTGTTTGTGTTCTGTGAATTCATCTCACAAAATTACAGATTTCCCCTCAAAAAGCCTTTCACTAAGACGGCTCTTGTGGAATTTTCAAAGTGATATTTGGAAGCCCATAGAAGGCTATGGTGAAAACGGAAATATCCTAAGATAAAAACTGAAAAGAAGCTTTCTGAGAAACTGCTTTGTGTTCTGTTAATTCACCTCACAGAGTTACAGCTTTCCCCTCAAGAAGCCTTTCTCTAAGACTGTTCTTGTGGAATTTGCATAGTGATATTTGGAAGGCGATAGAGGGCTATGGTGAAAGAAGAAATATCTTCTGTTAAAAACTGGAAAGAAGCTTTCTGAGAAACTGCTTTGTATTCTGTTAATTTATCTTATAGAGTTAAACTATCCCCACAAGAAGCCTTTCTGTAAGGCTCTTCTTGTGTAATTTGCAAAGTGATATATGGAAGCCCATAGAGGGCTATGGTGAAAAAGGAAATATCTTCAGTTACAAACTGGAAAGAAGATTTCTGAAAAACTGCTTTGTGATCTGTTAATTCATCTCACAGTGTTACAGCTTTCCCTCAAGACGCCTTTCGCGAAGACTGTTCTTGTGGAATTTGCAAACTGATAATTGGACGACCATAGAGGGCTATGGTGACAAAGAAAATATCCTCAGTTAAAAACTGGAAAGAAGGTTTCTGAGAAACTGCTTTGAGTTCTGTTAATTCACATCATGGAGATACAGCTTTCCCCTCAAGAAGCCTCTCGCTAAGACACTTCTTGTGGAATTTGCAAAGTGATATTTGGAAGCCATTAGAGGGCTATAGTGAAAAAGGAAATATCCTCAGTTAAAAAGTTGAAAGGAGATTTCTGAGAAACTGCTTTGTGTTTTGTTAATTCATCTCATAGAGTTACTGCTTTCCGCTCAAGAAGCCTTTCGCTAAGACTGTTCCTCTGGAATATGCAAAGTGTTATTTTGGAGCCCATAGGAGGCTACGGTGAAAAGGAAATATCTTCAGTTTAAAACTGGAAAGAAGCTTTTTGAGAATCTGCTTTGTGTTCTTTAAATTCATCTCACAGAGTAACAGCTTTCCCCTCTAGAACCCTTTCGTTAAGACTGTTCTTGTGGAATTTGCAATGTGATATATGGAAGCCCATAGAAGGCTATGGTGAAAAAGGAAGTATCTTCCGTTAAAACTCTGAAGAAGCATTCTGTGAAACAGCCGTGTGTTCTCTTAATACATCTCACCGAGATACAGCTTTCACCTCAAGAAGCCTTTCGCAAAGACTCTTCTTGTGTGATTTTCTAAGTGATATTTGGAAACCCATAGAGGCTTAAGGGGAAAAAGGAAATATCTTCGGTTGAAAACTGCAAAGAAGCTTTCTGAGAAACAGCTCTGTGTTCTGTTAATTCATTTCAGAGAGTTACAGCCTTCCGTTCCAGAAGCCTTACGATAAGACTGCTCTTTTGGAATTTGCAAAGTGATATTTGGAAGCCCTTAGAGGGCTATGGTGAAAAAGGAAATATCTTCCGTTAAAAACTGGAAAGAAGCATTCTGAGATACTGCCGTGTGTTCTGTTAATAAGTCTAACCGAGTTACAGCATTCCCCTCAAGAAGCCTTTCGTTAAGACTGTTCTTGTGTGATTTGCAATGTGATATTTGGAAGCCCATAGAGGGCTACGGTGAAAAAGGAAATATCTTCAGTTAAAAACTGGAAAGAAGCTTTCTGAGAAACTGCTTTGTGTTCTGTTAATTCATCTCACAGAGTTAAAACTTTCCCCTCCAGAAGCCTTTCGCTAAGACTGTTCTTGTGGAATTTGCAAAATGATGTTTGGAAGCCCAAAGAGAGCTATGGTGAAAAAGAAAATATCCTAAGATAAAAACTGAAAAGAAGCTTTCTGAGGAAATGCTTTGTGTTCTCTTATTTCGTATCCCAGAGTTACAAATTTTCCCTCAAGAAGCCATTCGCTAAGACTGTTCTTGTGCAATTTGCAAAGTGATATTTGGAGCCCATAGAGGTCCATGATGAAAAAGGAAATATCTTCAGTTAAAAACTGGAAAGAAACTTTCTGAGAAACTGCTTTGTGTTCTGGTAATTCATCTCTCAGGGTTACAGTTTTCTTCTCAAGAAGCTTTTCGGTAAGTCTGTTATGTGGAACTTGCAAAGTGATATTTGGAAGCCCATAGTGGGCTACGGAGAAAAAGGAAATATCGTCCGTTAAAAACTGGGAAGAAGATTTCTAAGACACTGCTTTGTGTTCTGTTAATTTATCTAACAGACTTACAGCATTCCCCTACAGAAGTCATTCGCTAAGACTGTTTTTGTGGAATTTGCAAAGTGATATTTGGAAGCCCCTAGAGGGCTTCGGTAAAAAAGGAAATATCTTCAATTAAAAACTGGAAAGAAGCTTTCTGAGAAACTGCTTTGTGTTCTGATAATTCATCTCACAGAGTTACAGCTTTCCCTTCAAGAAGCCTTTCGATAAGACTGGTCTTGTGGGATTTGCAAAGTGATATTTGGAAGTCCATAGAGTTCTATGGTGTAAAAGGAAATTTCTTCAGTTAAAAACTGGAAAGAATTTCTCAGAAACTGCTTTGTGTTCTGTTAATTTAACTCACTGAGTTACAGCTTTCCCCTCCAGAAGGATTTCCCTAAAACTGTTCTTCTGGAATTTGCAAAGTGATATTTGTAAGCCCTTAGAGGGCTATGGTGAAAAAGGAAATATCCTCCGTTAAAAACGGTAAAGAAGCTTTCTGAGACACTGCTTTGTTTTCTGTTAATTCATCTAACAGAGTTACAGCTTTCCCTTCAAGAATCCTTTTGCTAAGGCTGTTCTTGTGGAATTTACAAAATGATATTTGTAAGCCCTTAGAGGGCTATGTTGGAAAAGGAAATATCTTCCGTTAAAGACGTGAAAGAAGCTTTCTGGGAAACTGCTTTGTTTTCTGTTAATTCATCTAACAGAGTTACAGATTTCCCTTCACGAAGCCTTTCACTAAGGCTGTTCTTGGGGTATTTACAAAGTGGTATTTGGAGCCCATAGAGGGCTATGGTGAAAAAGGAAATATCTTCAGTTAAAAACTAGAAAGAAGCAGTCTGAAAAACTGCTTTGTTCTGTGTTAATTCATCTCACAGAGTTACAGCATTCCCCTGAAGAAGCCTTTTGCTAAGCCTGTTCTTTTGGAATTGGCAAGGTGATATTTGGAAGCCCATAGAGGGCTATGGTGAAAAAGGAATATCTTCAGTTAAAAACTGGAAAGAAGCTGTCTGAGAAACTGCTTTGTGTTCTGTTAATTCATCGCACAGAGTTACAGATTTCCCCTCAAAAAGCCTTTCGCTAAGACTGTTCTTGTGGAATTTGCAAAGTGATATTTGGAAGCCCATAGAGGGCTATGGTGAAAAAGGAAATATCTTCCGTTAAAAACTGGAAAGAAACTTTCTGAGAAACTACTTTGTGTTCTGTTAATTCATCTCTATGAGTTACTGCTTTCCCCTCAAGAAGCGTTTCGCTAAGACTCTTCTTGTAGAATTTGCAAAGTGATATTTGGAAGCCCATAGAGGGCTACGGTGAAAAAGGAAATATCCTAAGTTAAAAACTGGAAAGAAGCATTCTGAGAAACTGCTTTGTGTTCTGTTAATTCATGTCACAGAGTTACAGCTTTCCCTTCAAGAAGCCTTTCGCTAAGGCAGTTCTTGTGGAATTGGCAAAGTGATATTTGGAAGCCCATAGAGGGCTATGGAGAGAATGGAAATATCTTCAGTTAAAAACTGGAAAGACGCTTTCTGAGAGACTGCTTTGTGTTCTGTTAATTCATCTCACAGAGTTACAGCATTCCCCTCAAGAAGCCTTTCGCTAAGACTGTTCTTGTGTAATTTGCAAAGGGATATTTCGAAACCCATAGAGGGCTATTTTGAAAAAGGCAATATCTTCCTTTAAAAACTGGAAAGAAGCTTTCTGAGAAACTGCTTTGTGTTCGGTTAATTCAACTCACAGAGTTACAGCTTTTCCTTCATGAGGCGTTTCGCTAAGGCTGTTCTTGTGGAATTTGCAAAGTGATATTTGGAAGACCATAGAGGGCTATATGGAAAAAGGAATTATCTTCAGTTAAAAACTGGAAAGAAGCTGTCTGAGAAACTGCTTTGTGTTCTGTTAATTCATCTCACAGAGTTACAGCTTTCCCTTCAACAATCCTTTTGCTAAGCCTGTTCTTGTGGAATTTGCAAAGTGATATTTGGAAGCTATTGGCGGCTACGGAGAAAAAGGAAATACCTTCCGTTAAAAACTGGAAAGAATCGTTCTGAGAAACTGCTTTCCCTTCTGTTAATTCACCTCACAGAGTTACTGCTTTCCCTTCAAGAAGCCTTTCACTAAGGCTGTTCTTGTGGAATTGGCAAAGGGATATTTGGAAGCCCATAGAGGGTTATGGTGAAAAAGGAAATATCTTCCGTTCAAAACTGGAAAGAAGATTTCTGAGAAACTGCTTTGTATTCTGTTAATTCATCTCACAGAGTTACAGCTTTCCCCTCAAGAAGCCTTTCGCTAAGACTGTTCTTGTGGAATTTGCAAAGTGATATTTGGAACCCACAGAGGGCTGTGGTGAAAAAGGAAATATCTTCCGTTAAAAACTGGAAAGAAGCTTTCTAGAAATTGCTTTGTGTTCTCTTAATTCATCTCACTGAATTACAGCATTCCCCTCAAGAAGCCTTTCGCTAAGACTGTTTTTGTGGAATTTGCAAAGTGATATTCAGAAGCCCATAGAGGGCTATGTTGAAAAAGAAAATATCTTCCGTTAAAAACAGGAAAGATTTTTTCTGAGTTACAGCTTTCCCTTCAAGAAGCCTTTTGCTAAGGCTGTTCTTGTGGAATTTGCAAAGTGATATTTGGAAGCCCATAGAGGGCTATGGTGAAAAAGGAAATATTTTCCGTTAAAAACTGGAAAGAAGCTTTCTGAGAAACTGCTTTGTGTTCTCTTAATTCATCTCACAGATTTACAGCTATCCCCTCAAGAAGCCTTTCGCTAAGACTGTTCTTGTGGAATTTACAAAGTTATATTTGTAAGCCCATAGAGGGCTACGGTGAAAAAGGAAATATCTTCCGTTAAAAACGGGAAAGAAGCGATCTGAGAAACTACTTTGTGTTCTGTTAATTCATGTCGCCGAGTTCCAGCTTTCCCCTCAACAAGCCTTTTGCTAAGACTGTTTCTGTGGAATTGGCAAAGTGATATTTGGAAGCCCTTAGATGGCTATGGTGTAAAAGGAAATATCTTCCGTTAAAAATTGGAAAGAAACTTTCTGAGAAACTGTTTCGTGTTCTGTTAATTCATCTCACAGAGTTACTGCTTTCCCCTCATGAAGCCTTTCGCTAAGACAGTTCTTGTGGAATTTGCAAAGTGATATTTGGAAGCCCATAGAGGGCGATGGTGAAAATGGAAATATCTTCCGTTAAAAACTGGGAAGAAGCTTTCTGAGAAACTGCTTTGTGTCTTTAATTCATCTCACAGAGTTACAACTTTCCCCTCCAGAAGCTTTTCGAAAAGAATGTTCTTGTGTAATTTGCAAAGTGATATTTGGAAGCCCATAGAGGGCTATGGTGAAAAAGGGAATATCTTCAGTTAAAAACTGGAAAGTAGCTTTCAGACAAACAGCGTTGTTTTCCGTTAATTCATCAGACAGTGTTACAGCTCTCCCCTCAAGAAGCCTTTCGCTAAGACTGTTCTTCTGTAATTTGCAAAGTGATATTTGGAAGCCCATAGAGGGTTATGGTGAAAAGGAAATATCTTCCGTTAAAAACGGGAAAGAGGCTTTCTGAGAAACTGCTCTGTGTTCTGTTAATTCGTCTCACACAGTTACAGCTTTCCCACCAAGAAGCCTTTCCCTAAGACAGTGCTTTTGGAATGTGCAATGTGATATTTGGAAGTCCATGCAGGGCTATGGTGAAAAATGAATTATCTTCAGTTAAAAACTGGAAGGAAGCTTTCTGAGAAACTGCTTTGTGTTCTGTTAATTCATCTCACAGAGTTACAGCGTTCCCCTCAAGAAGCCGATCACTAAGATTGTTCTTGTGGAATTTGCAAGGTGATATCTAGAAGCCCATAGAGGGCTTTGGTGAGAAAGGAAATATCTTCCGTTAAAAACTGGAAAGAGACTTTCTGAGAAACTGCTTTGTGTTCTGTTAATTCATCTCACAGATTTACAGCTTTCCCCTCAAGAAGGCTTTCACTAAGATTGTTTTGTGGAATTTGCTAAGTGATATTTGGAAGCCCATAGAGGTCTATGGTGCAAAACGAAATATCCTAAGATAAAAACAGAAAAGAAGCTTTCTGTGAAACTGCTTTGTATTCTGTTGATGCATTTCACAGAGTTACAGCTTTCCCTTCAAGAAGCCTTTCGCTAAGAATGTTTTGTGGAATTTGTAAGGTGATATTTGGAAGCCCATAGAGGGCTATGGTGAAAAAGGAAATATCTTCAGTTAAAACTGGAAAGAAGCTTTGTGAGAAACTGCTTTGTGTTCTGTTAATTCATCTCACAGCGTTACAGCTTTCCACTGAAGAAGCCTTTCGATAAGACTGTTCTTCTGGAATTTGCAAAGTGATATTTAGAAGCCCATAGAGGGCTAGGGTGAAAAAGGAAATATCCTGAGATAAAAACTGAAAAGAAGCTTTCTGAGAAACTGCTTTGTTTTCTGTTAATTCAACTCACAGAGTTACAGCTTTCCCCTCAAGAGGCCTGTCGCTAAGGCTGTTTTTGTGGAATTTGCCAGGTGATATTTGGAAGCCCATAGATTCCTATGGTGAAAATGGAAATATCCTAAGATAAAAATCGAAAAGAAGCTTTCTGAGAAACCGCTTTTCGTTCTGTTAGTTCATCTCACAGAGGTACAGCTTTCCACTCAAGAACCCATTCACTAAGACTTTTCTTGTGAAATTTTCAAAGTGATATTTGGAAGCCAGTAGAAAGCTATGGTGAAAGAGGGAATATCTTCTGTTAAAAACTGGAAAGAAGATTTCTGAGAAACTGCATTGTGTTCTGTTAATTCATCTCACACAGTCACAGCTTTCCCCTCAAGAAGCCTTTCGCTAAGACTGTTCTTGTGGAATTTGCAAAGTGATATTTGGAGGCCCATAGAGGGTTATGGTGAAAAAGTAAATATATTCCGTTAAAAACTGGAAAGAATATTTCTGAGAAACTGCTTGGAGTTCTGTTAATTCATCTCACAGAGTTACAGCTTTTACCTCAAGAAGCCTTTCGATAAGACTGTTGTTGTGGAATTTGCAAAGTGATATTTGGAAGCCAATTGAGGGCTATGGTGCAAAAGGAAATATCCTAAGATAAAATGTAAAAAGAAGCTTTCTGAGAAACTGCTTTGTGTTCTGTTAATTCATCTCACAGAGTTACAGCTTATCTCTCCAGAAGCCTTTCGCTAAGACTGTTCTTGTGGAATTTGCAAAGTGATTTTTGGAAGCCTATAGAGGGCTATGGTGACAAAGGAAATATCTTCCGTTAAAAACTTTAAAGAAGCTTTCTGAGAAACTGCTTTGTGTTCTGTTAATGCATCTCACAGAGTTACAGCTATTCCCACCAGAACCCTTTCGCTAAGATTGTTCTTGTGGAATTTGCAACGTGATATTTGGAAGCCCTTTGAGGGCTATGGTGAAATAGGAAATATTTTCCGTTGAAAACTGGAAGGAAGATTTCTGAGAAACTGTTTAGTGTTCTGTTAATTCATCTCACTTAGTTACAGCTTTCCCCTCAAGAAGCAGTTCAGTAAGATTGTTATTGTGGATTTTGCAAAGTGAAATTTGGAAGCCATAGAGGACTATGGTGAAAAAGGAAATATCTTCCGATAAAAACCGAAAAGAAGCTCTCTGAGAAACTGCTATGTGTTCTGTTAGTTCATCTCACAGAGTTGCAGCTTTCGCCTGAAGAAGCCTTTCGCTAAGACTGTTCTTGTGGAATTTGTAAAGTGATATTTGGAAGCCCATGGAGGGCTATGGTGAAAAAGGAAATATCTTCAGTTAAAAACTGAAAAGAAGCTTTCTGAGAAACTGCTTGGTGTTCTGTTAGTTCATGTCACAGAATTACAGCATTCCCCTCAAGAAGCCGTTCATTAGGAATGTTCTTGTGATATTTGCAAAGTGATATTTGGAAGTCCATAGAGGGCTTTGGTGAGAAAGGAAATATCTTCCGTTAAAAACTGGAAAGAGACTTTCTGAGAAACTGCTTTGTGTTCTGTTATTTCATCTCACTGAGTTACACCTTTACCCTCAAGAAGCCTTTCACTAAGACTGTTCTTGTGGAATTTGCAAAGTGATATTTCGAAGCCCATAGAGCGCTATGGTGAAAAAGGAAATACCTTAAGTTAAAAACTGGAAAGAAGCTTTCTGAGAAACTGCTTTCTGTTCTGTTAATTCATCTCACAGAATTACAGCTTTCCCTTCAAGAAGCCTTTCGCTAAGGCTGTTCTGGTGGAATTTGCAAAGTAATATTTGGAAACCCATTGAGGGTTACGGTGAAAAAGGAAATATCTTCAGTTAGAAACTGGAAAAGATCTGTCTGAGATACTGCTATGTATTCTGTTAATTCATCTCACAGAGTTACAGCTTTCCCCTCAAGAATCCTTTCGCTAAGACTATTCTTGTGGAATTTGGAAAGTGATATTTGCAAGTCCATAGAGGGGTATGGTAAAAAAGGAAATATCTTCCGTTAAAACTGGAAAGAAGCTTTAGGAGAAACTGCCTTGTGTTCTCTAAATTCATCTCACAGAGTTACAGCTTTCCCTTCAAGAAGCCTTTCGCTAAGTCTGTTCTTGCGGAATTTGGAAAGTTATAATTGCAAGCCCATAGAGGACTAGGGTGAAAAAAGAAATATCATAAGGCAAAAACTGAAAAGAAGCATTCTGAGAAACTACTTTGTGTTCTGTTAATTTAACTCACAAAATTACAGCTCTCCCCTCAAGAAGCCTTACGCTAAGGCTGTTTTTTTGGTATTTGCAAAGTGATATTAGAAGCCCATGCAGGGCTATGGTGAAAAAGGAAATATCTTCCGTTGAAAACTAGAAAGAAGCTTTCTGAGAAAGTGCTTTGTGTTCTGTTAATTCATCTCACCGAGTTACAGCATTGCCCTCCAGAAGACTTTCGCTAAGACTGTTCTTGTGGAATTTGCAAAGGGATATTTGGAAGACGATGCGGGGCTGTGTTGAAAAAGGAAATATACTAAGATAAAAACTGAAAAGAAGCTTTCTGAGAAACTGCTTTGTATTCTGAAAATTCAACTCACAGAGTTACAGCTTTACGCTCAAGAAGACTTTCGCTAAGGCTGTTGTTGTGTAAATTGCAAAGCGATATTTGGAAGCCCATAGTGACTAATGGTGAAAAAGGAAATAACTTCAGTTAAAAACTTAAAGGAAGCTTTCTGAGAAACTGCTTTGTGTTCTGTTAATTCATCACACAGAGTTACAGCTTTTCTTCATGATCCCTTTGGCAAAGACTATTCTTGTGGAATTTGCAAAGTAATATTTGGAAGTCCATAGAGGGCTATGATGAAAATGGAAATATCCTAAGATAAAAACCGAAAAGAAGCTTTCTGTGAAACTGCTTTGTGTTCTGTTCTTCATCTCACAGAGTTACAGCTTTCCCCTCAAGAATTCGTTCACTGAGACTATTGTTGTGAAATTTACAAAGTGATATTTGGAAGCCCTTAGAGGGCTATGGTGTCAAAGGAAATATCTTCCATTAAAAACTGGAAAGAAACATTCTGAGAAACTGCCGTGTGTACTGTTAATATATCTCACCGAGTTACAGCTTTCCCCTCAAGAGGCCTTTCGCTAAGACAGTTCTGTGGGATTTGCAAAGTTATATTTGGAAATCCATAAAGGTCTATGGTGAAAAAGAAATATCTTCAGTTAACAATTGGAAAGAAGCTTTCTGAGAAAGTGCTTTGTGTTCTGTTAATTCATCTAACTGAGTTACAGCTTTCCCCTCAAGAAGCCTTTCGCTAAGACTGTTCTTGTGGAATTTTCAAAGTGATATTTGGAAGTCCATAGAGGGATATGGTGAAAAAGGTAATATCTTCAGTTAAAAACCGGAAAGAAGCTTTCTGAGAAACTACTTTGTGTTCTGTTAATTCATCTCACAGTGTTACAGCTTTCCCCTCAAGAATCCTTTCGCTAAGGTTGTTCTTGTGGAATCTGCAGCGTGATCTTTGGAAGCCCATAGAAGGCTATGGTGAAAAAGGAAATAGCCTAAGATAAAAACTGAAAAGAGGCTTTCTGAGAAACTGCTTTGTGTTCTGTTAATTCATCTCAGAGAGTTACAGCTTTCCCCTCAAGAGAACTTTAGCTAAGGCTGTTGTTGTGGAATTTGAAAATTGACATTTTGGAGCCCATAGAATGCTACGGTGAAAAGGGAAATATCTTCAGTTAAAAACTGAAAAGAAGCTTTCTGAGGAACTGCTTTGTGTTCTGTAAATTCATCTCAATGATTACAGCTTTACCCTCAAGAAGCCTTTCGCTAAGACTTTTCTTGTGGAATTTCAAAGTGATATTTGGAAGCCCATAGAGGGCTATGGTGAAGAAGGAAATATCTTCCGTTAAGAACTGGAAAGAGGCTTTCTGAGAAACTGCTTTGTGTTCTGTTATTTCATCTCACAGAGGTACAGCTTTCCTCTCAAGTAGCCTTTCGCTAAGACAGTTTTTGTGGAATTTGCAAAGTGATATTTGGAAGCCCATAGAGGGATATCGTGAAAAAGGAAATATCTTCCGTTAAAAACTGGAAAGAGGCATTCTGAGAAACTCCTTTGTGTTCTCCTAATTCAACTCACAGAGTTACACCTTTCCCCTCAAGAAGTCTTTCCTTAAGACAGTTTATGTGAAAATTGGAAAGGGATACTTAGAAGCCCATAGAGGGCTATGGTGAAAAAAGAAATATCCTAAGACAAAAACTGAAAAGAATCTTTCTTAGAAACTTCTTTGTGCTCTGTTAATTCTGGTCACAGACTTAGAGCTTTCTCCTACAGAAGCCTTTCGCTAAGACTGTTCTTGTGGAATTTGCAAAGTGATATTTGGAAGCCCATAGAGTGCTATGGTGAAAAAGGAAATATCTTCCGTTAAAACTTGGAAAGAATACTTCTGAGAAACTGGTTTGTGTTCTGTTGATTCAACTCACACAGTTACAGATTTCCCCTTAAGAAGCCTTTCCCTAAGAGTGTTCTTGTGGAATTTGCAAAGTGATATTTGGAAGCCCATGGAGGGCTATGGTGAAAAAGCGAATATCTTCAGTTGAAAACTGGAAAGTAGCTTTCAGAGAAACAGCGTTGTTTTCATTAATTCATCTGACAGAGTTACAGCTTTCCCCTCAAGAAGCCTTTCCTTAAGACAGTTTTTGTGGAAATTGTAAAGGGATACTTAGAAGACCATAGAGGTCAACGGTGAAAAAGGAAATATCCTAGGACAAAAACTGAAAAGAAGCTTTCTGAAAAACTTCATGGTGTTCTGTTAATTCATTTCACAGAGTTAGAGCTTTCCCCTACAGAAGCCTTTCACTAAGACTGTTCTTGTGGAATTTGCAAAGTGGTATTTGGAAGCCCATAGGGAGCTATGGTGAAAAAGGATATAACTTCCGATAAAAACTGGAAAGAGGCTTTCTGAGAAGCTGGTTTGTGTTCTGTTAATTCATCTCACAGACTTACAGCTTTCCCCTCCAGAAGCCTTTCGCTAAGACTGTTCTTGTGGAATTTGCAAAGTGATATTTGGAAGTCCATAGAGGTCTATGGTGCAAAAGGAAATATCCTAAGAATAAAACTGAAAAGTAGCTTTCTAAGAAACTGCTTTGTGTTCTGTTAATTCATTTCACAGAGTTACAGCATTCCCCTCAAGAAGCCTTTTGTTAAGACTGTTCTTGTGGAATTTCCAAAGTGATATTTTCAAGTATATAGAGGGCTATGGTGAAAAAGGAAATATCTTCCGTTAAAAACTGGAAAGAAGCTTTCTGAGAAACTATTTTGTGTTCTGTTAATTCATCCCACAGAGTTACAGCTTTCTCCTCAAGAACCCTTTCGTTAAGCCTGTTCTTGTGGAATTTGCAAAGTGATATTTGGAAGCCCATAGAGGTCTAGGGTGAAAAAAGAAATATCTTCCGACAAACACTGGAAGGAAGCTATCTGAGAAACTGTTAGTGTTCTGTTAATTCATGTCACAGAGTTACAGCTTTCCCCTCAGGAAGCCTTTCGCTAAGACTGTTCTTGTGGATTTGCAAAGTGATATTTGAAAGCCCATAGTGGTCTCTGGTGAAAAAGGAAATATCATGAGATAAAAACTGAAAAGAAACTTTCTGAGAAAATGCTTTGTGTTCTTTTAATGCATCTCACTGAGTTACCGCCTTCCCCTCAGGAAGCCTTTCGCTAAGACTGTTCATGTGTAATTTGGAAAGTGATATTTAGAAGCACAAAAAGGGCTATGGTGAAAAAGCAAATAACTTCCGATAAAAACTGGAAAGAGTCTTTCTGAGAAACTGCTTTGTGTTCTGTTAATTCATCTCACAGAATTACAGCTTTCCCCTCAAGAAGCCTTTTGCTACGACTGTTCATGTGGAATTTGCCAAGTGATATTTGGAATCCCATAGAGGTCTATGGTGCAAAAGCAAATATCCTAAGATAAAAAATGAAAAGAAGATTTCTGAGAAACTGCTTTGAGTTTTGTTAATTCACTTCAACGAGTTACAGCTTTCCCCTCAAGAAACCATTTGTTAAGCCTGTTATTGTGGAATTTCCAAAGTGATGTTTACAAGCATATAGAGGGCTATGGGGAAAAGGAAATATCTTCCGTTAAAAACTGGAAAGAAGGTTTCTGAGAAACTGATTTGTGTTCTGTTAATTCATGTCACAGAGTTACAGCATTCCCCTCAAGAAGCTTTTTGCTAAGGCTGTTCTTGTGGAATTTGCAAAGTGATATTTTTAAGCCCATAGAGGGCCATGGTGAAAAAGGAAATATCTTACAATAAAAACCGAAAAGAAGCGTTCTGAGAAACTGCATTGTGTTCTATTAATTCATCGCACGGAGTTGTAGCATTCCCCACAAGAAGCCGATCACTAAGACTGTTCTTGTGGAATTTGCTAGGTGATATCTGGAAGCCCATAGAAGGCTTTGGTGAGAAAGGGCATATCTTCCGTTAAAAACTGGAAAGAGACTTTCTGGGAAACTGCTTTGTGTTCTGTTAATTCATCTCACAGAGTTACAGCTTTCCCCTCAAGAAGCCTTTCGCAAAGACTGTTTTGTGGAATTTGCAAAGTGATATTTGGAAGCCCATGGAGGGCTATGGTGAAAAAGGAAATATCTTCTGTTAAAAACTCGAAAAAAGCTTTCTGATTACAGCTTTCCCCTCAAGAAGCCTTTCGCTAAGACTGTTCTTGTGGAAATTGCAAAGTGATATTTGAAAGCTCATAGACGTCTACGGTGAAAAATGAATCAACTTCAGTAAAAACTGGAAAGAAGCTTCCTGAGAAACTGCTTTGTGTTCTGTTACTTCATCTCACAGAGTTACAGCTTTCCCCTCAAGAAGCCTTTCGCTAAGACTGTTCTTGTGGAATTTCCAACGTTATATTTGGAAGCCCGTAGAGTGCTATGGTGAAAAAGGAAATATCTTCCGTTAAAAACTGGAAAGAAGCTTTATGAGAAACTGCTTTGTGTTCTGTTAATTCGTCTCACAGAGTTACAGCTTTCCCCTCAAGAAGCCTTTTGCTAAGACTATTCTTGTGGATTTTGCAAAGTGATATATGGAAGCCCATAGAGGTCTATGGTGAAAAAGGAAATATCCTAAGATAAACTCTGAAAAGAAGCTTTCTCAGAAACTGCTTTGTGTTCAGTTAATTCATCTCACAGAGTTACAGCTTTCCCCTCATGAACCCTTTCACTAAGACTGTTCTTGTGGAATTGCAAAGTGATATTTGGAAGTCCATCGAGGGCTATGGTGAAAAACGAAATATCTTCAGTTAAAAACTGGAAAGAAGCTTTCTGAGAAACTGCATTGTGTTCTGTTAATTCATCTCACAGAGTTACAGCATTCCCCTCAAGAAGCCTTTCGCTAAGACTGTTCTTGTGGAATTTACAAAGTGATATTTGGAAGCCCTTTGAAAGCTATGGTGAAAAAGGAAATATCTTCCGTTAAAAACTGGGAAGAAGATTTCTGAGAAACTGCTTTGTGTTCTGTTAATTCATCTCACAGAGTTACAGCTTATCCCTCCAGAAGCCTTTCGCTAAGGCTGTTGTTGTGTAATTTGCAAAGTGATATTTGGAGGCCCATAGAGGGCTATGGTGAAAATGGAAATATCATAAGATAAAAAAAGAAAAGTAGCTTTCTGTGAAACTGCTTTGTGTTCTGTTAGTTCATCTCACAGAGTTACAGCTTTCCACTCAAGAAGTTGTTCACTAAGGCTGTTCTTGTGTAATTTGCAAGGAATTATTTGGAAGCCCGTAGAGGGCTATGGTGAAAAAGGAAATATCTTGCGTTAAAAACTGGAAAGAAGAATTCTGAGAAACTGCCGTGTTTTGTGTTAATACATCTCAGCGAGTTACAGCTTTCCCCTCAAAAAGCCTTTCACTAAGACTGTTCTTGTGGGATTTGCAAAGTGATATTTGGAAGCCCATAGAGGGCTTTGTTGAAAAAGGAAATATCTTCAGTTAAAAACTGAAAAAAAGGGTTCTGAGAAACTGCTTTGTATTCTGTTAATTCAACTCACCGAGTTTGAGCTTTCCTCTAAAGAAGCCTTTCGCTAAGGGTGTTGTTGTGGAAATTGCAAAGTGATATTTGGAAGCCCATAGAGGGCAATGGTGAAAATGGAAATATCCTAAGATAAAAAAAGAAAAGAAGCTTTCTGAGGAACCGCTTTTTGTTCTGTTAGTTCATCTCACAGAGTTACAGCTTTCCACTCAAGAAGCAGTTCACTAAGACTGTTCTTGTGAAATTTCCAAAGTGCTATTTGGAAGCCCGTAGTCGGCTATGGTGAAAAAGGAATATCTTAGGTGAAAAACTGGAAAGAAGATTTCTGAGAAACTGCATTGTGTTCTGTTAATTCATCTCACAGAGTCACAGCTTTCCCCTCAAGAAGCCTTTCGCTAAGACTGTTCTGGTGGAATTTGCAAGGTGATATTTGGAGGTCCTTAGAGGGCCATGGTGAAAAGGGAAATATCTTATGTTAAAAACTGGAAAGAAGTTTTCTGAGAAACTTCTTTGTATTCTGTTAATTCATCTAACAGAGTTACAGCTTTCCCCTCCAGAAGCCGTTCGTTAAGAGTGTTCTTGTGGAGTTTGCAAAGTGATATTTGGAAGGCCATAAAGGGCTACGGTGAAAAAGGAAATATCCTAAGATAAAAACTGAAGAGAATCTTTCTGAGAAACTGCTTTGAGTTCTGTTAATTCATCTCACAGGGTTACAGCTTTTCCCTCAAGAAGCCTTTCGATAAGACTGTTTTTGTGGAATTTGCAAAGTGATATTGGAAGCCTGTAGAGGGCTATGGTGAAAAAGGAAATATCCTAAGATAAATTCTGAAAAGAATCTTTCTGAGAAACTGCTTTGTGTTCTGTTAATTCATCTCACAGTGTTACAACTTTCCCCTCAAGAAGCCTTTCGCTAAGACGGTTCTTGTGGAATTTGCAAAGTGAAATTTGAAAGCCCTTAGAGAGCTATGGTGAAAAAGGAAATATCTTCCGTTAAAAACCGAAAAGAAGCTCTCTGAGAAACTGCTTTCTGTTCTGTTAGTTCATCTCACCGAGTTTCAGCTTTCCACTCAAGAAGCCGTTCACTAACACTATTCTTGTGAAATTTGCCAAGTGATAAATCAAAACCCATAGAGTTCTATGGTGAAAAAGGAAATATCTTCGGGTAAAAACTGGAAAGAAGCATTCTGAGAAACTGCTTTGTGTTCTGTTAATTCATCTCACAGAGTTACAGCCTTCCCCTCAAGAAGCCTTTCGCTAAGACTGTTCTTGTGGAATTTGCAAAGTGATATTGGGAAGCCCATAGATGTCTATGGTGAAAAAGGAAATATCCTAAGATGAAAACTGGAAAGAAGCTTTCTGAGAAACTGCTTTGTGTTCTATTATTTCAATTCACAGAGTTGCAGGTTTCCCCTCAAGAAGCCTTTTTTTAAGCCTGTTCTTGTGAAATTTGCAATTTGATATTTGGAAGCATATAGAGGGCTAATGTGAAAAAGGAAATATCTTCCGTAAAAAACTGGAAAGAAGCTTTCTGAGATACTGCTTTGAGTTCTGTTAATTCACCTCACAGAGTTACAGCTTTCCCCTCAAGCCTTTTGCTAAGGCTTTTCTTGTGGAATTTGCAAAGTGATATTTGGGAGCCCATAGAGGGCTATGGTTAAAAAGGAAACATCTTCCGTTAAAAACTGGAAAGATGCTTTCTGAGAAACTGCTTTGTGTTCTGCTAATTCATCTCACAGAGTTACAGCTTTCCACTCAAGAAGCCTTTCGCTAAGACTGTTCTTGTGGAATTTGCAAAGTAATATTTGGAAGCCAATAGAGGGCTATGGTGAAAAAGGAAATATCTTCAGTAGAAAACTGGAAAGAAACGTTCTGAGAAACAGATTTGTGCTCTGTTAATTCATCTCACAGAGTTAGAACTTTCACCTCAAGAAGCCATTCGCTAAGACTATTCTTGTGGAATTTGCAAAGTGATATTTCGAAGCCCATGGAGGGCTATGGTGAAAAAGGAAATATCTTCCATTAAAAACTGGAAAGAAGCTTTCTGAGAAACTGCTTTGTGTTCTGTTAATTCATCTCACAGAATTACAGGTTTCCCATCAGGAAGCCTTTCGCTAAGACTGTTCATGTGGAATTTGGAAAGTGATATTTATAAGCCCAAAGAGGGCTACGGTGAAAAAGGAAATATCTTCCGTTAAAAACTGGAAAGAAACTTTCTGAGAAACTGCTTTGTGTTCTGTTATTTCGTCTCACAGAGTTACAGCTTTCCCCTCAAGAAGCCTTTCGCTAAGACTGTTCTTGTGGAATTTGGAAAGTGATATTTAGTAGCCCATAGAGGGCCATGGTGAAAAAGGAAATATCTTCCGTTAAAAACTGGAAAGAAGATTTCTGAGAAACTGCTTTGTGTTCTGTTAATTCATCTCACAGAATTACAGCTTTTCCCTCAGAAGCCTTTCGCTAAGATTGTTCTTGTAGAATTTGCAAAGTGATATTTGGAAGCCCATATAGGGCTACGGAGAAAAAGGAAATATCCTGCGTTAAAAACTGCAAAGAAAATTTCTGAGAAACTGCTTTATGTTCTGTTAATTCATCTCACAGAATTACAGTTTACCCTCAAGCAGCCGTTCACTGAGGCTGTTCTTGTGGAATTTGCAATGCGATATTGGCAGCCCATAGAGGGTTATTGTGAAAAAGGATATATCCTAAGATAAAAACCGAAAAGAAGCTTTCTGAGAAAGTGCATTGTGTTCTCTTAATTCATCTCACAGAGTTACAGCTTTCTCCTCAAGAAGCCATTCACTAAGACTGTTCCTGTGGAATTTGCAAGGTGATAGTTAAAAGCCCATACAGGGCTACGGAGAAAAAGGAAATATGTTGCGTTAAATACTGGAAAGAATCTTTCTAGGAAACTGCTTTGTGTTCTCTTAATTCATCTCACAGAGTTACAGCTTTCTCCTCAAGAAGCCTTTCGCTAAGACTGTTCATGTGGAATTTGCAAAGTGATATTTGGAATACCATAGAGGGCTATGGTGAAAAAGTAAATATCCTAAGGTAAAAACTGAAAAGTAGGCTTCTGAGAAAATGTTTTGCGTTCTGTTAATTCATCTTACAGAGTTACCGATTTACCCTCAAGAAGCCTTTCTCTAAGACTGTTCTTCTGGAATTTGCAAAGTGATATTTGGAAGCCCATAGTGGGCTTTGGTGAAAAAGGAAATATCCTAAGATAAAAAACGAAAAGAAGGTTTCTGAGAAACCGCTTTGTGTTCTGTTAGTTCATCTCACAGAGTTACAGCTTTCCCGTCCAGAATCCTTTCGCTAAGACTGTTCTTGTGGAATTTGCAAATATTTTTGGAAGCTCATAGAGGGCTATGCTGAAAAAGGAAATATCCTAAGATAAAAACTGAAAAGAAGCTTTCTGAGAAACTGCTTTATGTTCTGTTAATTCATCTCAGAGAGTTACGGCTTTCCCTTCAAGAAGTCTTTCACAAAGACTGTTCTTTTGTAATTTGCAAGGTGATATTTGGAAGACCATAGAGGGCTATGTTGAAAAAGGAAAAATAGTAAGATAAAATCCGAAAAGAAGCTTTTTGAGAAACTGTTTGTGTTCTGTTAATTCATCTCAGAGACTTACAGATTTTCCCTCAAGAGGCCGTTCACTAAGACTGTTCTTCTGAAATTTGGAAAGTGATATTTAGAATCCCATAGAGGGCTATGGTGAAAAAGGAATTATTTTCCATTAAAAACTGGAAAGAAGCTTTCTGAGAAACTGCTTTGTGTTCTGTTAATTCATCTCACAGAGTTACAACATTTCCCTCTAAAAGCCTTTCGCTAAAGCTGTTGTTGTCGAATTTGCAAAGTGATATTTGGAAGCCCGTAGAGGACTATGGTGAAAAAGGAAATATCTTCCGTTAAAAACTGGAAAGAAGCTTTCTGAGAAACTGCTTTGTGTTCTGTTAATTCATCTCAAAGAGTTACAGCTTTTCCCTCAAGAAGCCTTTTGCTGAGACTGTTCTTGTGGAATTTGCAAAGGGATATTTTGAAGAGCAAAGAGGGCTATGGTGAAAAAAGAAATATCTTCAGTTAAAAACTGGAAAGAAGCTTTCTGAGAAACTGTTTTGTATTCTGTTAATTCATTTCACAGAGTTACAGCTTTCCGCTCAAGAAGCCTTTCGCTAACATTGTTCTTGTGGAATTTGCAAAGTGATATTTAGAAGCCCATAGAGGGCTCTGGTAAAAAAGGAAATGTCTTCCGTTAAAAACTGGAAAGAGGCTTTCTGAGAAACTACTTTGTTTTCTGTTAATTCATCTCACAGAGTTACAGCTTTACCTTCAAAAAGGCTTTCGCTAAGACAGTTCTTGTGGATTTTGAAAAGTGATATATGGAAGTCCATAGAAGTCTATGGTGAAAAAGGAAATATCTTCCGTTAAAAACTGGAAAGAAGCCTTCTGATAACAGCTTTCCCTTCAAGAAGCCTTTTGCTAAGTCTCTTCTTGTGGAATTTGCAAAGTGATATTTGGAAGCCCATAGAGGGCTATGGTGAAAAAGGAAATATCCTAAGATAAAAACTGAAAAGAAGCTTTCTGAGAAACTACTTTGTGTTTTGTTAATTTATCTCACAGACTTACAGCTTTCCCCTCAGGAAGCCTTTCGCTAAGACTGTTCTTGTGGAATTTGCAAAGTGATATTTAGAAGCCCGTAGAGGGCTATGGTGAAAAAGGAAATATCTTCAGTAAAAATATGGAAAGAAGCTTTGTGAGAAGCTGCTTTGTGTTCTGTTAATTCGTCTCACAGAGTTACAGCTTTCCCCTCAAGAAGCCTTTCGTTAAGAGTGTTCATGTGGAATTTGCAAAGTGGTATTTGGAAAACCAAAGAGGGCTATAGTGAAAAAGGAAATATCTTCAGTTAAAACTGGAAAGAAGCTTTCTGAGAAACTGCTTTGTGTTCTGTAAATTCGTTTCACAGAGGTACAGCTTTCCCCTCTAGAAGCATTTCGCTAACCCTGTTCTTGTGTAATTTGCAAAGTGATATTTGGAAGGCCATAGACGGCTTTGGTAAAAAAGGAAATATCTTCTGTTAAAAACTGGAAAGAAGTTTTCTGCGAAAATGCTTTGTGTTCTGTTAATTCATCGCACAGAGTTACAGCTTTCCCCTCAAGAAGCCTTTCGCTAAGACTGTTCTTGTGGAATTTGAAAAGAGATATTTGGCAGCCCATAGAGGGCTTTGGTGAAAAAGGAAATATCTTCCGTTAAAAACTGGAAAGATGATTTCTGAGAAACTGATTTGTGTTCTGTTATTTCATCTCACAGAGTTACAGCTTTCCCCTCAAGAAGCCTTTCCCTAAGGCTGTTTTGTGGAATTTGAAAAGTGATATTTAGAAGGCCATAGAGGGCTATGGTGAAAAAGGAAATATTCTCCGTTAAAAACTGGAGAGAAGCTTTCTGAGAAACTGCTTTGTGTACTGTTAATTCATCTCACAGACTAACAGCTTTCCCCTCAAGAAGCCTTTCGCTAAGTCTGTTCTTGTGGAAATTGCAAAGTGATATTTGGAAGCCCCAAGAGGGCAATGGTGAAAAAGGAAATATCTTCAGTTAAAAACTGGAAAGGAGCTTTCTGAGCAACTGCTTTGTGTTCTGTTAATTCATCTCACAAAGTTACAGCTTTCCCCTCTAGAAGCCTTTCCCTAACACTGTTCTTGTGGAATTTCGAATGTGATATTTAGAAGCCCATAGAGGTCTATGGTGTAAAAGGAAATAGCCTAAGATAAAAACTAAAAATAAGCTTTCTTAGAAACTGCTTTGTGTTCTGTTAATTCGTCTCACAGAGTTACAGCTTTCCCCTCAAGAAGCGTTTCGTTAAGACTGTTCTTGTGGAATTTGCAAAGTGATCTTTGGAAGCCCATTGACGTCTATGGTGTAAAAGGAAATATCTTCCGTTAAAAACTGTAAAGAAGCTTTCTGAGAAACTCCTTTGTGTTCTGTTAATTCATCTCACAGAGTTATAGCATTCCCCTCAAAAAGCCTTTCGCTAAGACGGTTCTTGTGGAATTTGAAAAGTGATATTTGGAAGCCCATAGAGGGCTTCGGTGAAAAAGGAAATATCTTCCGTTAAAAACTGGAAAGAAGCTTTCTGAGAAACTGCTCTGTGTTCTGTTAATTCATCTCACAGAATTACAGCTTTCCCCTCAAGAACCAGTTCACTCAGACTTCTCTTGTGGTATTTGCAAAGTGATATTTGGATGCCCAGAGAGGGTTATGGTGAAAATGGAAATATCCTAAGATAAAAAGCGAAAAGAAGCTTTCTGAGAAACTGCTTTGTGTTATGTTAATTCATCTCACAGAGTAACAGCTTTTCCCTCAAGAAGCGTTTCGCTAAGATTGTTCTTGTGGAATTTGAAAAGTGATAGTTGGAAGCCCATAGATGCCTAGGGTGAAAAAGGAAATATCTTAAGTTAAAAACTGGAAAGAAGCTTTCTGAGAAACTGCTTTGTGTTCTGTTAATTCATCTCAAAGAGTTACAGCTTTCCCTTCAAGAAGCCTTTTGCTGAGACTGTTCTTGTGGAATTTGCAAAGGGATATTTGGAATAGCAAAGAGGGCTATGGTGAAAAACGAAATATCTTCAGTTAAAAACTGGAAAGAAGCTTTCTGAGAAACTGCTTTGTGTTCTGTTAATTCATTTCACAGAGTTACAGCTTTCCGCTCAAGAAGCCTTTCGCTAACATTGTTCTTGTGGAATTTGCAAAGTGATATTTAGAAGCCCATAGAGGGCTTTGGTAAAAAAGGAAATATCTTCCGTTAAAAACTGGAAAGAAGCTTTCTGAGAAACTACTTTGTTTTCTGTTAATTCATCTGACAGAGTTACAGATTTACCTTCAAAAAGGCTTTCGCTAAGACAGTTCTTGTGGATTTTGAAAAGTGATATATGGAAGTCCATAGAGGTCTATGGTGAAAAAGGAAATATCTTCCGTTAAAAACTGGAAAGAAGCCTTCTGATAACAGCTTTCCCTTCAAGAAGCCTTTCGCTAAGTCTCTTCTTGTGGAATTTGCAAAGTGATATTTGGAAGCCCATAGAGGGCTACGGTGAAAAAGGAAATATCCTAAAATAGAAACTGAAAAGAAGCTTTCTGAGAAATTACTTTGTGTTCTGTTAATTCATCTCACAGACTTACAGCTTTCCCCTCAGGAAGCCTTTCACTAAGACTGTTCTTGTGGAATTTGCAAAGTGATATTTAGAAGCCCACAGAGGGCTATGGTGAAAAAGGAAATATCTTCAGTTAAAAACTGGAAAGAAGCTTTGTGAGAAACTGCTTTGTGTTCTGTTAATTCGTCTCACAGAGTTACAGCTTTCCCCTCAAGAAGCCTTTCGTTAAGAGTGTTCTTTTGGAATTTGCAAAGTGGTATTTAGAAAACCAAAGAGGGCTATAGTGAAAAAGGAAATATCTTCAGTTAAAACTGGAAGGAAGCTTTCTGAGAAACTGCTTTGTGTTCTGTAAATTCGTTTCACAGAGTTACAGCTTTCCCCTCAAGAAGCATTTCGCTAACACTGTTCTTGTGTAATTTGCAAAGTGATACTTGGAAGGCCAAAGACGGCTTTGGTAAAAAAGGAAATATCTTCTGTTAAAAACTGGAAAGAAGTTTTCTGCGAAAATGATTTGTGTTCTGTTAATTCATCGCACAGAGTTACAGCTTTCCCCTCAAGAATCCTTTCGCTAAGAATGTTCTTGTGGAATTTGAAAAGAGATATTTGGAAGCCCATAGAGGGCTTTGGTGAAAAAGGAAATATCTTCCGTTAAAAACTGGAAAGATGATTTCTGAGATACTGATTTGTGTTCTGTTACTTCATCTCACAGAGTTACAGCTTTCCCCTCAAGAAGCCTTTCCCTAAGACTGTTCTTGTGGAATTTGAAAAGTGATATTTAGAAGGCCATAGAGTGCTATGGTGAAAAAGGAAATATTCTCCGTTAAAAACTGGAAAGAAGTTTTCTGAGAAACTGCTTTGTGTACTGTTAATTTATCTCACAGAGTAACAGCTTTCCCCTCAAGAAGCCTTTCGCTAAGTCTGTTCTTGTGGAATTTGCAAAGTGATATTTGGAAGCCCCAAGAAGGCAATGGTGAAAAAGGAAATATCTTCAGTTAAAAACTGGAAAGGAGCTTTCTGAGTAACTGCTTTGTGTTCTGTTAATTCATCTCACAGAGTTACAGCTTTCCCCTCAAGAATCCTTTCACTAAGACTGTTCTTGTGGAATTTTCAAAGTCTTATTTGGAAGCACATAGAGGGCTATGATGAAAAAGGAAATATCCTAAGACAAAAACTGGAAGGAATCTTTCTGAGAAACTGCTTTGTGTTCTGTTTATTTATCTCACAGAGTTGCAGCTTTCCCCTCAAAAAGCCTTTCGCTAAGACTGTTCTTGTGGAATTTGCAATATGATATTTGGAAGCCCATAGAGGGCTACGGTGAAAAGGAAATATCTTCCGTTAAAAACTGGAAAGAAGCTTTCTGAGAAACTGCGTTGTGTTCTGTTAATTCATCTCACAGAATTACAGCTTTCCCCTCAAGAAGCCTTTCGCTAAGACTGTTCTTGTGGCATTTGCAAAGTGTTATTTGGAAGCCCATAGAAGGCTATGGTGAAAAACGAAATATTTTCCGTTAAAACAGGAAAGAAACTTTCTGAGAAAATGCGTTGTGTTCTGTTAATTCATCTCACAGAGTTACAGCTTTCCCCTCAAAAAGCCTTTCGCTAAGCATGTTCTTGTGGAATTTGCAATGTGATATTTTGAACCCATAGAGGGCTATGGTGAAAAAGGAAATATCCTAAGATAAAAACTGAAAGAAGGTTTCTGAGAAAATGCTTTGTGTTCTGTTAATACTTCTCACAGAGTTACTGCTTTCCCCTCAAGAAGCCTTTTGCTAAGACTGTTCTTGTGGAATTTAGAAAGTGATATTTAGAAGCCCATAGAGGACTCTGGTGAAAAAGGAAATATCTTCCGTAAAAAACTTGAAAGAAGCTTTCTGAGAAACTGCTTTGTGTTCTGTTAATTCATCAACACTGAGTTACCGCTTTCCCCTCAAGAAGCCTTTCTCTAAGACTGTTCTTGTGGAATTTGTAAAGTGATATTTAGAAGCCCATACAGGTCTGTGGTGAAAAAGGACATATCTTCCGTTAAAAACTGGAAAAAAGCTTTCTGAGAAACTGCTTTGTGTTCTGTTATTTCATCTCACAGAGTTACAGCTTTCCCCTGAAGAAGCCTTTCTCTAAGACTGTTCGTGTGCAATTTGGAAAGTGATATTTAGAAGCCCATAGAGGGTTTTGGTGAAAAAGGAAATAACCTAAGATAAAAACTGAAAATAAGTTTTCTCAGAAACTGCTTTGTGTTCTGTTAATTCATCTCACAGAGTTACAGCTTTCCCCTCAAGAATTCTTTCGCTAAGACTGTTCCTGTGGAATTTGCAAAGTGATATTTGGAAGCCCATAGAGTACTATGGGGAAAATGGTATTATCTTCAGTTAAAAACTGGAAAGAAGCTTTCTGAGAAACTGCTTTGTGTTCTGTTAAATCATTTCACAGAACTACAGCTTTCACCTCAAGAAGGCTTTTGCTAAGTCTGTTCTTGTGGAATTTCAAAAGTGATATTTTGAAGCCCATAGAGGGCTTTCTTGAAAAAGGAAATATCTTCCATTAAAAACTGGAAAGTAACTTTCTGAGAAACTACTTTGTGTTTTGCTCATTCATCTGACAGAGTTACAGCTTTACCCTCAAGAAGCCTTTCGTTAACAATGTTCTTGTGTCATTTGGAAAGTGATATTTGGAAGCGTATAGATGTCTAAGGTGAAAAAGGAAATATCTTCGTTAGAAACTGGAAAGAAGCTTTCTGATAAACTGCTTTGTATTCTGTTAATTCATCTCACAGGGTTACAGCTTTCCCCTCAAGATGCCTTTCTCTAAGAATGTTTTGTGGAATTTGCAAGGTGATGATTGGAAGCCCATAGAGTTCTATGGTGAAAAAGGAAATATCGTAACATAAAAACTGAAAAGAAGCTTTCTGAGAAACTGCTTTTTATTCTGTTAATCCATCTCAGAGAGTTACAGCTTTCCCCTCAAGAAGCCTTTTGCTAAGACTGTTCTTGTGTTATTTAGAAAGTGATATTTGGAAGCCCACAGAGGACTATGGTGAAAAAGGATATATCTTCCGTTAAAAACTGGAAAGAAGCTTTCTGAGAAACTGCTTTGTGTTCTGTTAATTCATCTCATAGAGTTACAGCTTTCCCATCAAGAAGCCTTTCGCTGAGACTGTTCTTGTGGTATATGCAAAGTGATATTTGGAAGCCCCTAGAGGGCTATGGTGAAAACGGAAATATCTTTAATTAACAACTGGAAAGAAGCTTTCTGAGAAACTGCTTTGTGCTCTGTTAATTCATCTCACAGAGTTACAGCTATCCCCTCAAGAAGCCTTTTGCTAAGACTGTTTTTGTGTAATTTGCAAAGTGATATTTAGAAGCCCGTAGAGGACTATGGTGAAAAAGGAAATATCTTCCGTTAAAAACTTGAAAGAATCTTTCTGAGAAACGGCTTTGTGTTGTGTTAATTCATCTCACTGTGTTACAGCTTTCCCCTCAAGAAGCCTTTAGCTAAGACTGTTCATGTGGAATTTGCAAAGTGATATTTGGAATCCCATAGAGGGCTATGGTGAAAAAGGAAATATCCTATGATAAAAACTGAAAAGAAGGATTTTGAGTAACTGTTTTGTGTTCTGTTAATTCATCCTACAGAGTTACAGCTTTCCCCTCAAGAAGCCTTTCGCTAAGACTGTTCTTGTGTAATTTACAAAGTGATATTTAGAACCCCTAGAAGGCTATGGTGAAAATATAAATATTCTAAGATAAAATCCGAAAAGAAGGTTTCTGAGAAACTGCTTTGTGTTCTGTTACTTCATCTCACAGAGTTACAACTTTCCCCTCAGGAAAACTTTCGGTAAGACTGTTCTTGTGGAATTTGCAAAGTGATATTTGGAAGCCCCTAGGGGGCTATGGTGAAAAAGGAAATATCTTCTGTTAAAAATTAGAAAGATTTCTGAGAAATTGCTTTGTGTTCTTTTAATTCATCTCACAGAATTACAGGTTTCCCCTCCAGAATCTTTTCGCTAAGACTGTTCTTGTGGAATTTGCAAAATGTTTTTGAAACCCATAGAGGGCTATGGTGACAAAGGAAACATCCTAAGATAAAAACTGAAAAAAAGCTTTATGAGATACTGTTTTGTGTTCTGTTAATTCATCTCAAAGAGTTTCAGTCTTTCCCTCAAGAAGCCTTTCGCTAAGTCTGTACTTGTGGAATTTGCAAAGTGATATTTGGAAGCCCATAGTGGGCTATGGTGAAAAAGGAAAAATCTTCGGGTAAAAACTGGAAATAAGCTTTCTGAGAAACTGCTTTGTGTTCTGTTAATTCATCTCACAGCGTTACAACTTTCCCCTCAAGAAGCCGTTCACTAAGACTTTTCTTGTGGTATTTGCAAAGTGATATTTGGAGTCCCATTGAAGGCTATGGTGAAAAAGAAAACATCCTAAGATAAAAACTGAAATGAAGCTTTCTGTGAAACTGCTTTGTGTTGTGTAAATTCATCTCACAGAGTTACAGATTTCATCTCAAGAAGTCGTTCACTAAGACTGTTCTTGTGAAATTTGCAAAATGATATTGGAGGCCCATAGAGGTCTATTGTGAAAATGGAAATATCCTAACATAAAAACCGAAAACAAACTGTCTGAGAAACTGCTTTGTGTTGTGTTAGTTTATCTCACAGAGTTACAGCTTTCCCCTCAAGAAGTCGTTCACTAAGACTGTTCTTGTGAAATTTGCAAAGTGATACTTGGAAGCTCATAGAAGGCTATGGTGAAAATGAAAATATCTTCCGTTAAAAACTGGAAAGAAGCATTCTGAGAAACTGCCGTGTGTTCTGTTAATACATCTCACCGAGATACACCTTTCCCCTCAAGAACCCTCTCGCTAAGACTGTTCTTGTGGAATTTTCAAAGTGATATTTGGAAGCCCTTAGAGGGCTATGGTGAAAAAGGAAATATCCACAGTTAAAAACTGGAAAGAAGATTGCTGAGAAACTGCTTTGTGTTCTGTTAATTCATCTCACAGAATTACAGCTTTTCCCTCAGAAGCCTTTCGCTAAGATTGTTCTTGTACAATTTGCAAAGTGATATTTGGAAGCCCATATAGGGCTACGGAGAAAAAGGAAATATCCTCCGTTAAAAACTGCAAAGAAGATTTCTGAGAAACTGCTTTATGTTCTGTTAATTCATCTCACAGAATTACAGTTTACCCTCAAGCAGCCGTTCACTGAGGCTGTTCTTGTGGAATTTGCAATGCGATATTGGCAGCCCATAGAGGGTTATTGTGAAAAAGGATATATCCTAAGATAAAAACCGAAAAGAAGCTTTCTGAGAAAGTGCATTGTGTTCTCTTAATTCATCTCACAGAGTTACAGCTTTCTCCTCAAGAAGCCATTCACTAAGACTGTTCCTGTGGAATTTGCAAGGTGATAGTTAAAAGCCCATACAGGGCTACGGAGAAAAAGGAAATATGTTGCGTTAAATACTGGAAAGAATCTTTCTAGGAAACTGCTTTGTGTTCTCTTAATTCATCTCACAGAGTTACAGCTTTCCCCTCAAGAAGCCTTTCGCTAAGACTGTTCATGTGGAATTTGCAAAGTGATATTTGGAATACCATAGAGGGCTATGGTGAAAAAGTAAATATCCTAAGGTAAAAACTGAAAAGTAGGTTTCTGAGAAAATGTTTTGCGTTCTGTTAATTCATCTTACAGAGTTACCGATTTACCCTCAAGAAGCCTTTCTCTAAGACTGTTCTTCTGGTATTTGCAAAGTGATATTTGGAAGCCCATAGTGGGCTTTGGTGAAAACGTAAATATCCTAAGATAAAAACTGAAAAGAACCTTTCTGAGAAACCGCTTTGTGTTCTGTTAGTTCATCTCACAGAGTTACAGCTTTCCCGTCCAGAATCCTTTCGCTAAGACTGTTCTTGTGGAATTTGCAAATATTTTTGGAAGCTCATAGAGGGCTATGCTGAAAAAGGAAATATCCTAAGATAAAAACTGAAAAGAAGCTTTCTGAGAAACTGCTTTATGTTCTGTTAATTCATCTCAGAGAGTTACGGCTTTCCCTTCAAGAAGTCTTTCACAAAGACTGTTCTTTTGTAATTTGCAAGGTGATATTTGGAAGACCATAGAGGGCTATGTTGAAAAAGGAAAAATAGTAAGATAAAATCCGAAAAGAAGCTTTTTGAGAAACTGTTTGTGTTCTGTTAATTCATCTCAGAGACTTACAGATTTCCCCTCAAGAGGCCGTTCACTAAGACTGTTCTTCTGAAATTTGGAAAGTGATATTTAGAATCCCATAGAGGGCTATGGTGAAAAAGGAATTATTTTCCATTAAAAACTGGAAAGAAGCTTTCTGAGAAACTGCTTTGTGTTCTGTTAATTCATCTCACAGAGTTACAACATTTCCCTCTAAAAGCCTTTCGCTAAAGCTGTTGTTGTCGAATTTGCAAAGTGATATTTGGAAGCCCGTAGAGGACTATGGTGAAAAAGGAAATATCTTCAGTTAAAAACTGGAAAGAAGCTTTCTGAGAAACTGCCATGTGTTCTGATAATAGACCTCACCTAGTTACAGTTTTCCCCTCAAGAATCCTTTCGCTAAGACTGTTCTTGTGGGATTTGCAAAGTGATATTTGGAAGCCCATAGAGCCCTATGGTAAAAAAGGAAATATCTTCAGTTAAAAGGCGGAAAGAATCTTTCTGAGAAACTCCTTTTTGTTCTGTTAATTCACCTCACAGAGTTACAGCTTTCCCCTCAATAATTCTTTCGCTAAGACTGTTCTTGTGGAATTTGCAAAGTGATATTTGGAAGCCCATAGAGGGCTATGGTGAAAAAGGAAATATCGTAAGATAAAAACTGAAAAGAAGCTTTCTGAGAAACTGCTTTGTGTTCTGTGAATTCATCTCACATAGTTACAACATTTCCCTCTAAAAGCCTTTCGCTAAGAATGTTCTTGTGGAATTTGCAAAGCGATATTTGGAAGCCCATAGAGGGATAGGTTGAAAAAGGAGATATCTTCCGTTAAAAACTGAAAAGAAGCTTTTTTAAAAACTGCTTTGTGTTCTGTTAATTCATCTCACAGAGTTACAACTTTCCTCTCAGGAAATCTTTCGCTTACACTGTTCTTGTGAAATTTGCAAAGTGATATTTGGAATCCCACAGAGGGCTATGGAATAATAGGAAATATCCTCTGTTAAAAACTGGAAAGAAGCTTTCTGAGAAACTACTTTGTGTTGTGTTAGTTTATCTCACAGAGTTACAGCTTTCCCCTCAAGAAGTCGTTCACTAAGACTGTTCTTGTGGAAAATTACAAAGTGATATTTGGAAGCCCTTAGAAGGCTAAGGTGAAAATGGAAATATCCTAAGATAAAAAACGAAAAGAAGCTGTCTGAGAAACTGCTTTGTGTTGTGTTAGTTTATCTCACAGAGTTACAGCTTTCCCCTCAAGAAATCGTTCACTGAGAATTTTCTTGTGGAATTTGCAAAGTGATATTTGGAAGCCCATAGAGGGCTATGTTGAAAAAGGAAACATCGTAAGATAAAAACAGAAAAGAAGCTTTGGGAGAAACTGCTTTGTGTTCTGTTAATTCGTCTCACAGAGTTACAGCTTTCCCCTCAAGAAGCCTTTCGCTAAGACTGTTCTTGGGGAATTTGCAAAGTGATATTTGGAAACCCATAGAGGGCTAAGGTGAAAAAGGAAATATCTTCCGTTAAAAACTGGAAAGAAGATTTCTGAGAAACTGCTTTGTGTTCTGTTAATGCAACTCACAGGGTTACAGCATTCCCCTCCAGACACCTTTCGCTAACACTGTTCATGTGGAACTTGCAAAGTGATATTTGGAAGCCCAGAGAGAACTATGGTGAAAAAGGAAATACCTTCAGTTAAAAAATGAAAAGAAGCTTTCCGAGAAACTGCTTTGTGTTCTGTTAATTCATCTCAAAGAGTTACAGCTTTCCCCTCCAGACACCTTTCGCTAACACTGTTCTTGTGCAATTTGCAAAGTGATATTTGGAAGCCCAGAGAGAACTATGGTGAAAAAGGAAATACCGTAAGTTTAAAAATGAAAAGAAGCTTTCCAAGAAACTGCTTTGTGTTCTGTTAATTCATTTCAAAGAGTTACAGCTTTCCCCTCAAGAAGCCTTCCACTAAGACTGTTTTTGAGGAATTTCCAAAGTGATATGTGGAGGCCCATAGAGGGCTATGGTGAAAATGGAAATATCTTAAGATACCAACCGAAAAGAAGCTGTCTAAAAAACTGCTTTGTGTTCTGTTAGTTCATCGCACAGAGCTACAGCTTTCCTCTCAAGAAGACGTTTACTAAGACAGTTTTGTGAAATTTGGAAAGTGATATTTGGAATCCCATAGAGGGCTATAGTGAAAAAGGAAATATCTTCAGTTAAATACTGGAAACAAGCTTTCTGAGAGACTGCTTTGTGTTCTGTTAATTCATCTCACAGAGTTACAGCTTCCCCCTCAAGAAACCTTTCGCTAAGACTGTTCTTGTGGAATTTGCAAAGTGATATTTGGAACCTCATAGAGGACTATGGTGAAAAACGAAACATCTTCCGTTAAAAACTGGAAAGAGGGTTTGTGAGAAACTGCTTTTTCTTCTGTTATTTCATCTCACAGAGTTACAGATTTCCCCTCCAGAAGCCTTTCGCTAAAACTATTCTTGTGGAATTTGCAAAGTGATATTTGGAAGCCCATGGAGGGCTATGGTGAAAAGGGAAATAACTTCCGTTAAAAACTGGAAAGAAGCTCTCTAAGAAACTGCCGTGTGTTCTGTTATGGAAGCCCGTAGAGGGCTATTTTGAAAATGGAAATACCCTAAGATAAAAACCGAAAAGAAGCTGTCTGAGAAACTGCTTTGTGTTGTGTTGGTTCATCTCACTGTGTTACAGCTTTCCCCTGAAGAAGCCCTTCACTAAGACTGTTCTTGTGAAATTTGCAAACTGATATTTGTAATCCCTAAGAGGGCTATGGTGAAAAAGGAAATATATTACCTTAAAAACTGGAAATAAGCTTTCTGAGAAACTGTCATGTGTTCTCTTAATGCACCTCACCGAGTTACAGCTTTCCCCTCCAGAAGACTTTCGCTAGGACTGTTGTTGTGGGATTTGCAAAGTGATATTTGGAAGTCCATAGAGGGCTATGGTGAAAAAGGAAATTTCTTCCGTTAAAAACTGGAAAGAAGATTTCTGAGAAATTGCTATTTGTTCTGTTAATTCATCTCACAGAGTTACAGCTTCTCCTCCAGAAGCCTTTCGCTAAGACTGTTCTTGTGGAATTTGCAAAGTGATATTTGGAAGCCCATAGAAGGCTATTTTGAAAAAGGAATTATCCTAAGATAGAAACTGAAAATAAGCTTTCTGAGAAACTGCTTTGTGTTCTGTCAATTCAACTCGCAGAGTTACAGCTTTCCCCTCAAGAAGCCTTTTGCTAAGGCTGTTGTTGTGAAATTTGCAAAGTGATATTTGGAAGCCCATACAGGGCTATGGTGAAAAAGGAAATATCTTCAGTTAAAAACTGGAAAGAAGCTTTCTGAGAAACTGCTTTGTGTTCTGCTAATTCTTCTCACAGTGTTACAGCTTTCCCCTCAAGAAGCCTTTCGCTAAGGCTGTTCTTGTGGAATTTTCAAAGTGATATTTAGAAGCCCATAGAGGGCTACGGTGAAAAAGGAAATATCTTCTGTTAAAAACTGGAGAGAAGCTTTCTGAGAAGCTGCTATGTGTTGTTAATTCATCTCACAGAGTTAAAACTTTCCCCTCAGGAAGCCTTTCGCTAAGACTGCTCTTGTAGTATTTGCAAAGTGATATTTAGAAGCCCACAGAGGGCTATGGTGAAAAAGGAAATAGCCTAAGATAAAAACTGAAAACAAGCTTTTTGAGAAGCTGCTTTGTGTTCTGTTAATTCATCTCACAGTGTTCCAGCTTTCCCCTCAAGAAGCCTTTCTCTAAGACTGTTCTTGTGGAATTTGCAAAGAGATATTTGGAAGCCCTTAGGGGCTATGGTGAAAAATGATATACCTTCAGTTAAAAACTGGAAAGAAACTTTCTGAGAAACTGCTTTTTGTTCTGTTAATTCATCTCACAGAGTTACAGTTTTCCCCTCAAGATGACTTTCGCTAAGAGTGTTTTTGTGGAATTTGCAAAGTGATATTTGGAAACCCTAGATGGCTATGGTGAAAAAGGAAATATCTTCCATTAAAAACTGGAAAGAAACTTTCTGAGAAACTGCTTTTTGTTCTGTTAATTCAACTCACAGAGTTACAGCTTTACCCTCAAGAAGCCTTTCGCTAAGGCTGCTGTTGTGGTATTTGCAAAGTGATATTTGGAAGCCCATAGAAGGCTACAGTGAAAAAGGAAATATCTTCAGTTATAAACTGAAAAGAAGCTTTCTGAGAACCTGCTGTGTGTTCTGTTAATTCATCACAAAGAATTAGAGCTTTCCCCTGAAGACACCTTCTGCTAAGATTGTTCTTGTGGAATTTGCAAAGTGATAATTGGAAGCCCATAGATGGCTAAGGTGAAAAAGGAAATATCCTAAGATAAAAACCGAGAAGAAACTTTCTGAGAAACTGTTTTGTGTTCTGTTATTAATCTCCCAGTGTTACCGCTTTCCCCTCAAGAAGCCACTCCACAAGAAGCCTTTCGCTAAGACAGTTCCTGTGGGATTTGCATAGTGATATTTGGAAGCCCATAGAGGGCTATGGTGAAAAAGGAAATATCCTAAGATGAAAACTGGAAAGAAGATTTCTGAGAAACTGCTTTGTGTTCTGTTAATTTATCTCACAGAATTACAGCTTTGCTCTCCAGAAGCCTTTCGCTAAGACTGTTCTTGTGGAATTTGCAAAGTGATTTTGGAAGCCCATAGAGGGCTATGGCGAAAAAGGAAATATCTTCAGTTAAAACCTGGAAAGAAGCTTTTTGAGTAACTCCTTTGTGTTCTGTTTATTCATCTCACCGATTTACAGCTTTCCCCTCAAGAAGCCGTTCACTAAGACTGTTCTTGTGGAATTTGCATAGTGATATTTGGAAGCCCATAGATGGCTATGGTGAAAAAGGAAATATCTTCCCTTAAAAACTGGAAAGAAGCTTTCTGAGAAACTGCTTTGTGTTCTGTTAATTCATCTCACTGAGTTACAGCTTGCCCCTCCAGAAGTCTTTGGCTAAGACTGTTCTTGTGGAATTTGCAAAGAGAAATTTCGAAGCCCATAGAGGGATATGTTGAAAAAGGGAATATCTTCCGTTAAAAACAGAAAAGAAGCTTTCTGAGAAACTGCTTTGTTTTCTGTTAATTCATCTCACAGAGTTACAGCTTTCCCCTCAAGAAGTCTTTCGCTAAGACTGTTCTTGTGGAATTTGCAAAGTGAAATTTGGAAGCCCATAGAGGGCTATGGTGAAAAAGGAAATGTCCTCAGATGAAAACTAGAAAGAAGCTTCTTGAGAAACTGCTTTGTGTTCGGTTAATTCATCTCACACAGTTACAGCTTTCCCTCCAGAAACCGTTCACTAAGACCGTTCTTGTGGAATTTTCAAAGTGATATTTGGAAACCCATAGGGGACTATGGCGAAAAAGGAAATATCTTCAGTTATAAACTGGAAAAAAGTTTTCTGAGAAACTGCTTTGTGTTCTGTTAATTCATCTGAGAGTGTTACAGCTTTCCGCTCGCTTTCCCCTCAAGAAGTCGTTCAGTAAGACTGTTCTTTTGGAATTTGCAAAGTGATATTTGGAAGCCCAGAGAGGACCATGATGTAAAGGAAATATCTTCAGATAAAACCTGGAAAGAAGCTTTCTGAGAAATTGCTTTGTGTTCTGTTAATTCATCTCACAGAATTACTGCTTTCCCCTCAAGAAAACTTTCACTAAAGCTGTTTTTGTGGAATTTGGAAAAAGATATTTGGAAAACCATAGAAATCTATGGTTAAAAAGAAAATATCCTAAGATAAAAACTGAAAAGAAAATTTCTGAGAAACTGCTTTGTGTTCTCTGAATTCATCTCACAGACTTACAGCTTTCCCCTCAAGAAACCGTTCACTAAGACTGGTCTCGTGGATTTTGCAAAGTGATATTTGGAAGCCCATAGAGTGCTATGGGGAAAAAGGAAATATCTTCAGTTAAAAAGTGGAAAGAACGTTTCTGAGAAACTGCTTTGTGTTCTCCGAATTCATCTCACAGACTTACAGCTTTCCCCTCAAGAAGTCATTCACTAAGACTGTTCTTGTGAAATTTGCAAAGTGATATTTGGAAGTGCTTAGAGAACTATGGTGAAAAAGGAAATATTTTAAGATAAAAACTGAAAAGAAGCTTTCTGAGAAACTGCTTTGTGTTTTGTTAATTCATCTCAGAGTGTTACAGCTTTCCGAACAAAAAGCCGTTCACTAAGACTGATCTTGTGTTATTTTCAAATTGATATTTGGAAGCCCATAGAGGGCTATGGTGAAAAGGGAAATATCTTCAGTTAAAGACTGGAAAGAAGCTTTCTGAGAAACGGTTTTGTGTTCTCTTAGTTCATCTCACAGAGTTACAGCTTTCCCCTCAAGAAGCCTTTCACCAGGACTGTTCTTGTAGAATTTGCAAAGTGGTCTTTGGAAGTCCATAAATCGCTATGGTGAAAAAGGATATAGCTTCAGTTAAAAAGTGAAAAGAAGCTTTCTGTGGAACTGCTTTGTGATATGTGATTTCCTGTCACTGAGATACAGCTGTATTTCGTAGAACTGTTGGCTAGTCTTATTTCTATGGAATCTGGGAATTGTTACTTCGGATCTCTTTGAAGACTATAGGTCCAAAGGAAATATCCGCCGCTAAAAGTGTGAAAGAAGCTTTCTGAGAAACTTCTTTGTGATCTGTGAATTGATCTCACAGAGCTACAGTTTCCCCTCAAGAAGCCTTTCGCTAAGACTGTTCTTGTGGAATTTGCAAAGTGATATTTGGAAAACAATAGGGGGCTATGGTGAAAAAGGAAATATCCTAAGATAAAAACTGAAAAGAAGCTTTTTGAGAAACTGCTTTGCGTACCGTTAATTCATTTCACAGAGTTATAGTTTTCCCCTCAAGAAGCCGTTCATTAAGACTGTTGTTGTGAAATTTGCAAAATGATATTTGGAAGCTCATAGAGGGCTATGGTGAAAATAGAAATATCTTCAGTTAAAAACTGGAGAGAAGCTTTCTGAGAAACTGCTTTGTGTTCTGTTAATTCATACACAGAGTTACACCTTTCCTATCAAGAATCCTTTTGCTAAGACTGTTCTTGTGGAGTTTACAAAGTGATATTTGGAAGCCCATAGAGGGGTACGGTTAAAAAGGAATTTTCCTCACATAAAAACTGGAAAGAAGCTTTCTGAGAAACTGCTTTGTGTTCTGTTAATTCATCTCACAGTATTACAGCTCTACCCTCAAGAAGCCCTTCACTAAGACTGTTCTTCTGGAATTTCCAAAGAGATATTTGGAAGCCCATAGAGCGCTATGGTGAAAAAGGAAATATCTTCAGTTAAAAACTGGAGAGAAGCTTTCTGAGAAACTGCTTTGTGTTCTGTTAATTCATACACAGAGTTACAGCTTTCCTATCAAGAATCCTTTCGCTAAGACTGTTCTTGTGGAGTTTACAAAGTGATATTTGGAAGCCCTTAGAGGGGTACCGTTAAAAAGGAAATTTCCTCACATAAAAACTGGAAAGTAGTTTTCTGAGAAACTACTTTCTGTTCTGTTAATTCATCTCACAGAGTTACAACTTTCCCCTCAAGAAGCATTTCGCTAAGACTGTTCTTGTGGGATTTGCAATGTGATATTTGGAAGCCCATGGAGGGATATGGTGAAAAAGGAAATATCTTCAATTAAAAACTGGAAAGAAGCTTTCTGAGAAACTGCTTTGTTTTCTGATAATTCATCTCGTAGAGTTACAGCTTTCCCCTCCAGAAGTCTTTCGCTAAGACGGTTCTTGTGGAATTTGCAAAGTGATATTTGGAAGCCGTGAGAGGGCTATGGTGTAAAAGGAAATGTCCTCAGATCAAAACTGGAAAGAAGCTTTCGAACAAACTGTTTTGTGTTCTGTTAATTCATCTGACAGAGTTTCAGCTTTACCCTCAAGAAGCCGTTCGCTAAGGCAGTTCTTGTGGAATTTGCAAAGTGATATTTGAAAGTCCATAGAGGGCTATGGTGAAAAAGGAAATATCTTCAGTTAAAAACTGGAAAGAAACTTTCTGAGAAACTGCTTTGTATTCTGTTAATTCACCTCACAGAGTTTCAGCTTTCCCCTCTAGAAGGCTTTCTCTAAGACTCTTCTTGTGGAATTTGCAAAGTGATATTTGTAAGCCCATAGAAGTCGATGGTGAAAACGTAAATATCCTAAGATAAAAACTGAAAAGAACCTTTCTGAGAAACCGCTTTGTGTTCTGTTAGTTCATCTCACAGAGTTACAGCTTTCCCGTCCAGAATCCTTTCGCTAAGACTGTTCTTGTGGAATTTGCAAATATTTTTGGAAGCTCATAGAGGGCTATGCTGAAAAAGGAAATATCCTAAGATAAAAACTGAAAAGAAGCTTTCTGAGAAACTGCTTTATGTTCTGTTAATTCATCTCAGAGAGTTACGGCTTTCCCTTCAAGAAGTCTTTCACAAAGACTGTTCTTTTGTAATTTGCAAGGTGATATTTGGAAGACCATAGAGGGCTATGTTGAAAAAGGAAAAATAGTAAGATAAAATCCGAAAAGAAGCTTTTTGAGAAACTGTTTGTGTTCTGTTAATTCATCTCAGAGACTTACAGATTTCCCCTCAAGAGGCCGTTCACTAAGACTGTTCTTCTGAAATTTGGAAAGTGATATTTAGAATCCCATAGAGGGCTATGGTGAAAAAGGAATTATTTTCCATTAAAAACTGGAAAGAAGCTTTCTGAGAAACTGCTTTGTGTTCTGTTAATTCATCTCACAGAGTTACAACATTTCCCTCTAAAAGCCTTTCGCTAAAGCTGTTGTTGTCGAATTTGCAAAGTGATATTTGGAAGCCCGTAGAGGACTATGGTGAAAAAGGAAATATCTTCAGTTAAAAACTGGAAAGAAGCTTTCTGAGAAACTGCCATGTGTTCTGATAATAGACCTTACCTAGTTACAGTTTTCCCCTCAAGAATCCTTTCGCTAAGACTGTTCTTGTGGGATTTGCAAAGTGATATTTGGAAGCCCATAGAGCCCTATGGTAAAAAAGGAAATATCTTCAGTTAAAAGGCGGAAAGAATCTTTCTGAGAAACTCCTTTTTGTTCTGTTAATTCACCTCACAGAGTTACAGCTTTCCCCTCAATAATTCTTTCGCTAAGACTGTTCTTGTGGAATTTGCAAAGTGATATTTGGAAGCCCATAGAGGGCTATGGTGAAAAAGGAAATATCGTAAGATAAAAACTGAAAAGAAGCTTTCTGAGAAACTGCTTTGTGTTCTGTGAATTCATCTCACATAGTTACAACATTTCCCTCTAAAAGCCTTTCGCTAAGAATGTTCTTGTGGAATTTGCAAAGCGATATTTGGAAGCCCATAGAGGGATAGGTTGAAAAAGGAGATATCTTCCGTTAAAAACTGAAAAGAAGCTTTTTTAAAAACTGCTTTGTGTTCTGTTAATTCATCTCACAGAGTTACAACTTTCCTCTCAGGAAATCTTTCGCTTACACTGTTCTTGTGAAATTTGCAAAGTGATATTTGGAATCCCACAGAGGGCTATGGAATAATAGGAAATATCCTCTGTTAAAAACTGGAAAGAAGCTTTCTGAGAAACTACTTTGTGTTGTGTTAGTTTATCTCACAGAGTTACAGCTTTCCCCTCAAGAAGTCGTTCACTAAGACTGTTCTTGTGGAAAATTACAAAGTGATATTTGGAAGCCCTTAGAAGGCTAAGGTGAAAATGGAAATATCCTAAGATAAAAAACGAAAAGAAGCTGTCTGAGAAACTGCTTTGTGTTGTGTTAGTTTATCTCACAGAGTTACAGCTTTCCCCTCAAGAAATCGTTCACTGAGAATTTTCTTGTGGAATTTGCAAAGTGATATTTGGAAGCCCATAGAGGGCTATGTTGAAAAAGGAAACATCGTAAGATAAAAACAGAAAAGAAGCTTTGGGAGAAACTGCTTTGTGTTCTGTTAATTCGTCTCACAGAGTTACAGCTTTCCCCTCAAGAAGCCTTTCGCTAAGACTGTTCTTGGGGAATTTGCAAAGTGATATTTGGAAACCCATAGAGGGCTAAGGTGAAAAAGGAAATATCTTCCGTTAAAAACTGGAAAGAAGATTTCTGAGAAACTGCTTTGTGTTCTGTTAATGCAACTCACAGGGTTACAGCATTCCCCTCCAGACACCTTTCGCTAACACTGTTCATGTGGAACTTGCAAAGTGATATTTGGAAGCCCAGAGAGAACTATGGTGAAAAAGGAAATACCTTCAGTTAAAAAATGAAAAGAAGCTTTCCGAGAAACTGCTTTGTGTTCTGTTAATTCATCTCAAAGAGTTACAGCTTTCCCCTCCAGACACCTTTCGCTAACACTGTTCTTGTGCAATTTGCAAAGTGATATTTGGAAGCCCAGAGAGAACTATGGTGAAAAAGGAAATACCGTAAGTTTAAAAATGAAAAGAAGCTTTCCAAGAAACTGCTTTGTGTTCTGTTAATTCATTTCAAAGAGTTACAGCTTTCCCCTCAAGAAGCCTTCCACTAAGACTGTTTTTGAGGAATTTCCAAAGTGATATGTGGAGGCCCATAGAGGGCTATGGTGAAAATGGAAATATCTTAAGATACCAACCGAAAAGAAGCTGTCTAAAAAACTGCTTTGTGTTCTGTTAGTTCATCGCACAGAGCTACAGCTTTCCTCTCAAGAAGACGTTTACTAAGACAGTTTTGTGAAATTTGGAAAGTGATATTTGGAATCCCATAGAGGGCTATAGTGAAAAAGGAAATATCTTCAGTTAAATACTGGAAACAAGCTTTCTGAGAGACTGCTTTGTGTTCTGTTAATTCATCTCACAGAGTTACAGCTTCCCCCTCAAGAAACCTTTCGCTAAGACTGTTCTTGTGGAATTTGCAAAGTGATATTTGGAAGCCAATAGACAGCTATGGTGAAAACGAAACATCTTCCGTTAAAAACTGGAAAGAGGATTTGTGAGAAACTGCTTTTTCTTCTGTTATTTCATCTCACAGACTTACAGCTTTCCCCTCAAGAAGTCTTTCGCTAAGACTGTTCTTGTGGAATTTGAAATGTGATATTTGGAAGCCCATAGAGCGCTATGGAGAAAAGGAAATATCTTCAGATAAAAACTGTAAAGAACATTCCTGAGAAACTGCTTTGTGTTCTTTTAATTCACCTAACAGAGTTACAGCTTTCCCCTCTAGAAGCCTTTTGCTAAGACTGTTCTTGCTGTATTTTCAAAGTGATATTTTGAAGCCCATAGAGGGCTACAGTGAAAAAGGATATAGCTTCAGTTAAAAACTGAAAGAGGCTTTCTGAGAAACGGTTTAGTATTATGTGACTTCCACTCACTGAGTTACAGCTGTATTTCCTAGAGCTGTTTGATAGCCTTATTTCTATGGAATCAGAGAACTGTTATTTTGGATCCCTTTGAAGACTATAGGGCCAAAGGAAATATCTGCCGCTAAAAGTGAGAAAGAAGCTTTCTGAGAAACTTCTCTGAGATCTGTTAATTCATCTCACAGAGTTACAGCATTCCACTCAAGAAGCCTTTCGCTAAGACTGTTCTTTTTGAATTTGCAAAGTGATATTTCGAAGCCCATAGACGGCTGTGGTGAAAAGGGAAATGTCTTCAGTTAAAAAATGGAAAGAAGCTTTCTAAGAAACTGCTTTGTGTTCTGTTAATTCATCTCAAAGACTTACAGCTTTACCCTCAAAAAGACTTTTGCTAAGACTCTTCTTGTGTAATACTCATAGTGATATTTGTAAGCCTTTATAGGGCTATGGTGAAAAAGGAAATATCCTAAGATAAAAGCTGAAAAGAAGCTTTCTGAGAAACTGCTTTGTGTTCTGTTAATTCACCTCACACAGTTACAGCTTTCCCCTTAAGAAGCCTTTCGGTAAGACTGTTCTTGTGGAATTTGCAGAGTGGTATTTGTAAGCCCATAGAGGGCTATGGTGAAAAAGGAAATATCCTAAGATAAAAACTGAAAAGAACATTTCTGAGAAACTGCTTTGTGATATGTGACTTCAACTCACTGAGTGAGAGCTATATGTCATAGAGCTGTTTGCTAACCTTATTTCTGTGGAATCTGAGAAGGGATAATTCGGTTCCCTTTGAAGACTATAGGGCCAAAGGAAATATCCGCCATAAAAGTGAGAAAGAAGCTTTCTGAGAAACAGCTTTCTGATCTGTGAATTCATCCCACAGAGTTACAGCTTTCCCCTGAGGAAGCCTTTCGCTATGACTGTTCTTGTGGAATTTGCAAAGGGACATTTCGAAGGCCATAGAGAGCTATGGTGAAAAGGAAATATCTTCGGTTTAAAACGGGAAAGAAGCTTTCTGAGACACTGCGTAGTGTTCTGTTAATTCATCTCACAAAGTTACAGCTTTCCCCTCACGAAGCCTTTCCCTAAGAATGTTCTTGTCGAATTTGGAAAGTGATATTTAGAAGCCTACAGAGGTCTACGGTGAAAAAGGAAATAACCTAAGATAAAAATTGAAAATAAGCTTTCTGAAAAACTGCTTTGTGTTCTCTTAATTCATCTCACAGACTTACAGCTTTCCTCTCAAGAAGCCTTTCACTAAGACTGTTCTTGTGCAATTTAGAACGTGATATTTAGAAGCCCATAGAGGGCTACGGTGAAAAAGGAAATATCCTCTGTTAAAAACTGGAAAGAAGCTTTCTGAGAAACTACTTTGTGTTCTGTTAATTCATCTCACAGAGTTACAGCTTTCCCCTTGAGAAGTCTTTCGCTAAGACTGTTCTTGTGGAATTTGCAAAGTGATATTTAGAAGCCCAGAGAGGGCTTTGCTGAGAAAGGAAATATCTTCCGTTAAAAACTGGAAAGAAGCTTTCTGAGAAACTACTTTGTGTTCTGTTAATTCATCTCACAGAGTTACAGCTTTCCCCTCAAGAAGCCTTTCGCTAAGACAATTCTTGTGGAATTGCAAAGTGATATTTTGAAGCCAATAGAGGGCTATGGTGAAAAAGGAAATATCTTCACTTAAAAACCCTAAGAAGCTTTCTGAGGAACTGATTTGTGTTCTCTTAATTCAGCTCACAGTGTTACAGCTTTCCTTTCAAGAAGCCTTTCGCTAAGACTGTTCTTGTGGAATTTGCAAAGTGATATTGGGAAGCCCATAGAGGGCTATGGTGAAAAAGGAAATATCTTCCATTAAAAAGTGGAAAGAATCTTTCTGGGAAACTGCATTGTGTTCTGTTAATTCATCTAACAGAGTTACAGCATTCCCCCAAGAAGCTTTTCACTAAGACTGTTCTTGTGAAATTTGCAAAGTGATATTTGGAAGCCCATATAGGGCTATGGTGAAAAAGGAAATAACTGCCGTTAAAAACTGGAACGAAGATTTCTGAGAAACTGCCTTGTGTTCTGTTAATTCGTCTCACAGAGTTACTGCTTTCCCGTCAAGAAGCCTTACCCTAAGACTGTTCTTGTGGAATTTGGAAAGTGATATTTAGAAGCCTACAGTGGTCGACGTTGAAAAAGGAAATAGCCTAATATAAAAACTGAAAATAAGCTTTCTGAGAAACGTTTTGTGTTCTGTTAATTCATCTCACAGAGCTAGAGCTTTCCCCTCAAGAAGCCTTTCGCTAAGACTGTTCTTGTGGAATTTAGAACGTGATATTTAGAAGCCCATAGAGGGCTATGGTGAAAAAGGAAATATCCTCCGTTAAAAACTGGAAAGAAGCTTTCTGAGAAACTACTTTTTGTTCCGTTAATTCATCTCAGAGAGTTACAGCTTTCCCTTCAAGAAGCTTTTCGCTAAGACTGTTCTTGTGGGATCTGCAATATGATATTTGGAAGCCCAGAGAGGGCTATGGTGAAAAAGGAATTGTCTTCCGTTTAAAAACGGAAAGAAGCTTTCTGAGAAACTGCTTTGTGTTCTGTAAATTCATTTCACATACGTACAGCTTTTTCCTCAAGAAGGCTTTCGCTAAGACTGTTCTTGTGGAATTTGCAAAGTGATATTTGGAAGCCCATAGAGGGCTTTGGTGAAAAAGGAAATATCTTCCGTTAAAAACTGGAAAGAAGCTTTCTGAGAAACTGCTTTGTGTTCTGTTAATTCATCTCACAGAGATACAGCTTTCCCCTCAAGGAGAACTTTACTATGTCTGTTCTTGTGGAATTTGCAAAGAGATATTTAGAAGCCCATATAGGGCTACGGTTAAAAAGGAAATATCTTCAGTTGAAAACTGGAAAGAAGCTTTCTGAGAAACTGCTTTGTGTTCTGTTAATTCATCTCACAGAGTTACAGCTTTCCCCTCAAGAAGTCTTTCGCTGGGACTGTTCTTGTGTCATTTGGAAAGTGGTATTTAGAAGGCCATAGAGGGCTATGGTGAATAAGGAAATGTCTTCCATTATAAACTGGAAAGAAGCTTTCCGAGAAAGTCCTTTGAGTCCTGTTAATTCATCTCACAGAGTTACAACTGTCTCCTCAAGAAGCCTTTCGCTAAGACTGTTCTTGTGGAATTTGCAAAGTGATATTTGGAAGCTCATAGAGAGCCATGGTAAAAAATGAAATATCTTCAGTTAAAAACTGGAAAGAAGCTTCCTGAGAAACTGCTTTGTGTTCTGTTAATTTATGTCACAGAGTTACAGCTTTCCCCTCAAGAATACTTTCGCTCAGACTGTTCTTGTGGAATTTGTAAAGTGATATTTAGAAACCTTAGAGGGCTATGGAGAAAAAGGAAATATCTTCCGTTAAAAACTGGAAAGAAGCTTTCTGAGAAACTGCTTTGTGTTCTGTTAATTCATCTCACAGAGTTACAGCTTTCCCCTCAAAGAGCCTTTCCCTAAGACTGTTCTTCTGGAATTTGCAAAGTGACATTTGGAAACCCGTAGAGGGCTTTGGAGAAAAAGGTAATAACTTCCATTAAAAATCGGAAGGAAGCTTTCTGAGAAACTTCTTTGTGTTCTTTTATTTCATCTCACAGAGTTACAGCTTTCCCCTGGAGAAGCCATTCATTAAGAGTGTTCTTGTGGAATTTGCAAGGTGATATTTGGAAGAACATAGAGGGCTGTGTTGAAAAAGGAAATATCCTACGATAAAAACCGCAAAGAAACTTTCTGAGAAACTGCATTGTGTTCTCTTAACTCATCTCACGGAGTTATAGCTTTCCCCTCAAGAAGTCGATCACTAAGACTGTTCTTGTGGAGTTTTCAAACTGATATTTGGAAGTTCATAGAGGGCTATGAGGAAAAAGGAAATATCTTCATTTAAAAACTGGATAGAAGCTTTCTGAGAAATTGCTTTGTGTTCTGTTAATTCATCTCACAGAGTTACAGCTTTCCCCTTAAGAAGCCTTTCCCTAAGGCTGTTCTTGTAGAATTTGGAAAGTGATATTTAGAAGCCCATAGAGGTCTATGGTGAAAAAGGAAATAGCCTGAGATAAAAACTGAAAATAAGCTTTCGGAGAAACTGCTTTGTGTTCTGTTAATTCATCTCACAGTGTTGCAGCTTTCCCCTCAAGTAGTCTTTCACTAGGACTGTTCTTGTGTCATTTCGAAAGTGGTATTTAGAAGGCCAAAGAGTGCTATGGTGAATAAGGAAATATTTTCCGTTATAAACTGGATAGAAGCTTTCTGAGAAAGTGCTTTGTATCCTGTTAATTCATCTCACAGTGTTACAGCTTTCTCTTCAAGAAGGCTTTCGCTAAGACTGTTCTTGTGGAATTTGCAAAGTTATTTTAGAAGCCCCTAGAGGGTTATGGCAAAAAGGAAATATTCTAAAATAAAAACTGAAAAGAAGCTTTCTGAGAAACTGCTTTATCTTCTCTTAATTCATCTCACAGAGTTATAGTTTTCCCCTCAAGAAGCCGTTCACTAAGATTGTTCTTGTGGAAATTTCAAGGTGATATTTGGAAGTCCATAGAGGGCTATGATGAAAAAGGAAATATCTTCCGTTAAAAACTGGAAAGAATGTTTTTTAGAAACTGCTTTGTGTTCTGTTAATTCATCTCACAGATTTACAGCTTTCCCCACAAGATGCCTTTCGCTAAGACTGTTCTTGTGGAATTTGCAAAGTGATATTTGGAAGCCCATAGAGGGCTATGGTGGAAATGGAAATATCCTAAGATAAAAACCGAAAAGAAGCTTTCTGAGAAACTGTTTGTGTTCTGGTAATTCATCTCACAGATTTACACCTTTCTCCTCAAGAAGCCTTCTCTAAGACTGTTCTTGTGGAATTTGAAAAGTGATGTTTCGAAGCCCATGGGGGTATGGTGAAAAAGGAAATATCTTTCGTTAAAAACTGGATACAAGATTTCTGAGAAACTGCTTTGTATTCTGTTAATTTATCTCACAGAGTTACAGCTTTCCCGTCATGAAGCCGTTCATTAAGACTGTTCTTGTGAAATTTGCAAAGTGATATTTGGAAACCCTTAGAGGGCTATGGTGAAAAAGGAAATATCTTCCGTTAAAAACCAGAGGCAGATAAAGTCACAAAGATGGGGAAAAAGCAGGGCAGAAAAGCTGGAAATTCAAAAAATAAGAGCGCATCTCCTCCGGCAAAGGAGCGCAGCTCATCGCCAGCAATGGATCAAAGCTGGACAGAGAATGACTTTGACGACATGAGAGAAGAAGGCTTCAGTCCATCAAATTTCTCAGAGCTAAAGGAGGAATTACGTACCCAGCGCAAAGAAACTAAAAATCTTGAAAAAAAAATTGGAAGAATTGAAGGCTAGAGTAATTAATGCAGTGAAGCTCACAAACGAAATGAAAGAGACGAAAACCATGTCACGAGAAATACGTGACAAATGCACAAGCTTCAGTAACCGACTCGATCAACTGGAAGAAAGAATGTCAGCGATGGAGGATCAAATGAATGAAATGAAGCGAGAGGAGAAACCAAAAGAAAAAAGAAGAAAAGGAAATGAACAAAGCCTGCAAGAAGTATGGGATTATGTAAAAAGACCAAATCTACGTCTGATTGGGGTGCCTGAAAGTGAGGGGGAAAATGGAAACAAGTTGGAAAACACTCTTCAGGATATCATCCAGGAGAACTTCCCCAACCTAGTAGGGCAGGCCAACATTCAAATCCAGTAAATACAGAGAACACCACAAAGATACTCCTCGAGAAGAGCAACTCCAAGACACATAATTGCCAGATTCACCAAAGTTGAAATGAAGGAAAAAATCTTAAGGGCAGCCAGAGAGAAAGGTCGGGTTACCCACAAAGGGAAGCCCATCAGACTAACAGCAGATCTCTCGGCAGAAACTCTTCAAGCCAGAAGAGAGTGGGGGCCAATATTCAACATTCTTAAAGAAAAGAATTTTAAACCCAGAATTTTATATCCAGCCAAATTAAGTTTCATAAGTGAAGGAGAAATAAAATCCTTTACAGATAAGCAAATGCTTAGAGATTTTGTCACCACTAGGACTGCCTTACAAGAGACCCTGAAGGAAGCACTAAACATGGAAAGGAACAACCGGTACCAGCCATTGCAAAAACATGCCAAAATGTAAAGACCATCAAGGCTAGGAAGAAACTGCATCAACTAATGAGCAAAATAACCAGTTAATATCATAATGGCAGGATCAAGTTCACACATAACAATCTTAACCTTAAATGTAAATGGACTAAATGCTCCAATTAAAAGACACAGACTGGCAAACTGGATAAAGAGTCAAGACCCATCAGTCTGCTGTATTCAGGAGACCCATCTCACACGCAGAGATATACATAGGCTCAAAATAAAGGGATGGAGGAAGATTTACCAAGCAAATGGAGAACAAAAAAAAGCAGGGGTTGCAATACTAGTCTCTGATAAAACAGACTTTAAACCATCAAAGATCAAAAGAGACAAAGAAGGCCATTACATAATGGTAAAGGGATCAATTCAACAGGAAGAGCTAACTATCCTAAATATATATGCACCCAATACAGGAGCACCCAGATTCATAAAGCAAGTCCTTACAGCCTTAAAAAGAGACTTAGACTCCCATACAATAATAATGGGAGACTTCAACACTCCACTGTCAACATTAGACAGATCAACGAGACAGAAACTTAACAAGGATATCCAGGAATTGAACTCATCTCTGCAGCAAGCAGACCTAATAGACATCTATAGAACTCTCCACCCCAAATCAACAGAATATACATTCTTCTCAGCACCACATCGCACCTACTCCAAAATTGACCATGTAATTGGAAGTAAAGCACTCCTCAGCAAATGTACAAGAACAGAAATTATAACAAACTGTCTCTCAGACCACAGTGCAATGAAATTAGAACTCAGGACTAAGAAACTCAATCAAAACCGCTCAACTACATGGAAACTGAACAACCTGCTCCTGAATGACTACTGGGTACATGACGAAATGAAGGCAGAAATAAAGATGTTCTTTGAAACCAATGAGAACAAAGATACAACATACCAGAATCTCTGGGACACATTTAAAGCAGTGTGTAGAGGGAAATTTATAACACTAAATGCCCACAAGAGAAAGCAGGAAAGATCTAAAATTGACACTCTAACATCGCAATTAAAAGAACTAGAGAAGCAAGAGCAAACACATTCGAAAGCTAGCAGAAGGCAAGAAATAACTAAGATCAGAGCAGAACTGAAGGAGATAGAGACACAAAAATCCCTCCAAAAAATCAATGAATCCAGGAGTTGGTTTTTTGAAAAGATCAACAAAATTGACAGACCACTAGCAAGACTAATAAAGAAGAAAAGAGAGAAGAATCAAATCGACGCAATTAAAAATGATAAAGGGGATATCACCACCGACCCCACAGAAATACAAACTACCATCAGAGAATACTATAAACACGTCTATGCAAATAAACTGGAAAATCTAGAAGAAATGGATAATTTCCTGGACACTTACACTCTTCCAAGACTAAACCAGGAAGAAGTTGAATCCCTGAATAGACCAATAGTAGGCTCTGAAATTGAGGCAATAATTAATAGCCTACCAACCAAAAAAAGTCCAGGACCAGATGGATTCACAGCTGAATTCTACCAGAGGTACAAGGAGGAGCTGGTACCATTCCTTCTGAAACTATTCCAATCAATAGAAAAAGAGGGAATCCTCCCTAACTCATTTTATGAGGCCAACATCATCCTGATACCAAAGCCTGGCAGAGACACAACAAAAAAAGAGAATTTTAGACCAATATCCCTGATGAACATCGATACAAAAATCCAATAAAATACCAGCCAACCGGATTCAGCAGCACATCAAAAAGCTTATCCACCATGATCAAGTGGGCTTCATCCCTGGGATGCAAGGCTGGTTCAACATTCGCAAATCAATAAACATAATCCAGCATATAAACAGAACCAAAGGCAAGAACCACATCATTATCTCAATAGATGCAGAAAAGGCTTTTGACAAAATTCAACAGCCCTTCATGCTAAAAACGCTCAATAAATTCGGTATTGATGGAACGTACCTCAAAATCATAAGAGCTATTTATGACAAACCCACAGCCAATATCATACTGAATGGGCAAAAACTGGAAAAATTCCCTTTGAAAACTGGCACAAGACATGGATGCCCTCTCTCACCACTCCTATTCAACATAGTGTTGGAAGTTCTGGCTAGGGCAATCAGGCAAGAGAAAGAAATCAAGGGGATTCAGTTAGGAAAAGAAGAAATCAAATTGTCCCTGTTTGCAGACGACATGATTGTATATTTAGAAAATCCCATTGTCTCAGCCCAAAATCTCCTTAAGCTGATAAGCAACTTCAGCAAAGTCTCAGGATACAAAATTAATGTGCAAAAATCACAAGCATTCTTATACACCAGTGACAGTCAAACAGAGAGCCAAATCAGGAATGAACTTCCATTCACAATTGCTTCAAAGAGAATAAAATACCTAGGAATCCAACTTACAAGGGATGTAAAGGACCTCTTCAAGGAGAACTACAAACCACTGCTCAGTGAAATAAAAGAGGACACAAACAAATGGAAGAACATACCATGCTCATGGATAGGAAGAATCAATATCGTGAAAATGGCCATACTGCCCAAGGTAATTTATAGATTCAATGCCATCCCAATCAAGCTACCAATGAGCTTCTTCACAGAATTGGAAAAAACTGCTTTAAAGTTCATATGGAACCAAAAAAGAGCCCGCATCTCCAAGACAATCCTATGTCAAAAGAACAAAGCTGGAGGCATCACGCTACCTGACTTCAAACTATACTACAAGGCTACAGTCACCAAAACAGCATGGTACTGGTACCAAAACAGAGATATAGACCAATGGAACAGAACAGAGTCCTCAGAAATAATACCACACATCTACAGCCATCTGATCTTTGACAAACCTGAGAGAAACAAGAAATGGGGAAAGGATTCCCTATTTAATAAATGGTGCTGGGAAAATTGGCCAGCCATAAGTAGAAAGCTGAAACTGGATCCTTTCCTTACTCCTTATACGAAAATTAATTCAAGATGGATTAGAGACTTAAATGTTAGACCTAATACCATAAAAATCCTAGAGGAAAACATAGGTAGTACCATTCAGGACATAGGCATGGGCAAAGACTTCATGTCTAAAACACCAAAAGCAATGGCAGCAAAAGCCAAAATTGACAAATGAGATCTCATTAAACTAAAGAGCTTCTGCACAGCAAAAGAAACTACCATCACAGTGAACAGGCAACCTACAGAATGGGAGAAAATTTTTGCAATCTACTCATCTGACAAAGGGCTAATATCCAGAACCTACAAAGACCTCAAACAAATTTACAAGAAAAAAACAAACAACCCCATCAAAAAGTGGGCAAAGGATATGAACAGACATTTCTCAAAAGAAGACATTCATACAGCCAACAGACACATGAAAAAATGCTCATCATCACTGGCCATCAGAGAAATGCAAATCAAAACCACAATGAGATACCATCTCACACCAGTTAGAATGGCGATCATTAAAAAGTCAGGAAACAACAGGTGCTGGAGAGGATGTGGAGAAATAGGAACACTTTTACACTGTTGGTGGGATTGTAAACTAGTTCAACCATTATGGAAAACAGTATGGCGATTCCTCAAGGATCTAGAACTAGATGTACCGTATGACCCAGCCATCCCATTACTAGGTATATACCCAAAGGATTATAAATTATGCTGCTATAAAGACACATGCACACGTATGTTTATTGCAGCACTATTCACAATAGCAAAGACTTGGAATCAACCCAAATGTCCATCAGTGACAGATTGGATTAAGAAAATGTGGCACCTATACACCATGGAATACTATGCAGCCATAAAAAAGGATGAGTTTGTGTCCTTTGTAGGGACATGGATGCAGCTGGAAACCATCATTCTCAGCAAACTATCACAAGAACAGAAAACCAAACACCGCATGTTCTCACTCATAGGCGGGAACTGAACAATGAGATCACTTGGACTCGGGAAGGAGAACATCACACATCGGGGCCTATCATGGGGAGTGGGGAGGGGGGAGGGATTGCATTGGGAGTTATACCTGATGTAAATGACGAGTTGATGTGTGCAGCACACCAACATGGCACAAGTATACATATGTAGCAAACCTGCACTTTGTGCACATGTACCCTACAACTTGAAGTTTAATAATAATAAATAAATTAAAAAAAAGAGAGACAAAAAAAAGAAAAATTTAGTTTTAGAACTAAAACATAGAATTGATTCAACTGAAAACTGAAGAAGTAATCTTACTCTTGTGTAGTAAGAATTATCTTACTACACAAAAGCAAAAATATACAAAGAAACAAAACAAGTGAAAAGAATAAGAGACATGGAGAATATATCCAGGAGACGTAATATGCAAAATGGAGTAGTTTCAGGAGACAAATGAATAGACTTAAGAGAAGCAAAAAATTCAAAAAGAAGAAGAAAAAACTGAGTTGTAAAAAGATACACATTTTCAAATGGGAAGTGTACTTATAGTGTCATAGAGGAATTACACCTTGTAAAATTTCCGAACTCTGAGAATAAGAAAATTTACTTATAGGCTTTCAAACAGGAGAAAAATCTAGTTTCAAAGGCAAGAGAAACAAATCAGAAACAGATTTCTCACCTGCAACTCTAGAAACTCAGATGGGACAAAATATGCTTAGCATTTAGAGAAAAGCTTTGTGATCCATGAATCTTACACTATTCAATAAAATGTTTATGTGGGAAGAGAAAAAAGTTTTTCACCACAAGAGAATTCATAATGTGTGCCACCCAGATACACCTTCTAAGTAAATTGCTTAAGGGAGTACTATAATAAATAAAATAAAATCAGAACAAAAATCTCAAGATATGATAGACTATTCCAAGAGTAGGATTCAGTCAAAAAATATTCATTAGTTTCCTATTCTGTTCTAAAATACAGTGGTGAACAAGACAGAGCCCCTGCCATTTAAAAGTGTATATTCAGATACCAAATGTTGTGAAGGAGACTAAATGGAATAATGAGAAGGACTGCTTTGGCAAAGCTGGAGATGACATTCAAATTGAGAATTGAATGTAAGAAGGAACTCTGCACACTTAATAGAAGAGCATTCTGACCAGAAATGAGCCTCCAGAAGGAAATAAACTTAGTGTGTTCAGCTCATTCAGAAAGAAAACCACAATGACTGGGCATAAGGAATTTGGGCAGACATGGGAGAAGATAAGATCAAGAAGGCAGTGTGGCAGAGACCACCATCAACACACTGAAATCCAGGTTCTTCCTCTCTTTCTATAATATAGAGCTAGACTGCATTTCCCAGCCTTCCTAGAAATTGGATGTGGCTATGAGAGACCCAGCCAGTGCAATATGAACAGAAGTGATACTCGTTTCTGCACATAAAAAACACTCATATGTACTTCTCTCTGTGTGTTTGCTCCTCCAGCTGGTCGAAATGGAAATGACCCCAAGTGTGACTTTGAAAGAGACTTGTGTAGGAGATGAAAGTCAGCCTATATACCTGAATGACTGTATGTTGTTATGTGAGCAAGAAATAAACATCTACACCATTTGAAAAAAAAAAAAAAGACACATGCACACGTATGTTTATTGCGGCACTATTCACAATAGCAAAGACTTGGAATCAACCCAAATGTCCATCAGTGACAGACTGGATTAAGAAAATGTGGCACATATACACCATGGAATACTATGCAGCCATAAAAAAGGATGAGTTTGTGTCCTTTGTAGGGACACGGATGCAGCTGGAAACCATCATTCTTAGCAAACTATCACAAGAACAGAAAACCAAACACCGCATGTTCTCACTCATAGGTGGGAACTGAACAATGAGATCACTTGGACTCGGGAAGGGGAACATCACACACCGGGGCCTATCATGGGGAGTGGGGAGGGGGGAGGGATTGCATTGGGAGTTATACCTGATGTAAATGACGAGTTGATGGGTGCTGACGAGTTGATGGGTGCAGCACAGCAACAGGGCACAAGTATACATATGTAACAAACCTGCACGTAATGCACATGTACCCTAGAACTTAAAATAAAAAAAAAAAAAAAAAAAGAAGCAACCAACCACATCCCTCCTTCCCACTAGAGGCTTCCAGGCTGAAACAGGTTGATACAGGGAGAGGAGGAGAAGATACGCAACTAAGTCACATTTTGAGATCTGTTTAATAATAATTCTAATTTCATGTTCTCACTTATTTGTGAGATCTAAAAATCAAAACAATTGAACTCATGGAGATAGACAGTAGAAGCATGGTTACCAGAGGCTGGGAAGGGTAGTGGGGGTTTGAGGCAAAGCTGGAGATGGTTAATGGGTACAAAAAAACAGAAAGAATAAATAAGATCTAGTATTTGATAGCACAACAAGGCGACTATAGTCAGTAATAATTTAACTGTGCATTTTAAAATAACTGAAAGAGTCTAATTGGATTGCTTGTAACACAAAGGATAAATGCTTGAGAGAATGGATACCCCATTTTACATGATGTGATTATTATTCATTGCATGCCTGAATCAGAACATCTCATGCACACCATAAATACATACATCTACTATTTACTCACAAAATTGAAATAAATAATTTTAAAAAATAAAAAATAAAAAACAAAAAATAATCTTCCACTTATTTTTTAGGAAAAGCACAAAACTAAATTGTTACAAAAGGATTGACCAAACAATCCTTTGAATGGTTTGAGTCAGCAGTTGTGGCAGGAATGCGGTTGGGGGAAATGGGGAGAAGTGAGTGAAGATAAAAGGAATTGGACAATTGTTGATGTTGGTGAAATGAATGATGAGTACCTAGAGGTAATCCACTATTGTATGCATTTGGAATTTATCATAAAAATATTTTTGAAAGAGCATATTCACTACTGAAAATTCAAATAAGGGGAATAAATTAAAGACCACTTATCATCCTATAATTTCAAACATTAAAAAGATTTATTATTTTATGAGAAAACTATAGCATTATTATATAAATATGGTATACTAATTTTTAAATAGCATTATACCTGAGCATTTTGCTAAGTTATTGTAATGTATCAAATATATATTTTACTTATTTTTATAAAAGTGAGACATAAAGTAAGGCTAAAAGAGATATACTAGAATAATAAGTACTAGAAATATAAAATAATTCTATATAAAATGATTAAATATAAATATGAAAAGAATTATAATTTAATTGCACCAGGAAAAATCATACTTGTTTTAAAAAACCTTGTAAAGTAAAATAGAATTCAAAAAGCTTTAATTGTATTTGTATTTGACACTGTTATACTTAGTTTTTTAGCATGATATAATTATGAAAAATATTGAAAGCAATGTTATTACCTGTGGAAGACATCCGAGTTCTGGAGACATTGGCGGCGAATCTGTATAGGTTTGCAGCACTCTCCATTCTTGCATCCTCAGAAGGAATTCCACTAAGGGGCATAACGCAGAAAGTGAGACAGAGGTAATTCTCAGAGCAGGAGAGAAGGTTTATTAAAAGGCTTTAAAACAGAAAGGAAAAGAAGGGAAGTACAACCTGGAAGAGGGCCAAGTGGGAGACTTGAGAAGCCAAGTGCACAGCTTGACTTCTTGATTTGGGGTTTTATACATTGGCATACTTCAGGGATCTTGCCTTACTTCTCCTCACTCCTGAGATCTCATTGGGAAGTTGCTGATCAATTTCAGGTGTTTTCTATTAGAAGCCGGCCTTTCCTTGACACCAGGTATGACCAATTACTACTTTAGAGAAACAGTTAACAACTCCTTGACCATCACCTGAGGGTCTCCCAACACATTTGGTGTGTGGAAGAGGGGAGCCCTCTCCTGCCCTGCTCATATTTGACTAGCTTTCTACTGCAACAATATTTCTTGAATATTCTTTATGTACTAAGTAATAAGAATTCTGATATTTCATGAGTGATTGTTACACAAAATTATATAAATAAAAAAGAAATTAAGCATGTAATATTAAAAAAAAAAAGTGGAAAGAAGCTTTCTGAGAAACTGCTTTGTGTTCTGTTAATTCATCTCACAGAGTTACAGCTTTACCCTCAAGAAGCCTTTCCCTAAGACTGTTCTTGTGGAATTTGCAAAGTGATAATAGGAAGCCCATAGAGGGCTATGGTGAAAAAGGAAATATCTTCGATTAAAAAGTGGAAAGAAGCTTTCTGAGAAACTTCTTTGTGTTCTGTTAATTCATCTCACAGAGTTACAGCTTTGCCCTCAAAAAGCCTTTCGCTAAGATTGTTCTTGTGGAATTTGCAAAGTGATATTTGGAAGTTCATAGAGGTCTATGGTGAAAAAGGAAATATCTTCCGTTAAAAAGTGGAAAGAAGCTTTCTGAGAAACTGCTTTGTGCTCTGTTAATTCATCTCACAGAGTTACAGCTTTCCCCTCAAGAAGCCTTTCGTTAAGACTGTTCTTGTGGAATTTGCAAAGTGATATTTGGAAGCCCATAGCGGGCTATGGTGTAAAAGGAAATATCCTAAGAGAAAAACTGGAAAGAAGCTTTGTGAGAAACTTATTTGTGTTCTCTTAAATCATCTCACAGAGTTACAGCTTTACCCTCAAGAAGCCTTTCGCTAAGACTGTTCTTGCGGAATTTGCAAAGTGATATTTGGAAGCCCATAGAGGGCTACGGTGAAAAAGGAAATAGCTTCCGTTAAAAACTGGAAGGAAGCTTTCTGAGAAACTGCTTTGTGTCTTCTTAATTCATCTCACAGAGTTACAGCTTTCCCCTCAAGAAGCCTTTTCCTAAGAGTGTTCTGGTGAAATTTGCAAAGTGATATATGGAAGTCCATAGAGGGCTAGGGTAAAAAAGGAAATATCCTAAGATAAAAACTGAAAAGAAGCTTTCTGAGAAACTGCCTTGTGTTCTGTTAATTCATCTCACAGGGTTACAGCTTTCTCCTCAAAAAGCCTTTCGCTTAGACTGTTCTTGTGGAATTTCAAAGTAATATTTGGAAAGCCATAGAAGGATATAGTAAAAAAGCAAATATCTTCTGTTAAAAACTGGAAAGAAGCTTTCTGAGAAACTGCTTTGTCTTCTGTTAATTCATCTCACAGAGTTACGGCTTTGCGCTCAAGAAGCCTTTCGCTAAGACTCTTCTTGTGGAATTTGCAAAGTGATATTTGGAAGCCCATAGAGCCCCATGGTGAAAAAGGAAACATCCTAAGATAAAAACTGAAAAGTAGCTTTCTGAGCAATTGCTTTGTGTTCTGTTAATTCATCTCACACACCTACAGCTTTCCCCTCAAGAAGCCTTTCTCTAAGACTGTTCTTGTGGAGATTGCAAAGAGACATTTGGGAGCCCATAGAGGGCTATGGTGAAAAAGGAAATATCTTCCGTTAAAAACTGAAAAGAAGGTTTCTGAGAAAGCACTTTGTGTTCTGTTAATTCATCTCACAGAGGTACGGGTTTCCCCTGAAGAAACCGTTCACTGAGACTGTTCTTGTGGAATTTGCAAAGTGATATTGGAAGACCATAGAGGGTTATGGTGAAAAAGAAAATTGCTAAGATAAAAACCGAAAGGAAGCTTTCTGAAAAAGTGCATTGTGTTCTCTTAATTCATCTAACCGAGTTATAGGTCTCCTTTCAAGAAGCCGTTCACTAAGACTGTTCCTGTGGAATTTCCAAGGTGATATTTGGAAGCCCATAGAGGGATATGGTGAAAAAGGAATTATCTTCCGTTAAAAATTGGAAAGAAGCCTTCTGAGCAACTGCTTTGTGTTCTGTTAATTCATCTCACAGAGTTACAGCTTTCCCCTTAAGAAGCCTTTCGCTAAGGCTGTTCTTGTGGAATTTGCGATGTGACATTTGGAGCAAATAGAGGGCTATGGTGAAAAAGGAAATATCCTAAGGTAAAAACTGAATGAAGCTTTCTGAGAAACTGATTTGTGTTCTGTTAATTTATCTCACATAGTTACATCTTTCCCCTCAAGAAGCCTTTCGCTAAGACTGTTCTTGTGGAATTTGCAAAGTGATATTTCGAAGCCCATAGAGGGCTATGGTGAAAATGGAAGTATGCTAAGATAAAAACCGAAAAGAAGCTGTCTGAGAAACTGCTTTGTGTTCTGTTAATTCGTCTGACAGATTTACAGATTTCTTCTCAAGAAGCCTTTCGCTAAGACTGTTCTTGTGAAATTTGAAAAGTGTTATTTGGAAGCCCTTAGAGGGCTATGGTGTAAAAGGAAATATCTTCCGTTAAAAACTGGAAAGAAGCTTTCTGAGAACCTGCTTTGTGTTCTGTTAATTCATTTCACAGAGTTACAGCTTTCTCCTCAATAAGCCTTTCGCTAAGACTGTTCTCGTGGAATTTGCAAAGAGATATTTGGAAGCCCTTAGGGGGCTATGGTGAAAAAGGAAATATCCTAAGATAAAAACTGAAAAGAAGCTTTCTGAGGAACTGCTTTCTGTTCTGTTAATTCATCTCAGAGATTTACAGCTTTCCGTTCAAGAAGGCTTTCACAAAGACTCTTCTTTTGGAATTGGCAAAGTGATATTTGGAAGCCCATAGAGAGCTATGGTGCAAATGGAAATTTCCTAAGATAAAAACCGAAAAGAAATTTTCTGAGAAACAGCTTTGTCTTCTGTTAATTCATCTAACAGAGTTACAGCTTTCCCCACAAGAAACCTTTCGCTAAGACTGTTCTTGTGGAATTTGTAAAGTAATATTTGGAAGCCCATCGAGGGCTAAGGTGAAAATGGAAATATCCTAAGATGAAAACCGAAAAGAAGCTGTCTGGGAAAGTGTTTTGTGTTCTGTTAGTTTATCTCACAGAGTTACAGCTTTACCCTCAAGAAGCCGTTCACTAAGACAGTATTTGTGAAATTGGCAAACTGATATTTGGAAGCCCATAGAGGGCTATGGTGAAAAAGGAAATAACCTAAGATAAAAACTGAAAAGAAGCTGCCTGAGAAACTGCTTTGTGTTCTGTTAATTCATCTCACAGAGTTACACTTTTCCCCTCAAGAAGCCTTTCGCTAAGGTTGTTCTTGTGGAATTTGCAACGTGATATTTGGAAGCCCATAGAGGGCTATGGTGAAAAAGGAAATATCTTCCTTTAAAAATATGAAAGAAGCTTTTTGGAAACTGTTTTGTGTTCTGTTAATTCATCTCACAGAGTTAGAGCTTTCTCCTCAAGAATCCTTTCGCTAAGACTTTTCTTCGGGAATTTGCAAAGTGATAATTGGAAGCCCACAGAGGGCTAAGGTGAAAACGGAAATATCTTCTGTTAAAAACTGGAAAGAAGATTTCTGAGAGACAGCTTTGTGTTCTGTTAATTCATCTCACAGAGTTACAGCTTTTCCCTTAAGAAACTTTTCTCTAAGGCAGTTGTTGTGAAATTTGCAAAGTGATATTTGGAAGCCCATAGAGGGCTATGGTGAAAAAGGATATATCTTCCGTTAAAAACTGGAAAGAAACTTTCTAAGAAACTGCTATGTGTTTTTTTAAATTCATCTCAGAGAGTTACAGCTTTTCCTCAAGAAGCCTTTCGCTAAGACTGTTGTGCGGAATTTACAATGTGATATTTGGAAACCCATAGAGGGCTATGGTGAAAAAGGAAATATCCTAAGATAAAAACTGAAAAGAAGCTTTCTGAGAAACTGCTTTGTGTTCTGTTAATTCATCTCAGAGAGTTAGAGCTTTCCCCTCCAGAAGCCTTTCAATAACGCAGTTCTTGTGGAATTTGCAAAGTCATATTTTGAAACCCTTAGAGGGCTATGGTGAAAAAGGAAATATCTTCAGTTAAAAACTGACAAGAAGCTTTCTGGAAACTGTGTTGTGTTCTCTTAATTCATCTCACAGAGTTCCAGCTTTCTCCTCAAGAAGCCTTTTGCTAAAACTGTTCTTGTGGAATTTGCAAAGTGATATTGGGAAGCCCATAGATGGCTGGGGTGAAAATGGAAATATCCTAAGATAAAAACCGAAAAGAAGCTTTCTGAGAAACTGCTTTGTGTTGTGTTAGTTCATCTCACAGAGTTACAGCTTTCCCCTCAGGAAGCCGTTCACTCAGACAGTTCTTGTGAAGTTTGCTAAGTGATATTTGGAAGCCCATAGAGGGCTATGGTGAAAAACGTATTATACTAAGATAAAAACCGAAGAGAAGCTTTATGATAAACTGCTTTGTGTTTTGTTAGTTCATCTCACAGTGTTACAGCTTTCCCCCGAAGAATCCGTTCACTAAGACTGTTCTTGTGAAATCTGGAAAGTGATATTTGGAAGCCCATAGAGGGCTATGGTGAAAATTGAAATATCTTCCGTAAAAAACTGGAAAGAAGCTTTCTGAGAAACTGCTTTGTGTTCTGTTAATTCATCTCACAGTATTACAGCTTTCCGCCCAAGAAGCCTTTCCCTAAGACTGTTCTTGTGGGATTTGCAAACTGATATTTGGAAACCAATAGAGGGCTATGGTGAAAATGGAAATATCCTAAGATAAAAACAGAAAGAAAGCTTTCTGAGAAACTGCTTTGCGTTCTGTTAGTTCATCTCACAGAGATACAGCTTCCCACTCGAGAAGCCTTTCGCAAAGGCTGTTCTTGTTTTATTTTAAAGTGATATTTGGAAGCCCATAGAGGGCTATGGTGAAAAAGGAAATATCTTCAGTTAAAAACTGTAAAGAAGCTTTCTGAAAAACTTTGTGTTCTGTTATTTGATGTCACAGAGTTACAGCTTTCCTCTCAAGAAGCCTTTCGCTAAGGCTGTTCATGTGTAATATGCAAAGTGATATTTGGAAGCCTATAGAGGGTTATGGTGAAAAAGGAAATATCTTCAGTTAAAAACTGGCAAGAAGATTTCTGAGAAACTGCTTTGTGTTTCGTTAATTCATCTCACACAGTTACAGCTTTCCCCTCAAAAGCGTTTAGCTAAGGCTGTTCTTGTGAATCTGCAAAGTAATATTTGGAAGCCCTTAGAGTGCTATGGAAAAAAGTAAAAATCCTAAGATAAAAACTGAAACCAAATTTTCTGAGAAACTGGATTGTGTTCTCTTAATTCATCTCACAGAGTTAACGCTTTCCCATCAAGAACCCTTTCGCTAACGTTGTTGTGGAACATGCAAAGTGATATTTGGAATCCCATAGAGGGCTATGATGAAAACGGACATATCCTAAGATGAAAACTGAAAAGAAGCTTTCTGAGAAACTGCTTTGTATTCCGTTAATTCTTCTCACAGTGTTCCAGCTTTCCCCTCAAGAGGTCTTTCACTAAGACTGTTCTTGTGGAGTTTGCAAAGTGATATTTGGAAGCCCATAAGTGGTTACGGTGAAAAATGAAACATCTTCAGTTAAAAACTGGAAAGAAACTTTCTGAGAAACTGCTTTGTATTTTGTTAATTCATCTCACAGAGTTACAGCTTTCCTTTCAAGAAGCCTTTCGCTAAGTCTGTTCCTGTGGAATTAGCAAAGTGATATTTGGAAGCCCATAAATGGCCATGTTGAAAAAGGAAATATCTTCAGTTAAAAACTGGAATGAAGATTTCTGAGAGACTGCTTTGTGTTTTGTTAATTCATCTCACAGAGTTACAGCTTTCCCCTCAAGAAGTCTTTCGCGAAGGCTGCTCTTGTTTAACTTGCAAAGTGATATTTGCAAGCCCATACACGGCTATGATGGAAAAAGGAAATATCTTCAGTTTAAAACTGAAAAGAAGCTTTCTGAGAAACTGCCTTTTGTTCTCCTAATTCATCTCAGAGGGTTACAGCTTTCTCCTCAAGAAGCCTTTCGCTAGGATTGTTCTAGTGGAATTTGGGAAGTGATATTTGGAAGCACATAGAGTGCTATGGTGATAAAGGAAATATCTTAAGTTAAAAACTGGAAAGAAGCATCCTGAGAAACATTTTTGTGTTTCGTTAATTCATCTCACAGAATTAGATCTTTCTCCACAAGAAGCCGTTCGCTAAGACTGTTCTTGTGGAATTTTCAATGTGATATTTGAAAGCCCAAAGAGGTCTATGGTGAAAAAGGAAATATCTTCAGTTAAAAACTGGAAAGAAGTCTTCTGAGAAAACGCTTTGTGTACTGTTACTTCATCTCACAGAGTTACAGCTTTCCCCTCAAGTAACCTTTCGCTAAGACTGTTCTTGTGAAATTTGCAAAGTGATATTTGGAAGCCCTTGGAGCACTATGGTGAAAAGAAAATATCCTAAGATAAAAACTGAAAAGAGGCTTTCTGAGGAACTGCTTTCTGTTCTGTTAACTTATCTCAGAGATTTTCAGCTTTCCGTTCAAGAAGCCTTTCGAAAAGACTGTTCTTTTGGAATTGGCAAAGTGATATTTGGAAGCCCATAGAGAGCTGTGGTGCAAATGGAAATATCCTTAGATAAAAACCGAAAAGAAGCTTTCTGAGAAACTGCTTTGTCTTCTGTTAATTCATCTCACAGAGTTACAGCTTTCCCCTCAAGAAGCCTTTCTCTAAGACTGTTCTTGTGGAATATGCAAAGTGATATTTGGAAGCCCATAGAGGTCTAAGTTGAAAATCGAATTATGCTAAGATAAAAACTGAAAAGAAGCTTTCTGGGAAATTTCTTTGTGTTCTGTTAGTTCATCTCACAGAGTTGCAGCTTTCCCCTCAAGAAGCCGTTCACTAAGACAGTTTTTGTGAAATTTGCAAACTTATATTTGGAAGCCCTTAGAGGGCTATGGTTAAAAAGGAAACATCTTCCGTTAAAAACTGGAAAGAAGTTTTCTGAAGAACAGTTTTGTGTCTCTTAATTCATCTTACAGTGTTACAGCATTCCCTTCAAGAAGCCTTCCCCTAAGACTGTTCTTGTGGAAGATGCAAAGTGATATTTGGAAGCCCTTAGAGAGTTATGCTTAAAAAGAAAATATCTTAACATAAAAACCGAAGAGATGCTTTGTGAAAAACTGCACTGTGTTCTCTTAATTCATCTCACAGAGTTATAGCTTACCCCTCAAGAAGCCGTTCACTAAGACTGTTCTTGTGGAATTTGCAAAGTGATATTTCGAAGCCCATAGAGGGATATGGTGAAGAGGGAAATCTCTTCTGTTAAAAACTGGAAAGAAGCTTTCTGAGTAACTGCTTTGTTGTCTGTTAATTAATCTCACAGAGCTACAGCTTTCCCCTCAAGTAGCCTTTCGTTAGGACTGTTCTTGTGGAAGTTGCAAAGTGATATTTGGAAGCCCATAGAGGGATGTGGTGACAAAGGATATATCTTACGTTAAAATCTGGAAAAAAGCTTTCTGATAAACTGCTTTGTGTTCTGTTAATTCAACTCACAGTGTTACAGCTTTCCCCTAAAAAGCCTTTCTCAAGAAGCCCTTCACTAAGACTGTTCTTGTGGAATTTGCAAAGTGATATTTGGAAGCCCATAGAGGGATACGGTGAAAAAGGAAATATCTTCCGATATAAACTGGAAAGAAGCTTTCTGAGAAACTGCTTTATGTTCTGTTAATTCATCTCACAGAGTTACAGCTTTCCCCTCAAGAAGGCTTTCCCTTAGACTGTTCTTGTGGAATTTGCAAAGTGATATTTGGAAGCCCATAGAGGGCTATGCTGAAAAAGGAAATATGTTCCGTTAAAAACTGGAAAGAAGATTTCTGAGAAACTGCTGTGGGTTCTGTTAGTTCATCTCACAGAGTTACAGCTTTCCTCTCAAGAAGACGTTCAGTAAGACAGTTCTTGTGATATTTGCAAAGTGATATTTGGAAGCCCATAGAAGCCTATGGTGAAAAAGGAAATATCTTCCCTTAAAAAGTGGAAAGAAGATTTCTGAAAAAGAATTTTGTGTCTTTTAATTCATCTTACAGATAAAGCTTTCTCCTCAAAAAGCCTTTCGCTAAGACTGTTCTTTTGGAACTTGTAATGTGATATTTGGAAACCCATAGAGGGCTATGGTGAAAAAGGAAATATCTTCCATTAAAAACTTGAAAGAAGATTTCTGAGAAACGGCTTTTTTTTTTTTTTGGTTAATTGATCTCAGAGAGTTACAGCTTTCCCCTCAAGAAGTCTTTCCCTAATACTGTTCTTGTGGAATTTGCAAAGAGATATTTGGAAGCCCATAGGGGGCTCTGGCGAAAAAGAAAATATCCTAAGATAAAAACCGAAAGGAAGCTTTCTGAGAAACTGCGCTCTGTTCTCCTAATTCATCTCACAGAGTTATAGCTTTCCCCTCAAGAAGCCATTCACTAAGACTGTTCTTGTGGTATCTGCAAAGTGATATTTGGAAGCCCATAGAGGGATATGGTGAAAAGAAAATATCTTCCGTTAAAAACTGGAAAGAAACTTTCTGATTAACTGCTTTGTGGTGTGTTAGTTCATCTAACAAAGCTACAGACTTCCCCTCAAGAAGCCTTTCGCTAAGACTGTTCTTGTGGAAATTGCAAAGTGATATTTGAAATCCCATAGAGGATTATGATGAAATAGGAAATATCTTCCGTTAAAAACTGGAAAGCAGCTTTCTGAGTTACTGCTTTGTGGTCTGTTAATTCATCTCTCAGAGCTACAGCTTTCCCCTCAAGAAGCCTTTCGCCAAGACTGTTCCTGATGAATTTCCAAAGTGACATTTGTAAGTCCATACAGGTCTATGCTGAAAAAGGAAATATCCTAAGATAAAAACGGAAAAGAAGCTTTCTGAGAAACTGCTTTGTGTTCGGTTAATTCATCTCACAGAGTTACAGCTTTCCCCTCAAGAAGCCTTACGCTAAGACTGTTCTTGTGGAATTTGCAAAGTGATATTTGGAAGGCCATAGGGGGTTATGGTGAAAATGGAAATATCCTAAGATAAAAACCGAAAAGAAGATTTCTGAGAAACTGCATTGTGTTCTGTTAATTCATCTCAGAGAGTTACAGCTTTCTCCTCAAGAAGCCTTTCGCTAAGACTGTTCTTGTGAAATTTGCAAAGTGGTGTTTGGAATCCCATAGAGGGCTAAGGTGAAAAAGGAAATAACTTTCGTTAAAAACTGGAAATAAGATTTCTGAGAAACTGCTTTTTGTTCTGTTAGTTCAACTCACAGAGTTACAGCTTTCCCCTCAAGAAGCTGTTCACTAAGACTGTTTTTGTGAAATTAGCAAAGTGATTTTTGGAAGCCCCTAGAGGGCTATGGTGAAAAAGGAAATATCCTAGGATAAAAACTGAAAATAAGCTTTCTGAGAAACTGCTTTGTGTTCTGTTAATTCAACTCACAGAGTTACAGTTTCCCCTCAAGAAGCCTTTCTCAAGAAGCCTTTCGCTAAGACTGTTCTTGTGGAATTTGGAAAGTGATATTTGGAAGCCCATAGAGAGCTAGGTTGAAAAAGGAAATATGCTAAGATAAAAACTGAAAAGAAGATATCTGAGAAACTGCTTTGTGTTCTGTTAATGATCTCACAGAGTTACAGCTTTCCCTTCAAGAAGCCTTTCGCTAAGTCTGTTCTTGTGGAATTTGCAAAAGGATATTTGGAAGCCCATAGAGGGCTATGGTGAAAAAGGAAATATCTCCGGTAAAAAACTGGAAAGAAGCTTTCTGAGAAACTGCTTTGTGTTCTGTTAATTCATCTCACAGAGTTACAGCTTTGCCCTCAAGAAGCCTTTCGCTAAGCCTGTGCTTGTGGAATTTGCAAAGTGATATTTGGAAGCCCATAGAGGGCTATGGTGAAAAAGGAAATATCCGAAGATAAAAACTGAAAAGAAGCTTTCTGAGAAACTGCTTTGTGTTCTGTTAATTCATCTCACAGAGTTACAGCTTTTCACTCAAGAAGCCTTTCTCTAAGACTGTTCTTGTGGAATTTGCAAAGAGATATTTGGAAGCCCATACAGGACAATGGTGGAAAAGGAAATATCTTCCGTTAAAAACTGGAAGGAAGCTTTCTGAAAGACTGCTTTGTGTTCTGTTAATTCATGTCACAGAGCTACAGCTTTCCCCTCAAGAAGCCTTTCGCTAAGACTGTTCTGGTGTAATTTGCAAAGTGATATCTGGAGGCCAATAGAGGGCTATGGTGAAAAAGGAAATATCTTCTGTGAAAAACTGAAAAGAAACTATCTGAGAAACTGCTTTGTGTTTTGTTAATTCATCTCACAGAGTTACAGCTTTCCCCTAAAGAAGCGGTTCACTGAGACTGTTCTTGTGGAATTTGCAAAGTGATATTGGAAACCCATAGAGGATTATGGTGAAAAAGGTAATTTCCTATGATAAAAACCGAAAAGAAGCTTTCTGAGAAACTGCATTGTATTCTCGTAATTCGTCTCACAGAGTTATAGCTTTCGCCACAAGAAGCCGTTCACTAACACTGTTCCCGTGGAATTTGCAAGGTGATATTTGGAAGCCGTTAGAAGTCTATGCAGAAAAAGGAAATATCTTCCGTTAAAAACTGGATAGAAGCTTTCTGAGAAACTGCTTTGTGTTCTGTTAATTCATCTCACTGCGTTACAGCTTTTCTCTCAAGAAGCCGTTCACTAAGACTGTTCTTGTGGAATTTGCAAAGTGATATTTGGAAGACCATAGTGGGCTATGGTGAAAAAGTAAATATGCTAAGATAAAAACTGAAATGAACCTCTCTGAGAAACTGCCTTGCGTTCTGTTAATTGATCTCACAGACTTACAACTTTCCCCTCAAGAAGCCTTCTGCTAAAGCTGATCTTGTGGAATTTGCAATTTGATATTTAGAAGCCTATAGAGGGCTATGGTGAGAAAGGAAATACCTTCAGTTAAAAACTGGAAACAAGCTTTCTGATAAACTGCTTTGTGTTCTGCTAATTCATCTCACAGAGTCACAGCTGTCCCCTCAAAAAGCCTTTTGCTAAGACTGTTTTTGTGAAATTTGCAAAGTGATATTTCGAAGCCCTTAGAAGGCTATGGGAAAAAGGAAATATCCTAAGATAAAAACTGAAAAGAAAATTTCTGAGAAACTGCTTGTGTTCTGTTAATTCATCTCAAAGATTTACAGCTTTCCCCTCAAGAATTCTTTCGCTAAGACTGTTGTTTTGGAATTTGCAAAGTGCTATTTGGAAGGCCTTAGAGGGCTATGGTGAAAACTGAAATATCTTCAGTAAAAAACTGGAAAGAAGCTTTCTGAGAAACTGCTTTGTGTTCTGTTAATTCATCTCAAAGAGTTACAGCTTTCCCCTGAAGAAGCCTTTCGCTAACTCTGTTCTTGTGGAATTTGCAAAGTGATATTTGGAAGCCCATATAGGGCTATGGTGAAAAAGAAATTGTCCTAAAATAAAAACTGAAAAGAAGCTTTCTGAGAAACTGCTTTGTTCGTTAATTCATCTCACACAGTTAAAGCTTTCCCGTCAAGAAGCCGTTCACTGAGACTGTTCTTGTGGAATTTGCAAAGTGATATTGGAAGCCGATAGAGGGTTATGGGGAAAAGGGAAATATCCTAAGATAAAAACCGAAAAGAAGCTTTCTGAGAAACTGCTTTGTGTTCTGTTAAATCATCTTACAGAGTTACAGTTTTCCCCTCATGAAGCCTTTCGCTAAGACTGTTCTTGTGGGATTGGCAAAGTGATATTTGGAAGTCCACAGAGTGCTATGGTGAAAAAGGAAATCTCTTTCGTTAAAAACTGGAAAGAAGCTTTCAGAGAAACTGCTTTGTGTTCTGTTAATTCATCTCACTGTGTTACCGCTTTCCCCTCATGAAGCCTGTCAATAAGACTGTTCCGGTGGAATATTCAAAGTGATATTTGGAAGCCCATAGTGGGCTATGGTGTAAAACGAAATATGTTCGGTTACAAACTGTAACGAAGCTTTCTGAGAAACTGCTTTGTGTTCTGTTAAATCATCTTACAGAGTTACAGTTTTCCCTCATGAAGCCTTTCGTTAAGACTTTTCTTGTGGGATTTCCAAAGTGATATTTGGAAGTCCATAGAGGACTATGGTGAAAAAGGAAATAACTTACGTTAAAAACTGGAAAGAAAAGTTCTGAGAGACTGGTTTGTTTTCCATTAATTGATCACACAGTGTTACAGCTTTCCCCTCAAGAAGTCTTTCACAAAGACTGTTCTGGTAGAATTAGCAGAGTGATATTTTGAAGCAAGTAGCGGGCTATGGTGAAAAAGGAACTGTCTTCCGTTAAAAACTGGAAAGAAGCTTTCTGAGAAACTGCTTTGTGTTCTGTTAATTCGTCTCACAGAGTTATAGCTTTCACACCAAGAAGCCTTTCGGTAAGACTGTTCTTGTGGAATTTGCAAAGTGATATTTGGAAACCCGTAGAGGGTTATGGTGAAAAAGGAAATATCCTAAGATAGAAACTGAAAAGAAGCTTTCTGAGAAACTGCCTTGTGTTCCGTTAATTGATCTCACGGAGTTACAGCTTTCCCCTCAAGAAGCCTTTCGCTAAGGCTGTTCTTGTGAAATTTGCAAAGTGATATTTGGAAGCCTATAGAGGGCTATGATAAAGTAGGAAATATCTTCAGTTAAAAACTGGAAAGAAGCTTTCTGAGAAACTCCTTTGCGTTCTGTTAATTCATCTCTCAGAGTTACAGCTTTCCCCTGGAGAATCCTTTCGCTAAGACTGCTCTTGTGGAATTTGCAAAGTGATATTTGGAAGCCCTTAGAGGGCTATGGTGAAAAAGAAAATATCTTCAGTTAAAAAGTGGAAAGAAGCTTTCTGAGTAACTGCTTTGTATTCTATTAATTCATCTCACAGAGTTAGGGCTTTCACCTCAAGAAGCCTTTCGCTAAGACTGTTCTTGTGGAATTTGCAAAGTGATATTTCGAAGCCCATAGAGGGCTATGGAGAAAATGGAAATATATTCAGTTAAGAAATGGAAAGAAGCTTTCTGAGAAAATGCTTTGTGTTCTGTTATTTCATCTCATAGAGTTACAGTTTTCTTCTCAAAAGCCTTTCTCTAAGACTGTTCTTGTGGAATTTAAAAAGTGATATTTGGAAACCCATAGAGGGCTAAGGTGAAAAAGGAAATATCCTAAGATAAAAACTGAAAAAAAGATTTTTGATAAATTGCTTTGTGTTCTGTAATTCATCTCAGAGAGTTATAGCTTTCCTCTCAAGAATTCTTTTGCTTAGACTGTTCCTGTGGAATTTAAAAAGTGATATTTGGAGGCCCATAGAAGGCTAAAGTGAAAAAGGAAATATCTTCAGTTAAAAACTGGAAAGAAGCTTTTTGAGAAACTTCTTTGTGTTCTGTTGATTCATCTCACAGAGTTACAACATTCCAAACAAGAAGCCTTTCGCTAAGACTGTTCTTGTGGAATTTAAAAAGTGAAATTTGGAATCCCATAGAGGGCTATGGTGAGAAAGGAAATATCTTCCGTTAAAAACTGGAAAGAAGTTTTCTGAGAAACTTCTTTGTGTTCTGTTAATTCATCTCACAGAGTTACAACATTGCAAACAAGAAGCCTTTCGCTAAGACTGTTCTTGTGGAATTTAAAAAGTGATATTTGGAATCCCATAGAGGGCTATGGTGAGAAAAGAAATATCTTCCGTTAAAAACTGGAAAGAAGCTTTCTGATCAACGGTTTGTGTTCTCTTAATTCATCTCACAGAGTTACAGCTTTCCCCTCAAAAGCCTTTCGCTAAGCCTGTTCTTGTGGAATTTGCAAAGTAATATTTGGAAGCCCATAGAGGGCTAAGGTGAAAAAGGAAATCAATTCCGTTAAAAACTGGAAAGAACCTTTACGAAAAACGGCTTTGTGCTCTGTTAATTCATCTCACAGAGTTACAGCTTTGCCCTCAAGAAGCCTTTCCTTAAAACTGTTCTTGTGGAATTTAAAAAGTGATATTTGGAAGCCCATGGAGGGCTAAGGTGAAAAAGGAAATATCCTAAGATAAAAACTGAAAAGAAGCTTTATGAGAAACTGCTTTGTGTTCTGTTAATTCATCTCTCAGAGTTACAGCTTTCCCCTCAAGAGGCCTTTCTATAAGACTGTTCCTGTGGAATTTGCAAAATGATATTGGAAGCCCTTAGAGGGCTATGGTGAAAAAGGAAATATCTTCAGTTAAAAACTGGAAAAAAGCTTCCTGAGAAACTGCTTTGTGTTCTGTTAATTCATCTCACAGAGCTACAACTTTCCCCTAAAGAAGCCTTTCGCTAAGACTGTTGTTGTGGAATTTGCAAAGTGATATTTGGAAGCCCAGAGAGGGCTATGGTGAAAAAGGAAGTATCTTCATTTCAAAACTGGAAAGAAGCTTTCTGAGAAACTTCTTTGTGTTCTGTTAATTTATCTCACAGAGTTAAAGCTTTCCCCTCAAGAAGCCTTTCGCTAAGTCTCTTCTTGTGGAATTTGCAAAGTGATATTTGGAAGCCCATAGAGGGCTATGATGAAAAAGGAAATATCCTAAGATAAAAACTGAAAAGAAGCTTTCTGAGAAACTACTTTGTGTTCTGTTAATTCATCTCACAGACTTACAGCTTTCCCCTCAGGAAGCCTTTCGCTAAGATTGTTCTTGTGGAATTTGCAAAGTGGTATTTAGAAGCCATAGAGGGCTATGGTGAAAAAGGAAATGTCTTCAGTTAAAAAGGGGAAAGAAGCTTTTTGAGAAACTGCTTTGTGATCTGTCAATGCATCTCACATACTTGCTGGTTTCACCTCAAGAAGCCTTTTGCTAAGACTGCTCTGGTGGAATTTAAAAAGTGATATTTGGAAGCCCAAAGAGGGCGATGGTGAAAAAGGAAATATCTTCAGTTAAACCCTGCAAAGAAGCTTTCTGAGAAACGGCTTTGTGTTCTCTTAATTCATCTCACAGAATTACAGCTTTCCCCTCAAGAAGCCTTTCGCTAAGACTGTTCTTGTGAAATTTCCAAAGTGATATTTGGAAGCCCAATGAGGGCTATGGTGACAAAGGAAATCTCTTCCGATAAAAACTGGAAAAAAGCTTTCTGAGAAACGGTTTTGTGTTTTGTTAATTCTTCGTAGAGAGTTACAGCTTTCCCCTCAAGAAGCCTTTGCCAAGACTGTTCTTGTGCAATTTGCAAAGTGATATTTGGAAGCCCATACAGGGCTATGATGAAAAAGGAAATATCTTCCGTTAAAAACTGGGATGAAACTTTCTGAGAAACTGCTTTGTGTTCTGTTAACTCATCACACAGAGTTACAGGTTTTCCCTCAAGAAGCCTTTCCCTATGACTTTTCTGGTGGAATTTGCAAAGTGATATTTGGAAGCCCAATGAGGGCTATGGTGAAAAAGGAAATGTCTTCCGTTAAAAACTGGAAAGAAGCTTTCTGAGAAACGGCTTAGTTTTCTGTTAATTCATCTCACAGAGTTACAGCTTTCCCCTCAAGAAGCCTTTAGCTAAGACTGTTCTTGAGGAATTTGCAAGGTGATATTTGGAAGCCCATAGAGGGCTAGGGTGAAAAAGGAAATATCTTCAGTTAAAAAGTGGAAAGAAGCTTTCTGAGAAACTCCGTTGTGTTCTGTTAATTCATCTCACCGAGTTACAGCTTTTCCCTCAAGAAGCATTTCGCTAAGGGGTTTCTTGTGGAATTTACAAAGTGATATTTGGAAGCCCGTAGAGGGTTAAGTTGGAAAAGAAAATATCTTCACTTAAAAACTGGAAATAAGCTTTCTGAGAACCTGTTTTGTGTTCTGTTCATTCATTTCACAGAGTTATAGCTTTGCTCTCAAGAAGCCTTTCGCTAATACTTTTATTGTGGAATTTGCAAAGTGATATTAGGAAGCCCAGAGAGGGCTATGCTGAAAAAGGAAATATCTTCAGTTAAAAACTGGAAAGAAGCTTTCTGAGAAACGGCTTGGTGTTCTGTTAGTTCATCTCAGAGAGTTACAGCTTTCCCCTCAAGAAGCCTTTCGCTAAGACTGTTCTTGTGGAATTTGGAATGTGATATTTGGAAGCGCGTAGAGGGCTATGGTGAAAAAGGAAATATCTTCAGTTAAAAAGTGGAAAGAAGCTTTCTGAGAAACTGCTTTGTGTTCTGTTAATTCATCTCACAAAGTTACAGCTCTCCCCTCAAGAAGCCTTTCGCTAAGACTGTTCTAGTGTAATTTGGAAAGTGATATTTGGAATCCCATACAGGTCTAAGGTGAAAAAGGAAATATCTTCTGTTAAAACTGGAAAGAAGCTTTATGAGAAACTGCTTTGTGTTCTGTCGATTCATCTCACAGAGTTACATCTTTCACCTCAAGAAGTCTTTCGCTAAGTCTGTTCTTGTTGAATTTGCAAAGTGATATTTGTAAGCCTAAAGAGGGATATTGTGAAAAAGGAATTATCTTCAGTTAAAAACTGGAAAGAAGCTTTCTGAGAAACGGCTTTGTGTTCTGTTAATTCATCTCACAGAGTTAAGGCTTTATCCTCAAGAAGCCTTTCGCTAGGACTGTTCTTGTGGAATTTTCAAAGTGATATTTGGAAGCCTATAGAGGTCTATGCTGAAAAAGTTGATATCTTAATTTAAAAACCGGAAAGAAGCTTTCTGAGAAACTGTTTTGTGTTCTGTTAATTCATCTAAAAGAGTTACAGCTTTCCCCTGGAGAAGCCTTTCGCTAAGACTGTTCTTGTGGTATTTAAAAAGTGATATTTGGAAGCCCATAGAGGGTTATGGTGAAAAAGAAAATATCTTCAGTTAAAAACTGGAAAGAAGCTTTCTGAGAAACTGCTTTGTGTTCTGTTAATTCTTCTCACAGAGTTATAGCTTTCCTCTCATGAAGCCTTTTGCTAAGACTGTTCTTGTGGAATTTGCAAAGTGACATTTGGAAGCCCATACAGGGCTGAGGTGGAAAAGAAAATATCTTCTGTTAAAAACTGGAAAGAAGCTTTCTGAGAAACTGCTTTGTGTTCTGTCAATTCATCTCACAGAGTTACAGCTTTCACCTCAAGAAGGCTTTCCTTAAGGCTGTTCTTTTGGAATTTAAAAAGTGATATTTGGAAGCCCATAGTGGGCTATGGTGAAAATGGAAATATCATCAGTTAAAAACTGCAAAGAATCTTTCTTAGAAACGGCTTTGTGTTCTCTAAATTCATCTCACAGAGTTACAGCTTTCCTCTCAAGAAGCCTTTCGTTAAATCTGCTCTTGTGGAATTTCCAATGTGATATTTGAAAGCCCAATTAGGGCTATGGTGAAAAAGGAAATCTCTTCATTAAAAACTGGAAAGAAGCTTTCTGAGAAACGTCTTAGTGTTCTGTTAATTCATCTCACAGAGTTACAGCTTTCCCCTCATGAAGCCTTTCGCTAAGACTGGTCTTGCAGAATTTGCAAAGTGATATTTGGAAGCCCATAGAGGGCTATGGTTAGAAAGGAAATATCCTAAGATAAAAACTGAAAAGAAGCTTTCTTAGAAACTTCTTTGTGTTCTGTTAATTCATCTCACAGAGTTACAGCTTTCCCCTCAAGAAGTCCTACACTAAGACTGTTCTTGTGGAATTTCCAAAGTGATATTTGGTACCCCAGAGACGCCTATTGTGAAAAAGTAAATATCTTCAGTTAAAAACGTGAAAGAAGCTTTCTGAGATACTGCTTTGTGTTCTGTTATTTCATCTCACAGAGTTACAGCATTCCCCTCAAGAAGTCTTTCACTAAGACTGTTCTTGTGGAATTTGCAAGGTGATATTTGGAAGCCCTTAGAGGGATATGGTTAAAAAGGAAATATCTTCATCTAAAAACTTGAAAGAAGTTTTTTGAGAAACGGCTTTGTGTTCTCTTAATTCATCTCCCAGAGTTACAGCTTTCCCATCAAGAAGCCTTTCGCTAAAACTGTTCTTGTTTAATTTGCAAAGTGATATTTGGAATTCTATAGAGGGCTATTGTGAAAAACTAATTATCTTCATTTAAAAACTTGAAAGAAGTATTCTGAGAAACTTCTTTGTGTTCTGTAATTCATCTCACAGAGTTACAGCTTTCCCCTCAAGAAGCCCTTCGCTAAGACTGTTTTTGTGGAATTTGCAAAGTGATATTTGGAAGCCCATAGAGGGCTATGGTGAAAAAGTGAATCTCTTCCATTAGAAAATGGAAAGAAGCTTTCTGAGAAACGGCTTTGTGTTCTGTTAATTCATCTCACAGAGTTAAAGCTTTCCCCTCAAGTAGCCTTTCACTAAGTATGTTCTTGTGGAATTTTCAAAGTGACCAGACCGGCCCAGATCGCCTAAATCTATGCCACAAACCGGTTTTGACCAGCTCAAAGCAGACCAGAAGGGCTAAAACCAGATCAGACCATCTCAAACAGGTTTTGACCGGCTCATTGCGTTTTTTACCGGCTCAAAACAGACCAGACCGGTTCAATCCGGTTTTGAGCAGCTCAATCCGGTTTTGAACGGCTCGTATCGGTTTTGACCGGCTAAAACCTGTTTTGACCGGATGAGACCGGATAAACCGAATCAGAGCTGCCCAGAACGGCTAAAATCAGATCAAACCAGACTAGACTGGCCCAGACTGCCTTAAACTGGGCCACAAATCGGTTTTGAGAGGTTCAATGCAGACCAGACAGGCTCATACCGGTTTTGACTGACCTGAGCCGGTTTTGACCGGCTCAACCAGACCAGACGGGCTCAAACCGGTTTTGACCGTCTCAAAGCGGTTTTGACCAGATCAAACCAGACTCGACGGGCCCAGACCAGCTGAAACCGGAAAAAACCGGAGCAGACCGTCCGAGACCGTCTGAAACTGGGCCACAAACCGGTTTTCACCAGCCTGAACCAATTTTGACCAGCTCAAACCAGTCCAGACTGGCTCAAACCGGACCAGACCGGCTCAAACCGGTTTTGACCGGATGACACCGGCTCAAACCGGAGCACACCGTCTCACACCGGATCAAACTGGACCAGACAGGCCCAGACCGGCTGAAACTGGGTCAAACAGGAAGAGACCGGCCTGGACCGGCTAAAACCGGGCCAGACCGGCTCAAACCGTGCCAGAGCGGCTCAAACCAGACCAGACCGTTTCAAACCAGTTTTGACTGGCTCATTCCGGTTTTGACCGGCTCAAACCGGTTTTGACCGGCTCAAACCACTCCAGACCGGCTAAAACCGGTTTTCACCAGCTCAAACCGGTTTTGACCTGATTAGACCGGATCAAACCGGACCAGACCGGCTCAGAGAGGCTCGAATCGGTTTTCACCGTCTTAAACCAGACCAGACCGGCTCATACCAGACCAGACCGGCTCAAACCGGTTTTGACCTGCTCAAACCACACCCGACCGGCTGAAACTGGTTTTCACCAGATGAGACCGGTTTTGACCGGATGAGACCGGATCAAACCGAGTCAGACCGGCCCAAACCGGCTAAAATTGGATCAAAACGGACCAGCCCGGCCCAGACCGCCTAAAACTGGGCCACAAACCGGTTTTGACCAGTTCAAACCAGACCAGACTGGCCCAAACAGGTTTTGACAGACCTAGCCGGTTTTGATCAGCTCAAACCAGACCAGACCGGCTCAAACAAGACCAGACCGGCTCAAAGCGGTTTTGACCGGCTCAAAGTGGTTTGGACCAGATCAAACCAGACTCGACCGGCCCAGACCAGCTGAAACCGGATGAAACCAGACCAGACCAGCCCAGAGCAGCTAAAACCGGGCCACAAACCGGGTGTGACCGGCTCAAACCAGAGCAGACCGGCTCAAACCGGACCAGACCGGCTCAAACCGGTTTTGACCGGATGACACCGGATCAAACAGGACCAGACCGGCTCACACCGAATCAAACTGGACCAGACAGGCCCAGACCGGATGAAACCGGATCAAACCGGACCAGATCGGTCCACATTGGCTAAAACCGGGCCAGACCGGTTCAAACCGGTTTTGATGGGCTCAATTCGGTTTTGAGCGCTTCAAACCAGTTTTGTCCGGCTCAAACCACTCCAGACCGGCTAAAACCGGTTTTCACTAGCTCAAAACAGTTTTGACCTGATTAGACCGGATCAAACCGGGCCAGACCGGCTCAGACAGGCTCGAATCGGTTTTGACTGGCTTCAACCAGACCAAACCGGCTCAAACCGGTTTTGACCATCTTGAAGCGGTTTTGACCTGCTCAAACCAGACCAAACCGGCTCAAACCAGACTAGACCGGCTCAAACCGGTTTTCACTAGCTCAAACCAGACCAGACCGGCTCAAACCGTATCAAACCAGACCAGACTGGCCCAGACCGTCTAAAACCGTGCCAAACTGGCTCAATCCTATTTTGACCGGCTGAAAACAGACCTGACCATCTCAAACCCGACCTGACAGGCTCAAATCAGTTTTGACCTGACCAAACCACACAAGACCAGCAGAAATCGGTTTTGACATGCTAAAACCGGCTTTGACCAGATGAGACTGGATCAAACCAAATCAGCGGCCCAGACCGGTGAAAATCGGATGACACCAGACCAGACCGACCCAGACCGCCTAAAACTGGGCCACAAACCGGTTTTGACCGGTTCTAACCAGACCAGACCAGCTCAAACCGGTTTTGACCGACCTAAGCCGGTTTTGAGTGACTCAAACACGACCAGACCGTTTGAAACCAGACCAGACCGGCTCAAACCGGTTTTGACTGGCTCAAACCAGACCAGACCGGTTCAATCCGGTTTTGACCGGGTCAAACCGGTTTTGAACAGCTCGAAGCGATTTTGACCGGATCAAACCGGTTTTGAACGGATCAAACCACACCAGACCGGCTCAAACCGGTTTTGACCGGCTGAAACCGATTTTGACCATATGAGACTGGATCAAACCGGACAAGACGGGCCCAGACCGGCTAAAACCGGATCAAACCGGACCAGAACGGCCCAGACCGCCTAAAACTGGGCCAAAGCAGCTCAAACCTATTTTGACCTTCTCAAACCAGACCAGACCGGCTCAAACTGGTTTTGACCGGCTCAAACCAGACCAGACTGGCTCAAACCGGATCAAACCGGACCAGACCAGCCCAGACCGCCTAACACCGGGCCAAACCGGCTCAAACCTATTTTGACCAGCTCAAACCAGACCAGACCGACTTGAACCTGTTTTGACTGGCTCAAACCAGACCTGACTGGCTCACACCGGTTTTGATCGGATTAGACTGGATCAAACTGTACAGACCTTCTCAAACCGGATCATACCGGACCAGACCAGCACAAACCAGCTCAAACTGGCTCAAACCGAACCAGACCGGCCCAGACAGGCTAAAACCGGGCCAATCTGGCTCAATCAGATTTTGACTGGCTCAAACCAGACCAGACCGGCTCAAACCAGACCACACTGCCTCAAACCGGTTTTGACCGGCTGAAACTAGAAGAGACTGGCTCAAACCGGTTTTGACCGGATGAGACAGGATAAAACCAGACCAGACCAGCTCAAACTGGATGAAACCGCAGCAGACTGGCCCAGAACAGCTGAAGCCCGAGCAAACCGGACCACATGGGGCCAGATCAGCTAAAAGTGGGCCACAAACCGGTTTTGAGCGGCTCAAACCAGACCAGACAGGCTCAAACCGGTTTTGACCAGCCTGAGCAGGTTTTGACTGACTCATACCAGACCAGACCGGCTCAAACCGGACCAGACCGGCTCAAACCGGTTTTGAATGGATGACACCGGATCAAACAGGACCAGACCGGCTCACACCGGATCAAACCGGACAAGACAGGCCCAGACAGGTTGAAACCGAATCAAACCTGACCAGAGCGGCCCAGACCGGCTAAAACTGAGCCAGACCGGCTCAAACCGGTTTTGATCAGCTCAAATCAGACCAGACCGGTTCAAACCGGATTTGATGGGCTCAATTCGGTTTTGACCGGCTCAAACCCGTTTTGACCGGTTCAAACCACTCCAGACCGGCTAAAACCGGTTTTCACTGGCTCAAAACGGTTTTGACCTGATTAGACCGGATCAAACTGTGCCAGACCGGCTCAGACAGGCTCGAATCGGTTTTGACCGGCTCCAACCAGACCAAACCGGCTCAAACCAGACCAGACCGGCTCATACCGGTTTTGACTGGCTCAAAACGGTTTTGACCTGATTAGACCAGATCAAACCGTGCCAGACTGGCTCAGACAGGCTCGAATCGGTTTTGACTGGCTTCAACCAGACCAAACCAGCTCGAACCAGTTTTGACTGGCTGAAACCAGACGAGACTGGCTCAAACAGGTTTTGACCTGCTCAAACCACACCAGATGGGCTGAAATCGGTTTTGACCGGCTAAAACAGGTTTTGACTGGATGAGACCAGATCAAACTGAATCAGACGGGCCCAGACCGGATAAAATAGGATCACACCGGATGAGACCAGCCCAGACCGCCTAAAACTGGGCCACAAACCGGTTTTGATGGGTTCAAACCAGACCAGACCGGCTCAAACCGGTTTCAACCGACCTGAGCCGGTTTTGACCGGCTCAAAGCAGACCAGACTGGCTCAAACCAGACCAGACCAGCTCAAACCGGTTTTGACTGGCTCAAAGCAGACCAGACCGGTTCAGTACGGTTTTGGCCAGCTCAAACAGGTTTTGAACGGCTCGAACCGGTTTGGACCGGCTCAAAACACACCAGACCGGCTCAAACAGGTTTTGACCTGCTCAAACCACACCAGATGGGCTGAAATTGGTTTTGACCGGCCAAAACAGGTTTTGACTGGATGAGACCGGATCAAACTGAATCAGACGGTCCCAGACCGGATAAAATCGGATCACACCGGATGAGACCAGCCCAGACTGCCTAAAACTGGACCACAAACCGGTTTTGACGGGTTCAAACCAGACCAGACCGGCTCAAACCGGTTTCGACCGACCTGAGCCGGTTTTGACCGGCTCAAAGCAGACCAGACCGGCTCAAACCAGACCAGAACAGCTCAAACCGGTTTTTGACCGGCTCAAAGCAGACCAGACCGGTTCAGTACGGTTTTGACCAGCTCAAACAGGTTTTGAACGGCTCGAACCGGTTTGGACCGGCTCAAACCACACCAGACCGGCTCAAACAGGTTTTGAATGGCTGAAACCGATTTTGACCGGATGAGACCGGATCAAACCGGACCAGACGGGCCCAGACCGGCTAAAACCGTATCAAACAGGACCAGACTGGCCCAGACCGCCTAAAACCAGGCCAAACCAGCTCAAACCTATTTTGTCCGGCTCAAACCAGACCAGACTGGCTCAAACCGGTTTTGACCGGCTCATACCAGACCAGACCGGGTCAAACCGTATCAAACGGGACCAAACCGGCCAGACCGCCTAAAACCAGGACAAACCAGCTCAAACCTATTTTCACTGGCTCAAAACAGACTAGACCGGCTCGAACCTGTTTTCTCCGGCTCAAACCATACCAGCCCGGGTCAAACCGGTTTTGACCAGATTAAACCGGATCAAACCGGACCAGACCTTCTCAAACCGGATCATACCAGACCAGACGGGCACAAACGGGCTCAAACCAGCTCAAACCGAATCACACCAACCCAGACAGGCTAAAACCGGTCCAAAATGTCTCAATCAGGTTTTGACCGGCTCAAACCAGACCAGACGGGCTCAAACTAGACCAGACTGGCTCATACCGGTTTTGACCAGCTCAAACAAGAACAGACTGGCTCAAACCGGACTGACCGGATGAGACAGGATAAAACCGGAGCAGACCGGCTCAAACCGGATGAAACCGCACCAGACCAGCCCAGAACAGCTGAAGCCAGAGCAAACCTGACCAGACCGGGCCCAGACCAGCTAAAACCGGGCCACAAACCGGTATTAACCGGCTCAAACCAAACCAGACCGGCTCAAACCGGTTTTGACCAGCTCAAAGCGGTTTTGACCGGATCATATCGGACTCGACCAGCCCAGACCAGCTGAAACCGGATCAAACCGGAGCAGACCGGCCCAGACAGGCTAAAACCGTGCCACAAACCGGTTTTGACCAGCTCAATCCAGACCAGACCGGCACAAACCGGACCAGACTGGCTCAAACCGGTTTTGACCGGATGACACCGGGTCAAACCGGGCCAGACGGGCTCACACCGGAACAAACCGGACCAGACAGGCCAGACCGGCTGAAAGAGAATCAAACCGCACTACACCGTCCCAGACCGGCTATAACCGGGCCAGACCGGCTCAAACAAGTTTTGACAGGTTCAATCCAGACCAGACCGTTTCAAACCGGTTTTGACTGGCTCAATCCGGTTTTGACCGGCTGAAACCGGTTTGGACCGGCTTAAACCACTCCAGACCGGATAAAACTGGTTTTCACCGGCTCAAACCGGTTTTGACCTGATTAGACCAGATCAAACCGGACCAGACCGGCTCACACAGGCTCGAATCGGTTGTGACTGGCTTCAACCAGACCAAACCGGCTTAAACGGTTTTGACGGGCTCGAACCGGTTTTGACCAGCTCAAACAAGACCAGACCAGCTCAAACCAGACCAGACCGGCTCAAACCAGTTTTGACCTGCTCAAACCACACCAGACCGGCTGAAACCGGTTTTGACCGGCTAAAACCGGTTTTGACCCGATGAGACCAGATCAAACCGAATCAGACCCGCCCTGACGGGCTAAAATCGGATCACATTGGACCAGACTGGCCCAGATCGCCTAAAACTGGGCCACAAGCCGCTTTTGACCGGTTCAAACTGGACCAGATCAGCTCAAACAGGTTTTGACTGACCTTAGCCAGTTTTGTTCGGCTCAAACCAGACCAGAACGGCTCAAACCAGACCAGACCGGCTGAAACTGGTTTTGACCGGCTCAAACCAGACCAGACTGGCAAAAACCGGTTTTGACCGGATGAGACAGGATAAAACCGGACCGGACCAGCTGAAACCGGATGAAACCACACCAGAATGACCCAGAACAGCTGAAGCCAGAGCAAACCGGAGCAAACCGGACCAGACCATCCAGACCGGCTAAAACCGGGCCACAAACCGGTTTTGACCGGCTCAAAACAGACCAGACCGGCTCACACCGGATCAAAGCGGACCAGACAGGCCCAGACCGGATGACACCGGATCAAACCGGCCCAGACTGGCTCACACCGGATCAAAGCGGACCAGACAGGCCCAGACCGGATGAAACCGGATCAAACAGGACCAGACCGGCCTAGATGGGTTAATACCGGGCCAGACCGGCTCAAACCTGTTTTGACCGGCTCAAACCAGACCAGACCGGTTCAAAGCGGTTTTGACTGGCTCAATCCGGTTTTGACCAGCTCAAACCTGTTTGGACCGGCTCAAACCACTCCAGACCGGCTAAAACCGGTTTTCACCGGCTCAAACCGGTTTTGACCTGATTAGACCGGATCAAACCGGGCCAGACCGCCTCAGACAGGCTCGAATCGGTTTTGACTGACTTCAACCAGACCAAACTGGCTCAAACCGGTTTTGACCGGCTCAAACCGGTTTTGACCCACTCAAACGAGACCAGAGGGGCTCAAACCGGTTTTGACCGGCTCAAACCGCTTTTGACCTTTTCAAACCACACCAGACCTGCTGAAACCGTTTTTCACCGGCTAAAACCGGTTTTGACCGGATGAGACCGGATAAAACCGAATCAGACCAGCCCAGACCGGCTAAAATCGGATCAAACCGGACCAGACCGGCCCAGATTGCATAACACTGGGCCACAAACCGGTTTTGACCGGTTCAAAGCAGACGAGACCGGCTCAAACCGGTTTTGACCGAACTGAGCCGGTTTTGACCGGCTCAAACCATACCAGACCGGATAAAACCAGACCAGACCAGCTCAAACCGGTTTTGAATGGCTCAAACCGGTTTTGACCAGGTCAAACCAGACCAGACCGGTTCAATCCTGTTTTGTCCAGCTCAAACCGGTTTTGAACGGCTCGAACCAGTTTTGACTGGCTCAAACCCCACCAGACCGGCTCAAACCGGTTTTGACTGGCTGAAACCGATTTTGACCGGATGACACCGTATCAAACCGGACCAGACGGGTCCAGACCAGCTAAAACCGGATCAAACCGGACCAGACCGGCCCAGACCGCCTAAAACCGGGCCAAACCGGCTCAAACCTATCTTGACCCGCTCAAACCAGACCAGACCCGCAAAAACCGGTTTTGACTGACTCAAACCAGACCAGACCGGCTCAAACCGGATCAAACGGGACCAGACCGGCCCAAACCACCTAAAACCGGTCCAAACCGGCTCAAACCTATTTTGACTGGCTCAAACCAGACCAGACTGGCCTAAAACCGTTTTTGACTCGATGAGACTGGATAAAACCAGACCAGACCGGCTAAAACCGGATGAAACCGCACCAGACCGGCCCAGAACAGCTGAACCCAGAGTAAACCGGACCAGACCGGGCCACACCGGCTAAAACCGGGCCACAAACCGGTTTTGACCGGCTCAAACCAGACCAGACCGGCTCAAACCTGTTTTGACCGTCCTGAGCCAGTTTTGACCGGCTCAAACCAGACCAGACCGGCTCAAACCGGTTTTGACCTGCTCAAACCACAGCAGACCGGCTGAAACCTGTTTTGACTGGCTAAAACCGATCTTGACCGAATGAGACCGGATCAAACCGAATCAGACCGGCCCAGACCGCCTAAAATCGGATCAAACCATAGCAGACCAGCCCAGACCGCCTAAAACTGGGCCAAAAACTTGTTTTGACCGGTTCAAACCAGTCCAGACCAGCTCAAACAATACCAGACCGGCTCAAGCAAGACCAGACCAGCTCAAAGCGGTTTTGACCAGATGA